>NC_134710.1:233765891-234110891 GCF_043290135.1 Rhipicephalus microplus
ACATTCTAAGTAGAGTAATGTCACGCGCAACGCTCTTAATGAGGTTTTGTTTAAAATGCACGATATTGTTATCAGTGGGCATGGCCCCACTGCCAGGCAGTGGGCATGGCCCCACCGTCGTAGACCAATCGAAGAGGAAGAAACGGACTCAGCGCGCGAAAGGCTGGCAGCCCTGGTGGTTCTAACCTACTTGTAAATATTGGAAATACACTCATTCCTTTCTTCCGTGTGTTTGTAATCCCCGTAACAAATGGTGGATGTGCTGGGTACGAAGCGCCATACAATGGAGCTCCGCAGTGGTCGTCAAATTGGAGTTTCCGTGATGGAACACGAGACTGATCCCACGGCCACCTCTCCATCGGCCCCGGCAGCACTAGCACTATCCCCGGCAACGCCTCCACCAGCCCCAACCCCACCCACATACGTGCTGACGCATCCGAAGCATCTAGGAACACTGTGTGGTACGGACGAAGTTGATGTCGACGACTGGGTAGCCGACTACGAACGTACCAGTGCACTCAACCGGTATGACCCGACTCTTATGCTGGCCAACGTGCTGTTTTACCTGAAAGGCACGGCCAAGGTCTGGTACGAGAACCATGAGGAGGAGATCGGCAGTTGGGACACCTTCAAGGAGAAGCTTCGCGACTTATTTGGGAAGCCCATTGGTCGAAAGGCGGCTGCGAAGAAGGAGTTGTCTATACGTGCTCAGACGTCCACAGAGCCGTATATCTCGTACATACAGGACGGGCTGACTCTATGTCGTAAAGTCGACAACGACATGTCGGAGTCTGATAAGGTTGGCCACGTCCTCAAAGGGATAGCGGACGATGCCTTCAACCTGCTTATGTGCCGGAACTGTGTGACCGAAGCAATTACACTTGCTCTTCCCACCAACGGCCACATCGATTCGCAAGTACCTCAGGTTTGCTTGGTACAGTCGATTGTGCGGGAAGAACTCAGCAATTTGGGCTTCGATGTGTGTGCTGTTGCTTATAGTCTTGACCAAATAGCTTCCGTTCAAGTTCGCCGCCTCGTCCCAGGTCACCGCCCCAGGAACGGTCTTATCCACGCTCTCGCAATCCGGCCGAATGGAGAACTGCGGATGATCATCCGATCTGCTTTAACTGCCGCCGCATCGGTCATGTCGCACGGTATTGCCACAACCATTGGTCTTCGTCCCGAACCCAGTATAACACTGCTCACCACGCCAGCAGCTACCGCCTTTTGCAGCCCCCTGCGCCGATCGCCGACAACTACCGCCACCTTCCACCATACGCCTTCGATGCCCCTGATACGCAGCACAACTGCTCACCGTCGCCTCGAAGTCATCAGTCTCGTTCGCCGCCTAGACGTCGCCCGTCGTCCCCTTCTCCTCTACGGCAACGCCCGACCTCCCCGTTCAATTCCCACCAGGGAAACTAAGCGGTGCAGTTCTTAGAGGTGAAGCTGCATCCTCGATACCGACCTCAAATCCTCTCCTCGTACTGCCGACACGACGAAATTTGATCGACGTCGACGTTGTCGGCCTGACTATTTCTGCACTTATTGACACCGGGGCGCATATTTCTGTGATGAGTACCCGACTTCGTCATCGCCTGAAGAAAGTGCTTACACCGGCTGCTCCTGGCATCATACGTGTCGCCGACGGAAGAAGTCTTGCCATCACAGGAATGTGCACCACACGCGTCACAATCGCCGATCACCCCACATCTGTTCTCTTTGCAGTTATTTAGCAGTGCCTCAATGACCTGATTCTTGAATTGGATATCTTGTCCACTCATGTCGCTCTCATTAACTGTGCAACCGGCGTTCTCCAACTTGAACTGCCTCGACTTGGGGCTGTGCCGTCCTCACCGTCACACCACTTGTGCGCTGTTGATTATGTTCGGCTGTCACCGCAAACCACCACGTTTGTGGCCTTAACGATGTCACCAGCTCTTCCTGATGGTGACTAGATAGTTTCTCCAATAGTGGATGTACTCTTGGCCCGAAGTGTTGCTGTGCTGCATACCATTGTGACTATCGTAGACAACTACGTTCAGCTTCCGCTCCTCAACTTTAGTAGTTCGAGCCAAGTTCTCCCGCAAGGTATTTCGTTAGCCCATGTTTACCCACTTGATGCATGTAGCATCGTGGCATTAGACCCTGAAGTCCCCTATTGCAGCCAGCCGAGCAAACGCACCTACCGACGAAATCACGATGATGATTGCCCCTGATCTTCTGCCCTATCAGGCTGCGCAACTCCACCACGTTCTGACCACCTACCGAGATATTTTCGACATCGATGGCCACCCTTTAGGTCAAACGTCCGTCGTGCGTCATGAAATACATATCGGCGATGCCAGTCCTGTTAGACGGTGACCATATCGTGTTTCCCAGTCCGAACGTCAGGTCATACAACGAGAAGTCTAGAAGAAGCTCTCTAAAGGAGTTGTAGAGGCCTCTTCAATTCCATGGGTGTCACCTGTTCTTTTAGTCGAAAAGAAGGATGGCAGTTGGATATTTTGCGTTGACTACCGTGCCTTGAACAAGACAACCCGCAAAGACATATATCCACTGCCACGAATCGACACCGCCCTTGACTGCCTTCATAGCCCGCGATATTTTTCATCTATAGATCTGCGTTCGGGCAATTGGCAAATTTCTGTCGACGACTTAGACCGAGAAAAAACTGCCTTCGTCACACTGGATGGCCTTTATCAGTTCAAAGTTAGGCCTTTTGGGCTGTGCAACGCCCCGGCAACGTTCGAACGCATGATGGACTCTCTCCTCTGTGGTTATAAATGGTTCATCTGCCTTTGCTACCTCGACGATGTGATAGTTTTTTTCCCAACATTCGAAAGCCACCTAACTTGTTTATCGACAATTCTAGCCGTTTTTCGTCGAGCGGGGCTCCAGCTAAACTTGAAAAAGTGCAATTTCGGCCGACGAGAAATCACCGTCCTTGGTCATCACGTAAGTGCTGCTGGAGTCTAACCGGACCCTGACAAGATTAGCGCTGTGAAGAACTTCCTCTTCCTTCTTCGACCAACGACGTTCGTTGTTTTGTGGGCTTATGCTCGCACTTCCGATGTTTTATACGCCATTTCGCTACAATTGCACGACCACTAACTGATCTCAAAAAGAACGCGCCATTCTCGTGGGGCCAAGAACAAGCAGCTGCGTATGCCACGCTGATCGACCTGCTCACTTCACCACCAATACTGGCTCACTTCGACCCGTCCGCGACGACTGAAGTTCGCACAGACGCCAGTGCTCACGGCATCGGCGCCGTCCTTGCTCAACACCAGGGAGGCCAAACGCGTGTTATTGCGTATGCCAGCCGCCTTCTCTCCACATCTGAGCGAAACTATTCGATAACGGAGCGCGAGTGTCTTGCGCTGGTCTGGGCTGTAGCGAAATATCACCCCTACTTGTATGACCGGGAGTTTCCAGTTATTACGGACCACCACGCTCTGTGTTGGTTGTCGTCGCTCAAGGACCCAGCTGGTCGCCTAGGTCGCTGGGCCCTACGTCTTCATGAATATAACTTCGACGTAATTTATAAGTCTGGCAGGTTGCACCAAGATGCCGATTGTCTCTCGCAGTATCCGGGGGACCCTGCTAGCCTCGCTGTCCATGAGAGCGATTCTTGTGTGCTCGCCATATCTGATTTGCGCGACATCGGTATAGAGCAGCGCCGGGACGCAACCTTGAAGACGGTCATTGAGCGAATATCTTCAAGACATTCCAACCCTTCGCTCCGTCAATACGTCCTCCACAACAAAATTCTGTATCGCTACAACATGAAGCCCGATGGCCCGGAATTTTATCTAGTTATTCCCCGACACCTATGTGCGACCTTCTTCAACATCTGCATGATGCTCTGACGGCAGGACACCTGGGGTTTTCACGCACCTATCACCGCGTGTGGCAACGGTTCTTTTGGCCTGGCCTGTATAAATTTGTGCGCCGCTATGTCGCTGCTTGCGAGCGCTGCCAGCGTCGCAAACGTCTTGCTCTCCGTACGGCTGGCCTGCTCCAACCTATCGACATTCCCCCGGAACTATTCTTCCGCGTCGGTCTCGACTTGCTCGGTCCTTTCTCGACGTCCGTGTCAGGCAACAAATGTATCGCTGTCGCAACTGACTATGCGACCAGATACGCTATAACTCGTGCCTTGCCAAGTAGCTGCGCTACAGATGTCGCAGACTATCTACTGAATGACGTCATTCTGCGGCATGGGGCTCCGCGCCAGCTTCTGACGGATCGTGGCCGCTGCTTCCTCGCAAAAGTTATCGGCGAAATCCTCCGTAGCTGCTCTACCAAACATAATCTTACTACTGCCTACCATCCGCAGACCAACGGTCTCACAGCGCCTCAACCCAACTCTTACAGACATGTTGTCCATGTACGTCTCTTCTGAGCACTATGACTGGGACACAGCGCTCCCCTACGTTACGTTTGCATACAATTTGTCAAGGCATGACACCGCCGGATATTCTCCGTTGTTTCTTCTGTACGGCTGCAACCCTGCGTTGCCATTCGACACACTCCTTCCTTATGATACCACCGAACGAACGGTGTATGCTCAGGACGTTGCTTCTCGAGCCCGCGTCGCTCGCCAAATCACGCACACTAGGCCCACTGCTTCTCAGGCCTCACAAAAAGTCCGCTACGATGACCGGCACCGGGACGTTGACTACCCTGCTGCCTCTCTCGTCCTACTTTGGACGCCACATCGACGTGAAGGCTTGTGCGAGAAGCTCCTCCCACGATACACAGGGCCCTACAAAGTTCTCCGCAAGGTCGCCGACGTCGACTACCTCATCACTCCCGTTCAACTACACTCGTCTTCTGCCACACCACCTACTGATGTTGTTCATGTGTCACGACTAAAACGGTACTATACTGCCAGTCCTGATTGACTAAGCGGCGCCGTGACGGTGCTTCGTCCGCCGGGGGTGATGTTACTAGGCAGTGGGCATGGCCCCACCGTCGTAGACCAATCGAAGAGGCAGAACCGGACTCAGCGCGCGAAAGGTTGGCAGCTCTGGTGGTTCTCACCTACTTGTAAATATTGGAAATTCATTCATTTCTTTCTACCGTGTGTTTGTAATCCCCGTAACAATATAATCAGGAGATGGGACATTTTTCGTTAGTCTTTCTAGATATAGCTAGCATTTAATGAAGATCTGTGAAGAGCGTAAGGTATGCGACGTCAGCCCACCAATGTGAACTTAAAGGAGCGGCGTTCCTTGCTGCACTTCCCTCTCTATTGGGGCAACGCCCGCTAAAAAGGCAAAGCATTCATTGGAAATTGAGCGTTTTTCCACGACGTGTAATTTTGCAAATCTTTACAGGAATGATCCAGAGTTCCCAGAGCACAATCACGCTTGTCAGCTCGAAATACCCGAACCTAGTGAGGGACCCTTTAAGGTGTTCACCGATAGGGCAGAAATTCTTCATACCTGATTAGACCTATAGCATACCTCTCTTCTGGGGTGTCAGTGGTCTGGTTATTTGCTCCTGCGCTGCCCTTCCCAGCCACAACGAAACGAAAAAGACCCAGGAGAGTGTTAATTGAATGATGGACCCTTGACTCACAATGCTAGACGAAAGACCACATACTGCTAATCGCGCGGGAAATGCATGCCTATGTTCAATCATTGGTACCTTACCGCAGCCTTAAACAATATCATTTTTTTCTTGCCGTAGATACAAGTCACCGACGTCATTGTATTGGGATATTTCAAATTTTATAGAAGTTTAATGTTCCTATAATTTTGATTTTGAGAGCCTAAAACAGTGTTTCACCTGCCTGTGTTTGGCACCTAAAACACACTTTTTAGTGCCTAAAAATCTGGCCTCTAGTGATCATATATTTATAGAAATGTAATTTAGAATATATCATGCTCTGCGTTAAATCTTTGTGCTTTTTACGGCACATGGGCGCATGTTGGTAATTAGTTATTATCGGATTGTCTCATGCACAGTGTTTTCATCTGTACTAGCTGCATCACGTGTAGCGCATATGTGCGTCTTGGTTTTCCTTTCAAATCGTGTTGCTCCATTAGAGAGTTGCTAGTTCAAGCTTGCGTGTTGAATCCTGTTGTGTGCGCTCGTGCTTAAAGGCTGGGTTCACTGTTTTTTTTTTCAAATGATATGCCAGCAGTTTGCGCCACCATGAATAATAATGAGCATATGCAAACACGGTATTAGGAAAAGAATGCTGCACATTTGTGGAAGCAATGGGCATACATTCAACTTACGTGCCACGCTGGCCCATTGTCCTTATTTGTGTTCGATCCCAGCCGCGGTAATCGCAATTTGACGAACGCTAACCAGATGGCCAAACATGCCATCTAAAATAATATACTGCACATGACTTGAGATAAGTAGCACTTTTCACTCCATTTTTCTTTTCAAACTTTCGATATGCATGCCCAAAAACAAAGCATTTACGAAATGTTTGCATTTCTCTTCTAGTAATCTCATATGTCTGCTGTTAGTGTTAGAAGCTCTGAATTTCAGCTAATTAAGCAAAAAAGATGCCGTAAAGAGATTTTCGAACTTGTCGTTTCGGTTTCCATGCCGCCGGCGCCCGATGAAAAGTGGCCGTGCGCTTCAAACGAAGCGTCGAACCGGAAATGTGCATGACGTCACTTCGGTGCAGCGCAGCAGCCGTTTTTGTGTGGAGGACTGCAGGTGGCTCGTGCACTGCACGGCCAAAGTCAAATTGATTGATCGATATGTGGGATTTAACGTCCCAAAACCAAAATATGATTATGAGAGACACAGTAGTGGAGGGCTCCGGAAATTTCGACCACGGGTTCTCTAACGTGAACCCAAATCTGAGCACACGGGCCTACAACATTTCCGCCTCCACTGGAAATGCAGCCGCCGCAGCCGGGATTCTAACCCACGACCTGCGGGTCAGCAGCCGAGTACTTAGCCACTAGAGCACCGCGGCGGGGCGGCCAAAGTCAGCTTTAGCGCGGCGCAGGCTCAGCAGTCTCTGCCTCATTTCGTTAGCGAAGAATATGCAGGCTTAAGATTCCCTCCCCCCCCCTCACTTTTTTTTTCAACCCAACACATTTACTTGTTAATCTTTAGCGCGCCATAACGAATGTCGTCGCTGCGTGGAGCTTTCTTTGTACGCAGAAGGGATATGAGACCACTGCAGTAGGGGTCATGGTTCGCGGGTGCTGACCTGAAGGACGCGAGTTTGATTCGGACCATGGCGGATGCATTTCCATGGAAGCCAAACGCCAGAGGTCCGTGTACAGTGCAATGAGGGCACATTAAAAAAAAACCAGATGATCAAAATTTCCCGAGCCCTCCAATGCGGCATTCCTATACATCGTGGTTTCGGCGACGTACTACCTCAGATATTAGGGATACAATGAGGTGGGTCCCTTTCTAAGTTAACAAATATGGCAGAAGCAGCTTTGAAGTAGAAAAAAATGAAGAGGGGGGGGGGCATGTTTCTTATCTACTTTTTCTTCGTTATCCATTTGGTGCTACCCAGTCGAGCATTCAAACTTTTAATTATCAAAGGAAACGTCCGCCTTCATATAAGTGCGTGTGTGCAGTGGTTCAGGGTGAGGTTCAACGGTACGCGACTGAAGAAAATTGTGGGAAAATGTTTGGTATAGATCTCACACATAGCGCGGGAATCGAGTTCATGCGAAGCTAGGTTATGTGCTATGAGCAAAGCGTTACGAGATGCCTATATATGTCTTTAAGTTAATTGAGAGTTCACGCGGGACGTGGAATTCACTGGCGTCTAAAGGCTAGCGCACTATCTTATCTCGTAATTGCTACAGATGCTATACCACATACGCAAGTTTCATCGAATGAACGGCATGCTAAGGTACTTGCAACGCATGTAACGTTTAAGACTAGAGCCATAGTCGAGTATGTGCAACACTTATTGCATTGTTATCAAAGCAGCTATAGCCAACACCGCAACCACAGTTGACATATTGCCCCGACATCACTAGTAAAATCCTTTTCCGCAGAATATTCTACCATTGGTGGGGCTCTGTGATAGGTCACTCCGGATGTATATATACGCAATTTTCATTCTGTGCATCTATTGAAACTTTTCGAGAAACAGGCATCTGATGTCATTCTTTGAATATATCCACAGATATCCAGCATTCTATGGCCCGACTGGTTATGCGGGTATGTGTCACACGTGATGAGGGAAAGAATTTCACGATGTTTGTGACAAGATTATTCTGTTATACATTTCGTAACCTGCGAATTGAGCTCGTGAGTTTGTCATACACTCACGTACTCATTTATTAATTTTCATTCATACCAGGTTAAGGAAAAGACAACTACAGCACTCAGACGTATACGCAGGCTATGAAATTATAGCTAGAAACACTCAAAGCGCGTTTGTTCGCAATTTTATTGATTCAATAAAATGCTGCGCAGTTAAAAATGCATTGTGAGCAAAATGCCATTTTAAGGCAGCTAAAAATTACATGCACAGCGAAAAATACGTCCTTCTGTGAGGGCCTGCATATGCGGATTTGTATAAGACTCTTCCTGTGGTCTGCAAAATAGAATTTTCACTGTCTTCCTCATTGATCGGTCTGGAAAATAACACTAAGCATTCCAATCTCCCGCTAAAGTAAATATATTGGGTAGCATTTCTGAGACAATGACGCGTTGCACTGCCACGCTGGCTGCCCCCCGCCGCTTTTATAGCAGCTTTTACTGGCAGCTGTCCTTCCTCAAACCTATTGATGAGAAATAAGCTTTAAATAATAATAATAAATATTATTATTATTATTATTATTATTATTATTATTATTATTATTATTATTATTATTATTATTATTATTATTATTATTATTATTATTATTATTATTATTATTATTATTATTATTATTATTATTATTATTATTATTATTATTATTATTTCAACTGGTTCATACATGTTGACAATGTTTGCAATAAAGCCATCTGTGGTTGTTACGATGAAAACTTCACGACGTCACCCTAGAGGCTAAAGCGATGGTATTCGCATTTTCTAGCATTTGTAGGTGGCGCGGAGAGCATTTCAATATGGCGGGTCGAGAGTTGATGGAGGCTACCCTAAAGCATGCGCCTCTCAAGAACAAGGCGGCTTTCGGGCCTCTGGTATCTCTAAGCGCTAAACACAGATATATATTGTCGAAGGAGAGGCAGCATTTATCGCTGGTCACGTTTTGCAAACTCTGTACGATATGCGAGAATTTAGAGCGAACCGTGGTAACGCTGGTGTAAACAAAGCGCCACACGTGCGTTTATGGCCAGATTTATGGTTCCTCGCGCCGGCTTAGCTGCGAAATGATCGTTCAAAGTAGTCGAGTGACAGGGACACTGTGAAACAGGGGTGACTTCGGAGATAGGAACGCTACACATGGATTGCTTTTAGCTTGTAGCCCATTTTTCGCCATGGCGCAGCACGAATACGACGCGCCCGCACCAAGCTACCATCGCCGTCTGCCAGCTTTCAAAAAATTCCGCGCAATGGTCGTAGCTCATCTGGAAAGTGCGCATACAAATGACTATTCTTCCAGGATTAACCCACGCAAGTCATCTATGGGAACCATACACTGAGAGAAATGCACTAAAATTTTAGTGTATACAAAACAGAGCCTTATGGTTTATTTTCAATGCCTATTCCAGAACTCAATCTCTTGGTGAGCTTGGTGACAAAGCTAGTGTAATGATGGTGAAACGAAAAAAAAATGCAACTTAAAAGGCCCCTAACGCCAAATGTTTTGTTTACGACTTTTTTGCAATACTTTGTTGCACTGCATCTGGTAATGCCAAAATAGAATCGTAAATACCGTAATGCATTGTATAATTATTGCATGATTAGTTGAGACTGATTTTGCGTTAGTTCGAAACACCCACCTAAATACCATGAGAAACTAGCGCCCCGCAGTGGGGTAGCACTTAAGACCACATGCGCTCAAGCTACAGTGATGCTTAGCGTGCTGTTTTCAAATAGGGGGACCCCGGTGGTTGTCACGGAGGTCCCGTTATCTAGGGAGGCGATTGCCGGGCTAATTCCAAGGGCCAAAGTATCGGCCCCCCGAACCGCACCACGAAAGCGTGGACAATTTAGAAGTGGTCCTATTTGGCGCGCCAGCGGACGCCGGCTGTGGCCCAAAGAACAAGTCAGAGCCGAGAGTTGATAAACAAAGCAAAATTATATTCTCAATAATGGCAGATCGAAAACAATACACAAGTATGCACACTCCACAAGAGTTGAGTACAATATGTCACCAATCAAACAACGTACTACACAGTACAATCAGCCACACTCGAAACAACGGACACAGACAACAATACGCACTACAATGCAGTCGCATGCATTGAACAACCAAGACACTTAAAGACTAAAGAGATAGAAAACCTATTCAGTTCAAAGTTCTTGGAACAAAAGTCTCGATGATACTCTTCCGAGAATCACTCACTCAAAGTCCAGCGTTGTTGTCGTTCCGCGGCCCCCGAAGTTTCTCTTCCAGGAAACCTCACGTCTTCAATAGTCCACTCTCCAAGCTTCAAACTTCTTCACCGGAAACACGTCAGCTTCACACACGCAGCTGTTGCCACGCGTCTTCGCTCGATAGCGGTAAACACACTCTCTTGCCTGTAGCTCGAGTCGTCACCCCTCAGGTGGAAATCATCTTTTTCTCCTGCTTTGTCTCTTCGGACAAAACTTTCGCCGACTACACGGCGGAATCCCTATGCGCTCTGGCGCTAACTTCCGTCTTCTCCTGATCTTTCGTCTCGGCTGCTCGATTAAATACCTTCCGCGCGAGATTCCAGAAAGTTCTCATCATTTCGTCGGCGCGATGCGCAGCGAAGGCTGGGGGAAAGGTCGAGACGATACGAGGGCCGTCCGCGTCGGATGACTCAACCCGGCATTACCACGCCCCTTTCCATCGAGAAATTTCGAGTGCTTGCTCGGCCGCCAATGTGGGGTGAGGAGGTTCGGCGAACCTACGCTTCCGAGGGGAGAGAGTCGCGTGCCCGGGGAATCTGGATGTTTGTTTTCTTTTTTTTATCGTTGGCCTCGCGGCATCTCTCCCGCGCGTTATCACGAGAATTTGGCGGCGCGCCCTTTCTGTGACAGTGGTCAAAAATGAAACTTTGTGGGTGCTTTGACCGTGTCCCCCTCAGAAGAAAAAGAGCCTGCCTGGTGTAAGCAGCCAAAACCAGCTTGAAAGCAGCTAACAACAGAGCAAGAAGTGTGACGAACAATAGTCCTAGCCAGGTGCCAGTCATGTTATTGTGCACACCCTGCAAATGTTCTCTGATTCCACCATTACTTGACTGGCCTCTGCAACGTCACGAGGAGGCCTCTGTCTACATCAGACCACAGAAAATGTCGATTGGACCTGAATACTTGGATGTGCACGCACCCTTACTGTAAAACCAAATTAAAACATCTTATAGGCAACGCTCGTCCCTAATATTTGGTCAGAACTTCGATGTAGCTCTGCATGCAGGAATATCACTAACACAGGCATCTTTAGTTTTCATATTTGGTGTCAGGGGTCCATCAAACGAGTTATATTCTTTCTTTACATACTGTATACACCAGAACACTGGCTTGCTGCCTTATTGAAAAGTGCGTGGCGCCATCTGTTGCAAGTGTGGTGAAGCAACACCCTCAACTTCCACGCGAGCAGACGCTCTGCAAATCAAACGTGAAACTTCACAACCAGAGTTCGGTTGCAAGCATGTTTCGTGCTGTTCCTTTGCTAGAATTTTGTGCTGATTTCACATGAAACGTCGAGGACACCTTCCTCGACAGTCGGGAATATCTGCAGCACGTGCATTGCAGACTGCGGGAACAACTTCACCAGATTCGTATTATCCGGCTTTAAGAAACGCGAATGAGAAAGCGTTAACTTAGGCGTGCCTTGGCTGTGACAAGGCAGAAATTGTGCATTAATCCAGCGTCAACGTAGCGCTAGAATCTGGCTCCAACTTACGCTCATGCACCACATGTGTATCAATTGCCAGTCCTGCCGGGCACTCGGAACACACACGTGGTGCAAAAGTGCCAGCCAGAACAAGGTTTTAAAGTGACACGATGACGCTGGCTGAAAGCACATGTAGGTTCGCCAAAGGATAGTCAAGGCATGTCGCAGTTCGACCAAGTCGAAAGGCATAATTTCCGCGCTGTTCATGTCTCTTTGCATCGGATAGTAGGCCGTTACAGTTGTACTAAACATGCGCGGTGCGTGCATCCACGCGTTCGTTGTAATACGTATATCTTTTTATTGACTTGCGGCCGGTGAAAGATAAGGGCAATAGTTTTGTTCCGCATACTACAGGCATACTACACGCAAATCGCTGCTGTAAAGTGGAACAGCTGTAGTCACGCTTGAATAAACGCAATAAATATACTTACTCGTACACTTTACTGGGCTCGTAGTTTTTCCTGTCGATTACGATTATATCCCAAGCCGGCGGAGCTCAGCGTTTTTTGTTGTGGACGGAAATCCGTGCAATCGCAAAACACCGCACCAGCACGATTCCCGCGATGCGCTGTGAACTTCACAGGCATTGCTCAGCAATCTCTTCCTCTTGCGCTGGTTGTTCTCGCATCAGATGACAGCGCAGTAGTACCCAGATGAAATTTTATAAGCTGGCGCATTTTCACTTTTTAAATTCCCAGGGGTGATCGGCCAGATGCCTGGACTAGCTGTCGCCATCTATCACCTTCGGGTGCCTTGGTGGGTTGAGCCATCCTTCTTGCAGCAGCGATTTTCCTTTCCTGCCTGGCTTCTGCAACACCACTGCTTCCTGAGGCCTCAGCGTCCGGCTTCAATTTAGGATATACCCCCGCTGCTACTTCAAGGGCACCTTCGTGCTTCCTCCTGTGGAGGAGCGGCCGGATCGGGTGGTGCTGTTAAGCCTAATAACCTGATGTCTCTTTCCTCTCCCGGCCAGGCATATTCTGCCTGGTCGGCTTCCTTTCCTAACAGTGATTTGCCAATTGATCTATTTTTGCGCAGTGGTCCGAAGAGCGTTCCTGTGGCCCTGGTTCCAACCAACGGTGAGTATATTCGCATGAAAAATCCGAAACTAATTCAGGAAGAACTCCGGAAGATTTCCGATTATTACCAAATGATTACTGAGGTGCGTAAATTTGGGCGTGGAGGCATCCTGTGCTGCTTGCCGGACCAGGCCTGCATCACAGATCTTCTAAAATGCACAACGTTTGCCTCAAATCTGGTGAGCTGTTTCGTACCTGTCCATTTGGCCTGTTTGAAGGGACTGGTTCAAGGAGTGAACTTGAGCCTTACACCACCCGAAATACTTGAAATGTTTGCGGCCGCAGGAGCAGTCTCTGTATTTCAATGCTCGCGAAACGTTGAGACCAAATAGGTCCCCACAGAATCAGTGATTGTGACTTTTGCCGGCACGGCTCGACCGACCGAAATTAAGGCATGGCCACTAATTTATCGTGTAGATGCACTATCCCCTCGTCCACTGCAGTGCAAAAAATGCTGTAGGTATGGGCATACCATCAAGGGATGTAGATTGCATGTGAGGTGTCGCAGATGTACTTACCATCATAAACCCGACAAATGTTCAACCCAAGAGGTGAGATGCTGTCTATGCAGAGGAAATCACGCGGTTGACGATGAAAGTTGCCCCATGAGGACATGTGAGCTGCAACTTCTAGAGATCTTCGAACAACAACGATGCTCCCGGTGTGAGACCCGATCTATTCTTTCTGAGTGCTCACGTGGCTATGCCTCCGTTGCCAACCAGGCAAACCAGATGCTTGAGTCGTCGTTGCCTGATTTAATAACATCAAGGGTAGAAAAGGCCATGACGAAACTTATGGAAACTCTATTCGTGAGCCTAACGGAGTCATTGGCACAAATATAGTGAGCACTCAGTTGAATCAAATATTGCAGGGAGGTAACCAACCTACCATGCCCCCTTCTCTACCTTCACCATTTAAGGTTACTGATTCCATCGGAACCAGGCCCTTCGACGTCAAAGCCAGACACGCTGAACACTGTCCATAGAATAATTATGCCTCTTGTACAGGACCTAGATTGGAGCTCGGACTTCGATTCTCGTGTCTCACAACCAGAATAAATGGACTCTGACTCAAGAAATATGAAACGACGTGCTTCTCCTGAGGCACAACGGTCCTCATTTAGTCCTAAATCAAGAAATAAGAGATATCAGAAGGAAAACCCATCAAAAAAGGATTTTTTCAAAGGATAGCATCTTAGAGAAAGCAGTGAGTGCTGCTGGTATCTCTTCAAAATAGGGAATTAAAAGTACTACAGTGGTATTGCCGCTCCATTTTTTCAGCAGCTACAAACTTACTTCAACATTGCGATAAATATTCCCCTGATATTGTTGCTTTACAAGTAACTTGGCTTGCAGAAAATAAGTATTTTAGGATTAAAAGTTACCGCACATTTCGTCTAGACCGCCCAACTCAGTGTGGAGGTTTGGCAATATTTATCTCATCAAAAATCGCCCATAGAGCAAAAATTATTTATCAGTCATTGGCTTCAGAAAGCGAGATTTTAGCATTAAGCATTACTATTCCTGGGTCCCTCCCATTCTCATTTATTAATGCTTATTTTCCTGTGGGTGTTCTAAACTCTTCCGTCCTAGATACTGCAGTTCGCTATTGCCAAAAAGATATTGTATTAGTAGGTGACTTCAATTTTCATCATATTTCTTGGGGTTTTAAAACTGATCTGAATGGCAAACGTTTATAGGATTGGGTGAAAAATAATAACTTTATATGCATAAACACAAAAACTCCTACTTTTATGTGTAATCAGTCCTCCTCGGTACTCGATCTAACTTTTTTCTAACGCTAAACTCTCCATCTTATCATGGTCTGCGATTAACTCGGCAACAAGTAGTGACCATATATGCCCTTATTGTTCGAGGTGGTATGTCCAACAACCTCCAAGAATAGATCTTCCGTAACACATGTAAACTTTAATACTTTCGAGAAATCCTTACGAGGCGCTTTATCTAACCAAACGAATGATGCAGAACTAGACGCCCTCAGAATTAGCGACATTTTAAAAGAGTCGTTAAATAAATCAAAATTCACCATTGAAAGCTCTAAACCGTCTACCAACCCTTGGTGGAATGCGGACTGTTCGCGGGCTTATAGACTAAGAAAGACTTCATGGAAAAAAATTAATCTTCAACCAGTGTCCCAGGAACAGGAGTGATTAAAAGTATGCGGCCGCTATTTTTAAGAAAACCATCGCTAATGCAAAGGACAAATTTAACAACGACCGATGTGAGTTCCTGTCAAAGCCGGTCAATAGAAAAGCACTTTTTCGCTTTCTGAGAACTAAGAAAGTTGTTCCGGTACAAAGAAATATAGAATCTGTAGTATAATCACCAGTTGAACTGAATGCCCTTCTATAAGATATAGCTCAGGGCCTAGAAAGGAGCTTTACGACACTTCTTTCATACCAAGCCTAGTCCCCCCAAAGGGCTGAGGATTTTGAAGAGGTTACGCCTGCAGAATTAGCAAACGTAGTCATAATACTACCCCATTCGGCTCCTGGTCCTGATGGCATGACGACGTCGGTGATAAAATCAGTACATAAAATATACCCACTTGGCCTACTCGAAATTATTAATCACTCACTCAGAAGCTCTTGGATGCCACCTGATTGGAGAATGACAAAAGTGATTCCATTATTAAAAAAGCAAGACGCTGGGTTTACCTTAGATAACATCAGGCCCATTTCACTTACATCGAACCTAGTAAAACTCGTTGAAAGAATTTTATATAGACGTATAGATCGATGGATGTCAGAAAAACTGACACTGAGCCCATGTCAGATTGGATTCAGGTGTGCTTGCTCTATTTGGTGTGCGCACGTGGATTTCGAAAACAGAATTCGACTTGCTCGATATCAGAAACAATACTCCTCTTTGGTAACCATAGATATCACAAAAGCCCATGAGAGCGTGGAGCATGTTAAACTGCTAGATTCACTTCAGAATTTAGGACTGCCTCAATACTTTGTGGCCTGGATCCATGCTTTCTTAGGTGATAGAGAATTTTACTGCTCGCAATCTGGTGTCAACTCTTCAATATACAGGCAAACGAGAGGTATACCGCAAGGGTCAGTACTATCGCCCTTATTATTTAATGCACTTTTATGTACCATTCCCATACAGCAAGATGTACAGGTCTATGTGTATGCCGACGATATTGCATTTTTTGCTGCGTCGGCGGAGATTCAAACACTGTACCTGATTCTGCAGACATACAGGAATAGTCTGGAAACATGGCTGGAGGATATCAACCTATGCCTCAATACAAACAAAAGTACAATCATAGTTTTCGCACAAAATGCCCCAGTGCGAATTTCACTAATGTAACGACAGGACGCCATAGCTCAGGTCGAGTCAGTTAGGTACTTGGGGGTAACCTACACCGAAACACTTAACTGGAGTCCCCACATAGAAAACATGGCTGCTAAAGGAGCACGTGCCGTAGGGATGCTGCGCAGGCTCAGTAATTATCGTGCCGGTTTGCGTAGAGACGTGCTCGTTATGATATATTGCATGTACATTCGACCGATATTAAAATTCGGCTTTGTTTTGTTTTCTGGGGCTCCGGCCTACAAAAATCGACCACTGATTCTGCTAGAACGCGAATCTTTACGCGAATCTTATTTTTTTAAAGCTTACCTTTTCAAATAAGGTCACGAAGTTCAAAAGGGTTCGTTCTTTTCTTCAAAAAGAAACCGTAACCAGCAATAAACGAAGCTGCAAGTACTATTCGCCACCCGCAAGTATGAAGACTAGGCAAATGTGTGTACTACCCATTATTCCCATGGGCGCGGAACGATCCCCTCTATTTAATTTTGGGAAACTCTATGGCTGTAAAGGGCAATGTGACGTGAAGCGGTAACTCCAGGAAGGTGATCCTCGCTCTCATTGGCTAGTTCAATGCATACGTCACCGCTCCGTATAACAACGCTTTCTGGGGAATTCTAGAGACGGTGCAGCGTCAACCACGAGAGAAATCAACAGCTAGATTATTCCCTATGAGGCGATGCCAAGTTTTCTCAGTTTGCCTACAGTCAGTGATGCCAACCCTAGGGATTTATCCCTCCATCTAAGGATCTTAATCTTCTTTGGGGATTTGGCGTCTTTTTGTTGAATCGAGGGATTTTTATGAGGTGCTTCAAATGTGAAATTACGCAGCATGATTAAGTGTTACTAAGTTATCAGGCTCTTGCAACTAGAAAGACTTTAAAAATTGACAATTTAGGCTATTTCATGCTTTTTGTCTATCTAGGGCAGTCTTGGCATTCTCGTAGTACGCGTGAAAGTGATAGCAGCTTTATAACGTGAAATTATTATATAGTCTGAATACTGTAGAGAATTAAACTCTTTAGTCGTAAGAGTTAAGCACTGGAATATCATGAGCTCCCTGAGTGATTGCTGCACTGTGAAACAGATCAATTGTGTCGTATAGTGCACACGAACACGTGTCAAGATTACGCTCACTGCGTGCCTTCGCTGAGAATAGTCTCCATCTGAAATGACCAGGAATTTTATAGAAGAACAGAGTGAAAGTTGGACTGAGCATTTGGTAAGGTGGTTCGGGTTGAATATCGCAGAAGCTGCGTGATGAAAAGAAACAAGAAGACTGTACGGGTGTTTCAGTCTTGCGGACACGCCCTTTACATGAGAGCGAAAAAGTGACTGATAGATTTCGCCAAACAGGGAACTGATGGAAAGTACAGTGGAAAGGCGTAGCTATCAGCCAGCAATAGAGCGCCCGCTTACATAAACTGAAAATATTGCAACAGTGATTGCAAACGTGGAAAATTGAGAATAGATCACCAGCTGTCAAACTGCAAGCACAAGAAATGCGCAGCTACAGACTTGCAGTTGACCCAAATGATCACATCTCCAATGCATGTGCAAAGTGAATTTGACATTCAAATCTGTCTCAGTGGCAACAGGTGCCATTTGCAAGCACTTTATATGCCACTACACAGAACGTGTAGAAAAAAACCCTTATTAAATGGTCTTTTAGCAATATTCGGAAGAACTTTTCACAGTATTTAACAAGATTCATAACTTGGCCACAGAGTGCACTATCTTAATACTCTGGTAACAGTTATATACATTAGTAATGGCTTTAAAAATATAACCTATGAGTTTTGTTGCAACCTAGGGATTTTTAGGGTCAATTTAGGGATGAAATGTCTCCTTGGGTTGGCATCGCTGCCCACAGTTCCTGCCGATCCCGCAACAAGTGAGCCTCGCACTCCCGTCTCCCGACTTACCCGAGAGCGATTCTTTCCTCGTGTCAGACGCTCTCGGTGGACGGCAGCGAAAGCGCCGGGGCGCGCGCTAGCACCTCGACGAGACTTGACAAGATCTGCATTTTCTGCGACAAGGCTTTTTCGAATGCAAGCATTGTAAAAAGGCCCATAAATAATCTCAAGAGAAGAGGTCTTGGCAACAGCAAAAATATGATTTGATTCATATGTGGGGTTTAACGTCCCAAAACCACTATATTGTGAGCGCGACAAGCGAATGACTCTTTATTCTCTTTGAAAACATCATCACCAGCGTGATTTAGCTCGAGCCTGGCTGCATAAACCGGTTCCTCACAAGTGGTGGACTGCGCTTTTCGTTCCCTCAAGTCCTCTCGCCCGTTTTCGCTGGAGCTCCGCTCGGGTCGTCACATACAACCCCCTGCCATGGTGGCCCAAGAAAACCCTGGCCCATCCAACGTCGCCGTCCTACTGCAGCCACCGCCACCCGCTCCGCCCAACAACACTCGCCTGCGTGATCCACCTGTGTTTTCCGATCTCCGAGGCGATGATGTCGAAGACTGGATCAGGAACTACGACCTCGTCAGCGATTTGAACAGGTGGGACAATCCACAAAAGTTTCGCAGCGTCCCATCTTACTTGTCCGATGTTGCGAAAACTTGGTTCTGGAACCACCACCCGAATCTTCCCGACTAGGACACTTTCGAGCAGCAAACTCGTCAGATATTTGGTGCCCCTGCAGTTCACACTGAGGCAGCAAAGAAGAAACTCGCTGAACGCACGCAGCTGCCGGGTGAATCTTACACCTCTTATATTGAGGATGTCCTTGCACTGTGCAAGCGCGTTAACACCGGCATGTCTCAGAACGACCAAATACGCCACATTATTAAAGGCATTAACACCGTCGCCTTTAACGCCCTCGCCACGCAAAATCCTGCCACCACCCAGGACGTGATAACCTTCTGTCAGCGACTTGACGAGCTTCAGTCTCTTCGCCTTTGCTACGATGCCACCGACGTTCGTTTGCCTGCACCCCTCGACTTTCGTGCGCTTATCCGCGACATCGTTCGG
Organism: Rhipicephalus microplus; assembly: GCF_043290135.1. Taxonomy (NCBI): domain Eukaryota; kingdom Metazoa; phylum Arthropoda; class Arachnida; order Ixodida; family Ixodidae; genus Rhipicephalus; species Rhipicephalus microplus. Next base: position 233,785,289 of record NC_134710.1, read on the forward strand.
GAAGAGCTGCACGGGCGCTGCTCTTCCTGCGCTGCGGAAGTTACTTTCCATTCTGAAAAAGATAGCTTGCGAGACCTGATTAAACAAGAGATCGCCTCCGCATCGCGTGCGACGTGTTCCAACAGTCCCTACGTGCGCCAGACGCGCACGTACGCCGAAGTTGCCGCGCTCTCTGCCGCACCCATCGTTTCTGTGCCTACAACAGCAGACCGTACGCCTATGGCTTCGTTATCACCGCCAGCGCGTGCACCACCTTACTACGCACCTCAGCGCCCACCTCGACCAATCTGTTACTACTGCGGCTATCGAGGACATATCGCTCGGTTTTATCGAAGGCGCCAACAAGACGAGCAACGCGGCTACGCTCCCGATGAACATCGAAGCTTGAACTACCTACGACCACCCTCCCGATCGTCCTATTACCGTTCACCATCACCTACATACCATACGGACATGCCTGGAAATTCCCGTACGTCTCGCCGCAGGTCGCCTTCGCCAGGTCACCGTTCAGTGTCGCCTCTACGGCCCGCCTCCCATTCCACGAACGCCCACGCGGAAAACTCCCCAATGCAGTTTTAGGTGGGAAAACTGCATCCTTTGGACAGCTAACAATTCCTCCAGAGCGACCATCGAATTTGATAGTAGTGTTTGTAGAAGGTGTACGTGTTGAGGCTCTTGTAGACACTGGCGCTGCCGTTTCGATTATTCGTGCTGATTTTCGTTCCCGCCTTCGAAAAGTCACCACACCTTATGGTGGCCCACCTCTACGTGGTGGCCCACCTCTACAGTGTACCATTCGTGTCTGCATAGAAGGCATTCGTCATCACATTGTTTTCGCGGTATTTCGTGAGTGCACCCACGCTCTCATTCTTGGGTGGGATTTCTTGTCTTCTGCGTCCGCTTTCATATCATGTCATCAGCGCCTCCTGCATCTAAATGCCACTGACTCTTCTCCGCTTGAACACGATGGACGCATCCGCCTTGTCACCAAGTCAGATTATGTACTTCGGCCATACATCGAAGAAATTATAAGTGTTAATTGCACCGACAATGTGTATGGCGACGTACTAATTCTCCTTACGGTCATACCCTACGTAGGGGCATTGTGATCACAACAGGGCTTATTCGCTTCTTCGATGGGTCTACGTACCTAACCGCCATAAATCAAACGCCCGAGTGTGTACTGCTCCCCTGTGGCTCAACAGTATCTTGCGCGGTCGACAGTGAGCCTGTTGCGATTGTTACTCTTCCGAACAACAACCACAACGATGTTACGAAGTCACAATCACTGCCATTCAATGCCTCTGCCACACCTGTGTCCGCAACAATAAGCAATGACTAACACCTGATCAAACTGAAGATTTGCTCGCCCTGTTAAATAGACACCGTTCTCTATTTGACATGAACTCGCCCGCCCTCAGCATGACTACCACCGCTACTCACAGTATCCAGACTGACGGCTCTCGTATTGTACATCGGCGTCCACATCGCGTGTCTCAGGCAGAACGCAAGATCATCGAGGAAAATGTCTCAGACATGCTACGACGCAACATCATACGTCCTTCCTCGAGTCCCTGGTCATCCCCAGTTGTTCTCGTTCAAAAGAAAGATGGGACAGTGCGTTTCTGCGTCGATTATCGTGCGCTAAACAAAATAACGCGCAAGGATGTTTATCCCCTCCCTCGGATCGACGATGCACTGGATTCATTACAGGGCACAGAGTATTTTCTAGCCTAGACCTTAGGTCAGGCTACTGGCAGATACCAATGACGGAGTCTAATAAAGAGAAGACCGCCTTTTCAACGCCGGATGGGTTGTACGAGTTCAATGTGATGCCTTTTGGACTCTGTAATGCGCCCGCCACCTTCGAACGCATGATAGACGGCGTATTGCGTGGTTTGAAATGGAAAACATGTCTGTGCTATCTCGATGACATAGTAGTGTTTTCATCCACGTTCTCGCAGCATCTACAACGTCTTGACGAAGTCCTCACATGCCTTGCAAAAGCCGGTCTACAGCTTAACACCAAGAAATGTACCTTTGCTAGCAAGACAATCAAGGTTCTCGGCCACCTTGTCAGCAAAGAAGGAATTCGGCCCGACCCCGAGAAGCTTGCCGCTGTCCTCGATTTTCCTCGTCCACAACGTCAAAAGGACCTGCGCCGCTTTCTTGGTTTATCTTCTTATTTCCGGCGCTTCATACGTGGTTTCGCGGAACTTGCGTCTCCGCTCCATCAACTCCTCGCAAAGAACGTCCCCTTCATTTGGTCCGAAGACTGCGAAAGCGCTTTCACGGCATTGAAGCAAGCCCTCACGTCAGATCCGGTACTGTGCCACTTCGATTCCACCGCACTCACCATCCTTCACACCGACGCAAGTAGTCATTGTCTCGGTGCGGTACTCTTGCAGCGTGACAAAAACTCACGCGAACGCGTCGTTGCTTACGCAAGTCGTGCTCTTACCGCTCCAGAAAAGAACTACACTATCACTGAGCAGGAATGCCTTGCTGTTGTTTGGGCAGTGCAAAGATTCCGACCATATCTTCACGGCCGTCATTTTACCGTCGTGACCGACCATAACGCCCTATGCTGGCTTTCATCGCTGAAAAACTTATCGGGTCGCCTCGGTCGCTGGGCGCTTCGCTTGCGGGAGTATGATTTCGATCTCGCCTACAGATCTGGGAAGAAGCATCAAGATGCTGATGCTCTATCACGCTGTCCTTTGCCCAGCGGAAGCCACTCACCATCGATACTCCAAAACAACAGCACCTCTCCAATCGCAGAGCTAAGTTCATCACCTGCCACCTTATCCGTCCTTGTTTCACAACAACGTGTTGACCCATACTGCCGCACCATTTTTGACCGTTTGACCGGCTCTACTACTCTTCCAAACGCCAGACTTCGTCGACAACTTAAACAATTTAAGCTTGTCGGTGATGCTTTATGTCGCTACATTTACCACATCGATGGCAACAAGTGGGTACCCGTCATCCCACGTTCTCTGCAACGTGAAGTTCTGGAAGCCTTTCATGATGATCCAACCGCCGCTCATCTAGGCTATCACAAGACTTACGACAAAAAACGAAGTCGTTGTTTTTGGCCTGGCCTCTCTTCAGCCGTCGCTAAGTACGTCGCCTCCTGTGTCCATTGCCAACGGCGAAAACGACCGACAACTGCTCCGGCTGGCTTAATGCAACCTCTTCCTTGTCCCGCCTCGCCTTTTGAAGTCGTTGGAATCGACTTGTATGGCCCTCTTCGAATATCATCCAATGGGAATCGCTGGATTGTCACGGCCGTCGACCACCTTATTCGCTACGCAGAAACAGCTTCTATACCATCTGGGACTGCCACTGAGATCGCTGATTTCTTTCTTCGCCACATCTTTTTGCGTCATGGAGCTCCACGCATTCTCCTCAGTGATCGTGGCAAAGTCTTCCTATCTTCCATTGTCGAGCAAGTTTTGCGTGCCTCGAACACTGTTCACAAGACCACTTCTAGCTACCACCCACAGGCCAACGGATTGACTGAACGGTTTCATTGGACCCTATCGGACATGATCGTCATGTACATTCACCCCAACCACACGAACTGGGATGCAATTCTACCCTTCGTGACATTCGCCTATAATACGGCTGCTCAACGCACTACCGGCTTTTCTCCATTTTTTCTCGTCCATGGTCGCTCGCCGAGTTTCGCTCTAGATGTCTCTTTCCTTTCGGCCCCTGCACCCTTGACGGCTCCTTTCTCTGAAGAATTCATATCTCGTCTCGCACACTGCCGTCACCAGGCCCGTGTCAACACCGGCCTCTCTCAAGACACTCGAAAATCTCGCTACGACTCATCTCGCCGTGTTGTCAGTTTTTCCCCTGGTGATGAAGTTCTTCTATGGACCCCACTACGCGTCCCCGGCCTATGCGACAAATTCATCAGTCGCTTCATTGGGCCGTACACGGTGGTCGAACAGACATCTCCTGTCAATTACCGCGTTTCTCCTCTTAGCGCTAGTCCTGATCATCGTTGCCGAGGAACAGAGATAGTGCACGTATCTCGTTTAAAGCCTTATGCGCGACGCATTTCATAATACTGTCAAGCGACCAGGCGGCCGCTTTCACCGCGCGGGGGAATTAGTGTGAGCGCGACAAGCGAATGACTCTTTATTCTCTTTGATATCATCATCACCTGTACATCTTCATCTGAAAACATCATCACCAGCGTGATTTAGCTCGAGCCTGGCTGCATAAACCGGTTCCTCACAATATGATTATGAGAGACGCCGCCGTGGAGGGCTCCGGCAATTTCGACCACATGGAGTTCTTTAACGTGCACCCAAATCTGAGCAACAGCAAAAACAAACAAAGGAGTGCGGTGAAGGAAGGACTATCGCATGCGACTGGTGTCCAAAGTTTTTCTTGAAGCTTCTAGATCTTCGTCAGCACCTTGTTCGCGAACATGGATTTAAATAAAAGTACAGTACTTCAGGTTTGACTCGTATAAAGGTAGAAACCAACACCGTGAATGTTGAGCCACGTGCGCATGCATCAGCTAAACGCGCTCCCTTTTTTAGCATATTAAGAGGGTCTCTGACTCCTTGCCAGTAGTGACAAGAAATATAGAACCCCCTGTTTGAGAATGTAGAGCTTGCGTTGGCAAAATGTTAATTGCGCACGTAAAACATGCAGGGATCCGTGCACGGCATGCAACGATGTCATTTAAGCCTGTCACGTGCATATGCGCGTCCTTTTACTCGGTGATGAGGGTGGCCTGCACAATATGTCTCGCGCTATGAGATGGGCGCTGATATTTTCTTCGAGAGCACCATCTGGAATCTTTGGCTGCTCTGCACGTGCGCCCTCACACCTTGAACCTAGTGCTGATGTCTGTCTGAGCAGGCCACCGAGACTGTTCAAGAAAGCTACGTATATTTTTTGTCGCGAATATTGCATACTTGAGAAGTGCCGACACTTCTTTCCATTGTGAACTATTTTAGTTAGATGCCGCAGTTAGGCAGAGCGTGAGGATGACATGTTTCAGCTAGGTCAACATAAATTGAAAAAAAAAGGCGCATTAAAAGGTAGTGTCTATATATATTGCCGGTAGCCGGTAGAGTATATCGACCGACCGGCTGCTGGCAGTTCATTCCTATAGGAAGGTTTCAAGTAACGTTCTCTGGGGAGTGTGCCGAGGCGCTGGTCTGGTGCTGCTGAACGGCGAGGAGCTGCCCAAGCTAGAGAAATACCGCGACCTTGGCGTGATCTTGTCCACCTCAGTAGATGCTAATCTCGCGACATGAAGCAACTTGAAACAAGCGGCACTGCAATTAAGCTAGCCGCGTACCAGCGTACGCTAGCCTGAACAATACATGTGGGGCGCGTTGGGCTAGGTTACGTTAGGTTAAGGTAGTGAAGCTCAGGTCCTTGACTATCCTTGACAATAGTGATCAGTGTTGCGAAATGTCGGAGAGTGAAAATAGCTAAATGACTGCTTAGAGCTAAAGATACAGCAAGCTGGCAAGACAGTTGTTGAGACTCACACCGCGCTGGAATTAAACACACAAATAAAAGACACACTGAAGCACAGGTAGGACACACACGAGCGCTCGTGTGTGTCCTACCTGTGCTTCAGTGTGTCTTTTATTTGTGTGTTTAATTCCAGCGCGGTGTGAGTCTCAACAATGTTCAACCAACTAGCCCCCACTCTTGCCCTTCTAACTGGCAAGACAGGCTCACCAGAAATGTGCCGGCAGATAAGTCTCATGGTCATGGGCAGCCAAGAAGAGAAAACTGCTGGCAACTTGTTTTCCAGGATAATATGCCGGTTGCCAGCACTATCGGTGCAGCCACGTTCAAAATCACTTCCCTCAAAAAGAAGAAAGTAGCCCTACTTATAGAAGATTTTAAAAAGCTTCTCAAAAAAAATATGTGTGTGTCCTCACGCCATCGAAATAGTGATCAAAAGTGAACAAGAGCCTTCTTTTGAAGTACTTTTTTTAATTTGGTTAATTCCCTTACTTAGATTACACGTTATGGCAATGAAGGCCATGCATCGTAATACGTGTGGGTTACATAGCTAAATAGATATTCTTATAGAGCTCCTTACTGTTCCTGTAGATGAAATGAAGGCTTCGACAGGCATTCTATAGATTGTGTCACAGTACAAAGACACAGTACACAACGCTTACTAGCAGACATAGCTATCAAAATGTTTCGTGTTTCCAGAGTTGAAATGTGGCACTGATTACATAATGCCAAAAAGTTGAAGCTGCAAAGCTTTTGCTATGCTTTAATAACAAACAGTAAAGGTCCAGAAGATCATCACTTGATTGGCATCAGAAGTTTACCATATGACATTTGAAAAATATTGGTACACAACAGCCGCCTCAGCCTTGCTGCATGAGAGAGAAATACGACGTCGGTTGCTGGTTGTTGATGAAAAGTATATCATAACATCGCCCCGGCTGGAACCATTTACACAGAAGACGCCTCTCCCATGATCGGTGGTTCTCGTCTTGGGCTCTTGACCAAGGATTGATTAGTGATTTATTTTATAGGTCTTTCCTAGTTTTTTAGAGTGCAATAGTTGGTCGAGAAGCTTTTTTTGTGCAGTTTAGATTAGACAGAATGCCCTATTCGTCACCGGGACCAGGGACTTTGCTCTGGCCTGCGTCCATTCCTCCGCAGGAGCTGCCAGGCTGCCAGTGGATGTTTTCTTGCGCAACGGCATATCGTCAGTTCCTGTGGCGCTAGTTCCTACCAAAGAGGGCATCATACGGATGAAAAACCCGAAGGCGATACAAACGGAATTGCGGTCGGCGACGGCCCACTTCCAGACCATCACCGAGGTCCGCCAGTTCGGGAAAGGGGGTATACTCTGTTTTTCCAGTCCTGCATACAAGATCTTCTAACGTGCAAGATCTTCGCATCTAATCCGGCGAGCGTGTTTATTGCACCGCATTTAGCATGTTCCAGAGGTCTAGTCTGTGGCGTTGACGTCCACATGACACCAACTGAAATTATATAACTGTTTTTTGTTATTTCAGTTAATCGGTGCGCACGTGTTGCTGACAAGAAGAAAATACCAACCGAGTCCGTCATAGTGACATTCGCGGGAGCCGTCCGACCATCAGAAATTAAGGCATGGCCAATCATTTACTGAGTCGAACCTCTCTCCCCTCGCCCTCTTCAATGCGTTAACTGCTGGCGTTATGGACACGCCATAAAATGTTGCAGGTCTGCTGTCAGGTGTTGAGTATGTGGAGAAGAGCACAATTCTAAAGAGTGTCAAAGTAACAATGAAAAGTCTTGCTTGAGCTCATGCTGCAGACTTTTTAAACTGCCGTGCAAAGGCTCGTGAATTGCAAATTCTTGAACTTGCTGAACGTAGGCGATGCTCTCGTAAGGAAGCACTAGCTTAAATTCAAACACGAAACTCAGATTATGCTAGCATGACAGCCCGTCATATACCAGCAATGGAAGGGTCGCTCTCTGCTTCTGTTGTGGAAGCAATTGATAAAGCAATGGAAAAGGCGATGGAACGCTGTCATGCAAGGTTCTTTTTGATGTTTAGTAAGAAGAGCTCTCTAAGGTTTAAACCTACGAGAGACTTAACGAAGGGACAAAGCCGTTTGTACCAAAACTCAAACAAGAAATTTAATTGAAAAATAAACAGACAAAAATCTCCCATAAAACGAAACAACTAATAAACAGTTAACTGGACACAGCGAAATCCACCTATCAACACTCAACAAAGAAGTTCAAAGTGTTCAATTGAATATAACGTACGAATGGGGCTGCGCGGTAGAGTAGGGCAAGATATCTGTTCGGTCTCACCCACACGCTGAATTCCGGCGATGATTAGCAAACCGGAACGCGGTAATTCGGGCTTCAGGACGCGGGCAGGACTTGGATGAAGGAACGCTGGCTGCTGACGACACGTCGAGAAACCAGACCGGAACGTGGTGGCTCTGGCTTTAGGAGTGTGGACCCGTCGGTGACGAGAGAACGCAGGCTGGTGGCGACGCATCAGGTAACCAGGGTAAACCTGGCCAATCAGCTGCGCGCACAGCTTGGGCCCGTAGCCCGACGGCTGTTGCTCGCCTGTTGGAACCGAAGTCCATAGGCTCTGGGTAGGAGCTCGGGACCGGATGGCCATGTTCCTCTCGAGCGGGAACACGACGGCAGGAGGCCCCAGCCAGTTGAAGTCCTACAGGCTCAGGTCCGACGCCCGACGGCCCATCTTCAGCGCCTGGTCCGGTGACGACCTTCCGCTTGCCCCGTCTTCTTCGAACTCTGTCCTTGATCTGCTCTGCTTAGGCTTCTGCTTCCGCTCTGGCCCACTTGTCTCGTCCCGATTGGAGATTCTGTACTTTCGTGGTACCCAGCCATCAGGCCTTGAAATCTCCGTGATCTATGATCATTGGTTACCTTATCTTTTATTTTGTTCAAGGGGTGCCACGCGTCCTCATGCATGCGACGACTTCAATGCCGTCGTCATCGTCGTTGTCTAGGCAGCACCGCGCTTGCACTCTGTTCTCTTCTGTTTATGTGACGCGCACTTTCCAAAGGCGCGCACTTTTAACGCGCATTCCACTCATCACAAACGCCTAGCTGGAAGCCTTTATGAAACATTGGCCCATATATTCGCGAACCAGATGGCCCACTTATTGGGCACAGCTGAAAATCTCATCCCACCTACTCACAACAGCGAAAGTAAAGGTCCTTCAAAAGAGGTAATCTCAGATACCTCGTCACAGGGTGCTCAAGTTGAGAGTGCATCTGCTGAACTCACTCTGGGTGAAAGCAAAGCTACCGGGGAAGACATGTCGGAATCAGATGAAATGGAGATGAACCCCGGATCACTAAAGCGCTCAAAATCCCCTTTGAGCAAAAAAGGTACTCAGCCTAGCCACTTGAAGTCCAAAAAATACCAAAAAGACACCCAATATAAAGCCGACTTTCCAAAAGACAGTATCTTAAATAAGGCAGTCACTGAAACTATTTTAGCCTAACCATAGGGTCACTTAGAATCCTTCACTGGAATTGCCGATCAATTCATTCAGCAGCAACCGATTTATCATTGTTAGCATCGAAATTCACCCCAGGTATAATTGCTTTACAAGAAACCTGGCTTTTAACACAACAGACCTTTCAATTAAATAGATATGAATCTTTCTGTTTGGACCGTCCATCGAAGGGTGGAGGCCTGGCATTTCTTATTAATAATAAAATAAGTCTAAAGGCTAAAATTGCGCATAAGCATGTGTCACTGGAAAGCGAAATTTTCACCTTATAAATAACTTTGACAGGTTGCCTGCCTTTCTTATTAGTCAATGCATATTTCCCCACAGGGTTTCTAGACACACGATCTTTGGACGTTGCACTGACATCTTGTTGTAGAGATAAAATTCTGGTGGGAGATTTCGATTCCCACCATACCTGTTAGGGTATTCGAACCGATGGTTGTGGTAAACGATTGAGGGAGTGGACAGCAGATAACGATTTATCGTGCCTCAATTCCTGAACACCTACTTTTATTAGTGGCATGTCTCGCTCAGCATTGGATTTAAGTTTTGTTAGTTCTTCCCTCACTAGTTCGTCATGGACTGTCTTGGATTGTGCCACCAACAGCGATAACTTTCCAGTAATATTTGGTATTGTTTGTCCTACAACACCATCATGCAGTCAAAACCGAGTATATATAAATTATAATAAATTTAAACAAGATATAGAATCTGCCGTGGCTATTCATTCTGAAGAGACAGAAGTCACAAAAGCTATGAGACTATGTGCGTTGCTCAAAAGAGCCTATAAAAATCTGAATTCGTAGTTAAGTCTGCAAACAACACAAATCACAGTCCGTAGTGGAATCCTGCGCACGGGATTACCGACGACGACAGTTCGCGTGGAAAAAACTTTTGTACAATCAGTGTCCCCGTAATTGGCCCGATTACAAGTTTTATAATGCAATTTTTAAGCGCACAGTTTCCTTAGCTAAAAACAAATATGATAGAAATCATTATGCCTATCTTTCTAACTTTAAGAACAAAAGTGCCCTGTTAAGGTTCCTCAGATCGCGTAAAATTCTGCCATCTCCAACCAATGCAGTCTGTGAAATCATGTTGCACTATGATAAGAAGAAATCTTTGGAAATCATCGCAAAAGAACTAGAGTGTCGATTCCCATCAAGCAAGTTGTATGATCTAGGACCTCCCATGGTAATAACGGATTTTACCAAAGTTACATTGGAAGAGTTACCTCAGGTTGTTCGGAATTTACTCTCATCAGCTCCCGGTCCAGACGGAATTACAGCTGCCATGATAAATTTTTATTTAAATTATCACCAGGTGACCTCCTGAACACTGTAAATTATTCTTTAATACAAGCCTGGATTCCATACAATTGGAAATTAGCAAAAATAATTTCGATACAGGAGAAACAAGGTTCAGGCTATACCATAGAAAACATACGACCAATTTCCCTCACTTCTAATATGGTAAAGCTTCTTGAGAGGGTGCTTCGTAAGAGAATGACAAGCTGGATGACAAAATAAATTAAGCCCTAATCAAATTGGCTTCAGAGAACACTGTTCGATATGGTGTGCTCACGCTGATTTAGAAAGCCGCACCCAACTTGCTCGCAAAAGAAGGCAACAGGCTGCTATAGTGACTTTGGACATAGCCTAAGCATATGACAGTGGTGAATTTTAAGTGATATTGGAGATACTTCTAAGCCAGAATTTCCCAATGTATATTAATGCGTGGCTGGGAGAATTTATGAGGGCAAGAGAATTTTATTGCTTTAAGAATGGCTGCGCTTGTTGAGTTCCGCAAGTTGAGTTGCCTAAATATTTGAGAATGATTTATAAGGATAAGTTAAGCTGGACTCCTCACATAGAGAGTAGGGCATGTAGGGCACTACGTGCCTTAGGCATGATTCGCAGATTAACCAGCAGACGCTATGCTTTATGCAGGGACACTCTGCTTATGATTTAGAAAATGTATATGCATTTCATACTAGAATTTTGATGTGTGTTATTCTGAGGTGGCCCAGCTTATAAACTTAAACCTTTGATTGTTTCGGCGTGTGAGGCCCTAGGACTATGCCTAGGGCTCCCTAAGTTTGTTGCGAACAATGTTTTGTATCAGGAGGCGCGCTTACCTACCTTGCCTTGTCGATTCCATATCTTGACGGTTCAGGCTTATCTAAAATTTTATAGCTATTGGGTAAGACAATCAGAATATGTATTCATCAACGACCCAGACTCTTTTTTTTTGCTCTTTGGCCACGTTTACATACACCACAAATTAATTTTGTTCAGAAGCAACTAGGCAGAATAAACGTAAAAATTCGAGATATACCAGCAGCAAACGTGCCAAATCAAAATCTCATCATAAAATATGATGAGATTTTTCCCTGTAAGCCTAAAATTCAATCACACAGGGTCCTAAATAGCCGCTTGCAAGATTACCTTGCACACGTGGAAACAAATAATGTAATAGCCACTGATGCTTCAGTAATAGATGAGAAGGCGGGAGTGGGTATTTACTCTTGACTGGTCATTTTCAGGTAAGACTACCAGATTTTACGCCTATTTTTGAAGCTGAACTTTTGGCAATCGCTCTAGCTCTACGAAACTTGACTTTGGACACCCACACTGCTATAATAATTTCAGACTCCCTGTCCGTATGTACGTCACTCACAGCTTCATCTCAATCAGATGTCTTAAGGACATTCCCTACGCTAATTCGTCCACAGCTTAAGCTCTTAGAATTATTATGGGCACCTGGACATTGCGGGTTAGAGTTAAATGAAATGACACACTCGTTAGCTCATCATCATCATCATCATCATCACCATCACCATCATCAGCCTGACTACGTCCACTGCAGGACAAAGGCCTCTCCCATGTTCCGCCAGTTAACCCGGTCCTGTGCTTGCTGCTGCCAATTTATACCCGCAAACTTTTTAATATCATCTGCCCACCTAACCTTCTTTCTCCCCCTAACTCGCTTGCCTTCTCTGGGAATCCAGTTAGTTCCCCTTAATGACCAGCGGTTATCCTGTCTACGCGCTACATGACACGCTCTTTAGCTCGAATGGCATTAAATGGCCCAATACTTTCTGTGCTTCCGGTGCTGTCACGTATAACGGCGATAAGACACCGAAAATTTTCACTCAGGGCTGACGCCATAGAATCAGTAACACCATGCACTGAATTTAAACACTTGAAATATCAATGGAAATCCGGCTGGTGTCATACTAGACAACTGCAAGTCATGCTAACAAGACTGCAATGTCGTGTGCCCCCTTTAAATCTATATTCACACAGGGCTGGTCTGGGAATATCTCCCCTATGCAGCTTTTGTACAGATCTGGAATCAATAGATCATTATTTTTTGTCATGTCGCCGTTACAGTCTATTAAGAAAACGTCTCCTTGTGATTCCATTTTCTGACTTTGGGCTGCCTGTCACCATTGAGGATATACTTTCCTTTGGTGCTTCGGTTCTGGACTACAGCCACAGGAATGCCTTTAATGCCGTTTGCAGTTATCTTCGCGAAACAAAACGAATGCGCCTCTAAATTCTATTTTCATCATCATCATCAGCCTGGCTACGTCCACTGCAGGACAAAGGCCTCTCCCATGTTCCGCCCGTTAACCCGGTCCTGTGCTTGCTGCTGCCAATTTATAACCGCAAAATTCTTCATCTCATCTACCCACTTAACCTTCTGTGTATCGGTGTTTCTCAGCTGAAGCGAGTCATTTGATCTTGATGTCATTTTCTTCTCCCGGTCAAGGGCACTCCCCTTGGTTAGCTTCCGCTCCCACCAAGGATTGGCCGATTGACTATTTGTTACGCAATGGGGCGAGCAGTGTCCCTGTGGCTCTGGTACCTACAGATGGGGGTAGTATTCCGACGAAGAACCCAAAGGCGATTCAAGTGGAGCTTCGAAAAGCCACTTCGCATGTCCAGGAGATCACTGAGGTCAGCCAGTTTGGTCGCGGAGGCATCCTGTGCTGTTCCGCAGATCAGGAATGCATTCGTGAGCTCCTGCAATGTTCCGAATTCGCAGCGCATCCGGTTAGCCTGTTTCTTCCGGCACACCTCACATGCTCGAAAGGATTAGTCCGTGGTGTATACACAAGCCTGGCACCTGCACAAGTGCTCGATTTGTTTTCGGTGACGGGTGTAATTTCAGTGTACAGGTGCACCCGTACAATTGACAACAGAAAATTGCCAACGGAATTGGTTATAGTGACTTTTTAGGAGCAGTGCGACATTCCGAAATTAAGGCATGAAGACTGATTTATAAGGTAAAGCCACTTTCCCTCAAACCCCTGCAGTGTTTGAAATGTTGGTGATATGGACATAGCGTCAGAGGGTGCCGATCAGTTCTTAGATGCCGTCGGTGTGGTGAAAATCATGACAGCCGCAAGTGCAGCTCTGAGAAAGAGCGGTGCTGCTTATGTAATGGGGCACACAATGCAGACTCTGCAGGCTGTGCAGCAAAAGAAAGGGAGCTTGCTATATTGGATATTGTAGAACGCAAGCGGTGCTCTCGGAGAGAAGCCGTTGCAGAAATGCAGGAGAGATCCAAATGATATGCAGGTGTTGCAGCACGTAATACCACCGCCATGGATGCGTCTCTCACAACATCTATCGCAGAGGCCATAGAGAACGCTACGGAAAAGGCAATGGAACGCCTCGCCAACAACCTTTTTGAAAGTTTGGCACAGTTGGTTTCAAATCAACTGTCTGAAATTCTTGGTGTAGCATATACGAACGATCGGGATCCTCAGGCATCCATGGTATCGCAGCGTACAGAGACAGACAGTGCGACAACACGTCAGCGATCAGTTTCTCCTGAGGCAGGGACTTCCAAAACAACAAAAGAGGGTGATCTAACGGATGATTCGGAAGCATGTGCAGATATGGATACGGACTCTCATAAGGCTCTGAAGCGAACCCGATCTCCCCAATCAAAAAGTTCTTTGCATAATTCGAAATCAAAAAAGTATCTGTCCAAAAAAGAATTCTTTGAGAACATGTCTAAGAAAGACTTTTTGCAAAAAGACATTTTGGACCAAGCAGTTTCTACTATGGTTCTGTCATCAAAATAGGTTCACTAACCATATTACAGTGGAATTACATATCTATTGTTTCTGCAGCCACAGACCTATCATACCTTTCTTCACAACTTTCCCTGGATATTAAATCACTGCAAGAAACCTGGATTTCAACTGGCGAGAAGTTTTACCTAAAAAAGTATCGGCTATTTCGATTGGACCGACCAAGCAGAGGTGGTGGACTTGCTGTCTTGATAGTAACTAAGTTTAGTCACGAAGCTAAGATCTCTTATCGATGTAGGACTCCACATTGTGATATTTTGATAGTAGACATAATATTACCCGACGGTTCTCTGTTCTCATTTGTAAATGCATATTTCCCAGCCGGGGTGCAAGACACACAAAGTTTAGACGATATGTTCACTGCCTGCAGAAAGGATATAATAATCACTGGAGACTTCAAATCACATCATGTGGCTTGGGGTTTCAAAACAGATTTAAGCGGACAACGCTTGTGGGAATGGGCTATTGACAAGAATGTAATTTGCACTCTGCTACTTTTGTCCGAGGTCTCTCTAAAACTGTAATTGACTTGACATTTTCCAGCTCATCTCTAAATATATGTTCGTGGCAAACTTTAGATTGTGCTACTAACAGTGACCACTTGCCTATTAGTTTTGTACTCAACTTTCCGAGAATACTTGTCGCCGAAACGGTCGGCTCATTCCTCCACTATAGAAAATTAGAAAAACACTTGAGGACTACTTTTGATCGCCGCAAGGACATGCCAGGTGACATAAGGGCTATGAGTCTGTGTGCAGTGTTAAAAAGATCAGTAAAAGACGCAACTTTTAAATTAAACTCGGCCATAAGAGGTTTCTTTAGTCTATGGTGGACTGAAGAGAGCATGAGGAGCTATAGAAAACGTAAAGCTGTGTGGAAACAACTGCTGGTCCACCAATGTCCAAAACAATTGGTGTGATTATAAATTCGCAGCAGCAGACTTCAAATGCACAGTAAGAACAGCAAAAAATGGCTATATTATGAAACGATATGATTATCTTTCTAGGGCTAAAAACAAAAAAGCACTCTTCAGATTTTTAAGATCGCAAAAGATGTTACCACCCGCTGAAAATATTGACTCTTCAATTCTTTTCCCCTTGAACTCTCTGATTTAGTAGAAAATATTGTGAAGGGGCTCCAAGATAGATTTCCCAATGGCGGGCGAAGATTTCGAGGAGGTTACTTTATATGAGCTGGCAGAGATAATAAGGCACTTATCTCCTTCAGCGCCTGCACAGACGGGGTAACAAATGCAATGATATAAGTAATATTCGAGATTTCTCCAACTGAAGTAAATCTGGTGAATTCTTCTTTGACAAAAGCTTAAATACCTGCGGAATGGAAGCTGTTTAAAGTAATTCCACTTCTTAAAAAGCAGGAAACAGGATTTGCCTTAGACAATGTAAGGCCGATATCACTTACATCTAATCTGGTTAAGCTGATTGAAGGAGTTTTGAATGCCAGGGTAATGAAATACATGGATAATAACGCAATCGCAAACCTCAGTCAAATTGGTTTTAGATCTGGTTGCTCAATATAGTGTGCGCATGCTGATTTAGAGAGCCGAATACAACTGGCTAGGCGTCAGTGCCAATACTGTGCACTATAGTTACTCTAGATTTGGCTAAAGCGTACGATAGGGTTGAGCATCCAATTTTATTAAAACAGATGGAATATCACCACTTTCCCAACTACATCACTGCGTGGGAGTCGGAGATTTTAAGAGGGAGAGAATATTACTGCTTTAAAGATGGGTACTCATCGAATAGATATAAGCAGACACGTGGCGTACCACAGGGGGAAGTCCTGTCGCCAGTTTTATTTAACATCTTCTTAAGCGTCATTCCATCAACTAAGGATATCCAGTTATATGCGTACGCGGACGATATTGCTTTCTTTGCAAGTAGTACCGATCTTCAATCTCTATACCAGAGTCTACAAAATTATCTCAATATGAAAGATGGCTCAAAAACATTCATATGATGGCGAACGTAAAGAAAAGTGCGCTTCTTGCATTCTATTTTTGCAGCCTATCAACATCTCGTTAATATATAGCAATGAGCTGATTCCGCAGGCGAATTCCCTTAAATATTTGGGCATCCTGTATAAAAATACATTAAATTGGAGAAGCCACATTGATGATGTGTACTCCAAGGCAACACGGGCCATAGGGTGGCTACGGAAGCTCGCAAACCGTAAAGCGGGTTTAAGAAGAGATGCGCTACTAATTATATATAAACTTTATGTGCGGCCTATCATGGAATTCGGATGTGTATTATTTTCTGGCACTGCAGCTTATAAAATTAGACCTCTAATACTGCTGGAAAGAGAAGCGTTGCGTTTGCGTCTGGGTCTCCCAAAGTTTGTTGCAAACAACGTGTTGTATATGGAAGCTCCCCTATACCTTCTCTGCTAAATAGGTTTGAACTTCTCACTGTACAAGCACTCTTAAATATATACAGTTCGCACCAACGACGCTCATTTTACGTTTTCATTCAAGAACCAACTTTATTTCTCGAAACACATTGGTCACGACTACACGCCCCGCAAATAATATTTGCACAAGGGATGCTACAGCAACTGAACGTAAAAATTAAACATATTGGTCCAGTACACAACCTAAAGTCAATGCTTAGAATACAATTTGATGATATATTTTCTCATAACGCGAAACAATTGGCACATAGGTACTTAAATGACCAGTTGGCAGATTATCTAGCTAACCTAGAGATAGGCAATATTGTTACGTAAAAGTGGCACGTGGTGTGTCTACTTAAAATCTATATTCAAAATGATGCGTATGGCGTCGACTAAGATGGAAGCAGCACGCACAACCGACAGACCACTTCCTCGTTGTCGTCTTCTGACCGCTGATACGTCAGCTACGTAGCATTACCCCCCCCCCCCCGGCGGTAAAAGCGCCGTCTCGGTGCACATTAACTACGGTCTTCAGTAGGCAGGTGGTAAGGCTTTAGCCTGCTGACGTGCACAACATCACTGGGTGTGGTTGCAGGCAGGCTTGTGGTCTCAGATGCAGGAATGATCTTATAGGTGACGTCGGTTACCTGGCGGATGATACGGTAAGGACCCATGTAGCGAGACAATAACTTCTCTGATAAGCCAACTCGACAAACTGGGCACCACAGGAGAACAAGAGAACCGGGTGAGAAGTGAACGTCAGCATGCCAGCTGTCGTAGATAGCTTTCTGGGTGGCTTGCGAAGCCGAAAGTCTAGAGCGGGCGATCTGACGTGCGTGGTCGGCACGAGCAATAGCGTCGCGTGCATATTCGGTTGACGGCGTTGTAGTGGTTGGAAGTAAGGTGTCGAGTGATAACGTCGGATCACGGCCATAAAGCAAATAAAAGGGTGAACAACCAGTGGTGTCGTGGCGCGAAGAATTGTACGCGAAGGTCACGTGAGGTACCGCCAGGTCCCAGTCATGGTGGTCGGAGGACACATACATCGCGAGCATGTCCATTAGGGTCCGATTTAGCCGTTCGGTAAGGCCATTTGTTTGGGGATTGTAGGAAGTGGTCAGCTTGTGGTGCGTCGAAAAAGAGCGCAGAAGATCGTCGATCACACGGGACAAAAATGCGCGGCCACGATCTGTGAGTAATTGGCAAGGAGCGCCATGCTGTAGATGGCGTCGTGAAGCAAAAAGTACGCAACGTCAGTAGCGGTGCTGGTGGGGAGCGCTCGAGTGATGGCGTACCTAGTCGCGTAGTCTATAGCAACAGCGACCCACTTGTTGCCCGATTTCGACTCGGGAAAAAGGACCGAGAAGATTTATACCAACACGGAAGAAAGGTTCGGTTGGGATGGAGATCGGTTGAAGAAGTCCAGCTGGGGGCGCAGTAGGTCGCTTCCTACCTTGGCATTTATCGCAGGAGGACACGTAACGGCGAACGGACCGGGCGAGACCGCGCCAAAAGAAGCGGCGACGCACGCGGTCGTACGTCCGACATACACCCAGATGACTAGCAGTTGGTTCATCGTGAAGCTCATGCAGCACGGTTGAACGCAAATTTTTCGGCACGACAAGAAGGAGCTCAGGGCCATCTGGCTGGAGGCTACGACGGTACAGCGTGCCATTCAGGAGGACGTACATACGAAGTGACGTGTCGTTCGGAGCAGATTCGAGACGGTCAATACGTTGTCGCAGAGAAGCATCACGACGTTGTTCATCACTAATCTGAAGAAACTGGGACATTGACATGACGCTGAGGCTAGGCTCGATGTGTGGTTCGTCGGGCTGATCAACAGGGTAGCGGGATAAGCAATCGGCGTCCAGATGGAGACGTCCAGACTTATAAGCAACTGAGTAGGAATACTCCTGTAGGCGTAATGCCCAACGACCAAGTCGTCCAGTGGGGTCCTTCAGAGAAGAAAGCCAACACAGCGCGTGATGATCTGTGATTACACGGAAAGGGCGGCCATGCAAGTAAGGACGGAATTTCGAAACCGCCCAAACAAGAGCGAGACATTCCCGTTCTGTTATAGAATAATTGCGTTCAGACTTAGAAAGCAGACGGCTCGCGTACGTGATTACACTGTCGTTGCCCCGCTGAATTTGTGCCAAAACTGCACCAATTCCGTGACCACTCGCGTCTGTTCGCACTTCTGTGGGAGCATCGGGGTCAAAATGTGCAAGAATAGGGGGTGTCGTTAGAGCGGTGATTAGCTGAGAGAAGGCGTCAGCTTGAAGAGGGCCCCAAGAAAATGAGACGTCTTGTTTGAGAAGGTTGGTGAGTGGCCGTGCGAGTGCCGCAAAGTTTTTCACGAACCGGCGAAAGTAGGAGCAGAGGCCCACAAAACTGCGAACATCAGGGACAGAGCGTGGGACTGGGAAGTTTGTTACAGCGCGTACTTTCGCCGGATCTGGCCGTACGCCGGCAGCGTCAACAAGGTGACCCAATATGGTAATCTGACGAAGACCGAAGTGACACTTGGAGGAATTGAGCTGCAGGCCGGCCCGTCGAAATATGGATAGAATGGTCGAAAGGGTTCAAGGTGGGTTGCAAAGGTAGGTGAGAAAATGATCACGTCGTCCAGGTAACACAAACATGTCGACCACTTAAATCCTTGTAGGAGCGTGTCCATCATTCTCTCGAAGGTCGCTGGAGCGTTGCAGAGCCCGAATGGCATGACCTTAAATTGGTAAAGACCGTCAGGGGTAACGAAAGCGGTCTCTTCTCGGTCCATGTCATCTGCAGCAATTTGCCAGTAGCCAGATCGAAGGTCGAGAGATGAAAAGAAGGTGGCGCCATGGAGGCAATCAAGGGCATCGTCAATGCGTGGTAGAGGGTACACGTCTTTTTTGGTAATTTTGTTGAGGTGGCGATAATCAACGCAGAAACGCCATGAGCCATCTTTCTTTTTTACTAATACCACGGGAGATGCCCAAGGGCTCGTTGATGGTTCGATTACGTTTTTCGTAAGCATTTTGGCCACTTCTTTCTGAATCACTTCTCGCTCAGACGCTGACACGCGGTACGGACGACGGTGAATGGGCGCAGAGTCACCAGTGTTGATTCGGTGAGTGACAATTTTAGTCTAGCCCAAGGGACGATCGTCGGTGTCAAAAATGTCACTTTATGAGGCCAAAACTTGGCAGAGAGCGTCGGCCTGGTGAGGCGACAGCTCCGATCCAATCATGTTTCGAAACATACCATCATCTGAGCTGGGTGACCGTGAGACTGCACTTCGATCAAGAGCAGATACAGCGACAACACTAACATCGTCCTCTGTTATGGCAGTTAGCTGGGCTAGAGACATCTGACAGGGCAACACTTGAGGGGTGAAACCAAAGTAAAGGAGCGGAAGTAACACACAGTTATCCGCTATGGTCGCGATGATATAGGGAACAGTAACACTGCGCGTCAGCCGAACGTCATTAATTGGCGTAACGATATAATCACCATCAGGAACGGGAGGGGTCGATGACAAAGACACGTACGTGACGGCTCGAGGTGGCAGGCGAACGAAAGTGGTTGGGCTCAAGCGGCTGGTGGGCTTTGCAGAGTAGTCGGCAAAGATTGGTAGATCAAGGCTGAGGGTACCAGACGAACAATCAATTAAGGCCGAGTGTGCCGAAAGGAAATCAAGGCCAAGTATGAGGTCATGAGGGCAGCAGGCTAGCACGGTAAAAAGGACCACGGCGTGACGACCGGCAATGCTGACACGAGCAGTGCACATTCCGATTACTGGTACAGTACCGCCATCGGCAACACGTATTGCCTGCGTCGTAGATGGCGCCATAATCTTTTGTAAGCGGCAGCGTAGAGAAGCGCTCATAATAGGCAGGTGCGCACCTGTGTCAAAGAGGGCGGTCACAGGAACATGGTCGACTTGTACTTCAAGCAGGCTATGGTGCATGGGAAGCGTCAGTAGAGGATTTTCGGCCGTCATTGGTATTGCAGCTCCACCTCTATAAGCTGCAATATCTAGTTTTCCTGCTGCGGTCGTCCAGAGAAGCTCGGCGAGGAAAAGCGCCGAGGTGGCGGAGAGCGGGATTGGCGACGTAGCGGCGACGGGGAGCGAGAGCTGCGGCGACCGGACGAAGGGGCGTCAGGGTAGCGGCGACCAGGCAAAGGGGCGTCAGTGGAAGGCTCGTAAGATGACGACGAATAGAAATTGAAGGGTGTGGCGACTGAACGTCGAGGGGTCGTCGGATGCATGAGCGCCGAGGTAGAGAAAGTCTGACGTGGTTGGTTTGACCAACGGCGGCGGCAATAGCGAGAAACGTGCCCAGGCTGGTGGCAGGAAAAACAAATAGGCCGGTCGTCGGGTGTTCGCCATTCCGAAGGGTTACGGAAGGGCATTGTTGGAGATGAACGGCGAGCGTGTCCTCGAGAGTAGGACGGGACTTCAGGGCGAGTCAAGGGACATACTGATGGAAGTCCAAGGTTCGCAAACTCCTGCCTCACCACAGCTTGTATTAACGCCACTGACGGCTGTTGTTGGTCAGAGGCGAGCGTTGCGAAAACGAGTGGCTGAAGAGAAGCCGGACAGGCGGCTTCGATTTCCCGACGAACAATGCGTGTGACGTTGTCATACGTGGGGGACTGGCGGGCGGCTTCACACGATGAGGTCGCGGCCGTGTTGGGCAGCCGGGTGAATCGCTGAGTAATACAGCGGCTCTTGGCTTCTTCGAACCGCCGGCACTCTTTAATGATGGCGTCGACGGTGGCAACGTTGTTGTAAACTAGAAGATTAAATGCGTCGTTTGCTATGCCTTTCAGCACATGGGCCACTTTCTCCGACTCACTCATGTGCTCGTCAATCTGGCGGCATAGGACGATGACGTCGTGAATGTACGCGACGTACGACTCCGTCGACGTCTGTGCACGAGCCGCCAGTTGATTCCGCGCTGCGATCTGCCACCCAACGGTGTCGCCAAAAAGGTCGCGGATCTTCCCTTTAAAGGAGTCCCAGCTCGTAATCTCCGCTTCGTGCGTCTCGAACCACACTCGCGGTGGGCCATCGAGGTAAAAAAGCACATTGCCAAGCATAAGAGTCGGGTCCCACCTATAGCTTGCGCTGACCCGTTCGTACCGGTTGATCCATCGACGTCAACGCCATCCTGACCGGAAAATACACCGGGATCATGAGCAGGAGGTAGAACGACGTATGTAGAAGTCATGGCAGGGGCAGGTGGCGAAGACGATGGTTGTTCAACCTGTGACATGGTTGGACCTATGATGATGCGGCCGTTGCGGAGCTTCGTGACGAAGACGGGGAAGTACCCAGCACGTCCACCACAAAGATGTTACGTAAAAGTGACACGAGGTGTGTCTATTTAAAATCTATATTCAAAATGATGCGTGTGGCGTCGACTAAGATGGAAGCAGCACGCACAACCGACAGACCACTTCCTCGTTGTCGTCTTCTGACCGCTGATACGTCAGTTACGTAGCAATATCATTGCGACTGATGCATCTGTGCCAAAAGAAAAGGCTGGGGTTGGCATCTTCTCTCCTTCTTTTGACTGGTCATTTTCGATTCGACTCCCAGATTATACCCCTGTATTCATTGCCGAATTATTGGCTATTGTTCTCGCCCTACGCCAATTGCCCTCAAGCAGATCATCAGCAGTTATCATTACAGATTCGTTATCAGTATGTAATGCACTTTCTGCGGCAGCAAATGCAGAGCTGATGAATACGTTTCGGCATTTAGTGCCGAAAAACGTAAAAAAAAACTGCATTTGCTATGGGTACCAGGCCACCATGGATTATATTTGAACGAAATGGCGGACTCTTTAGCAGCAGTATCCCTGAGTGGGCCCACCATCCCAGTTTTGCCAGATACGGCTTACGTGACAGCGCTAAAGTTCAGAAATGCTTGTTTTCAATGGTGAATAGGTAATTTGGATAAAGTTATAGCTTTCGAGCATTTAAGGTATTACTAGAATAAACTGTGGTGTGTATCTCGCCAGTTAGAGGTCGCTTACACCAGATTGCGCTGTACAGTTTCACAACTAAATTATTGCCATAACAAAGCTCGACTTAGGGCGTCATTGCTGTGCATTTTTTGCAATGAAATTGAAACAATTGAACATTTCTTTTTATTCTGTCGTCGTTACTCTTATCAAAGAAAAAGATTTTTAGTAGTACCATTACAAAAACTAGGAATACAAGTAAATGCACCAGTACTTTTATCACTTGGCGGCACTTTATTTGGTTACTGCCACAGGAATATAGGCTCCACTGTGTTTGACTACATCAAGCAACTAAAAGATTACCGTGCTAGTGCACCCTAACTTTTTCAGATCTTTAGTTTATAATTCGTAGCGATGTCTGTCAGGAACAAGAGATGGTTTGACCACTTGCTTAGCAAACGTTTTTGTTTATTGGCGGTGTAATCTCCAAACTAATTTTTTTTCTGATTGGCTTCAATTTCATTTTAGTTTCATTTAAGTATACCTTGCCGTCCGGTTTTTGGCCCATCCCCCTCTGTGGGTGAGCGCCATCCATCTGAGGTCATCAGCATCAACTGTCACCATCTTGTTCGCCGAACACGGTCCATCGTATATAATTTAATAAATAAGTTACTCGTAACACTATATTTCTGGAGGTGGGCGACTCCCATACCTCGATGGAGACGCGCAGCGGCGCAACACCGGGGACTCTTCGGGTACTTCAACTGCCAGTGCCTCATCCCCACCGGCCTCTCCAGCCGAGTCGACAACCTACGCCACCCTGCCATCCCTGCGGGATCCTGGTGCTTTCTCCGCTGACGGTACCATCAACGTTGACTCCTGGCTGCACCGGTACGAGCGTGCCAGTTCTGCTCACCGCTGGGATCGCACGCTCATGCTCGCCAATGTTGTGTTCTACCTCGACGGCACGCCGCGGACACGGTTCGTAACCAATGAAGCCGAAATCACAAGCTGGGATCTCTTCAAAACGAAGATCCATGATCTTTTTGGTGAATTCATCTGGTCATCAGCTCGCTGCCAAGAAGACTCTCGCCACTCGCGCCCAGACGTCTACTGAATCGTACGTCTCATACATTCTTGACGTCTTGGCGCTTTGTAGCAACGTCGACCAGCGCATGTCGGAAGACGAGAAAGTTAATCACGTCCTCAAAGGGATTGCTGACAATGCCTTCAACCTGCTGGTTTTTAATAATGTCATGAGCATCGACACGATCCTGACAGAATTCCACCGTCTAGAACAGGCTAAAGCCCGCCGTGTCACCCACGACATCACGCGCCTGCCGAACACAGCTGCTGCTTCCTCTTGCGATGACGCCATCCGCCAAGTTCCCCGATGTAACAACCTCACCCACATCATTCGTCGCGAGGTCGAGGAAGCTCAACCAGTAGACACTCCATTCCCAACGCCTTATCCTTCACCGACCACGATCTCACTGATACAAGCTGTCGTTCGTCAAGAATTATCGAACGTCGGCCTACACCCCGTTCAACCAGTCTACTCTGCCGAACCATTTTATCGTCGTCCCTCCGCTCCTCGCTTTGGTTCCAACTACTTTTGACAGCGCGATTTGTCCGAATGGAGTACACTGGATGACCCTATATGCTTCAACTGCCGACGCATCGGTCATATTTCTCGCCACTGCCGCAATCGCTGGGCGGCGCCGGCACACTATTGGCCTCCTACCCAAGCCACTTCTGTCCACCAGTCCTCCTCAGCATTTGATTTTGATTCCCCTATGGCGACCACATACTCTGATTCTGCCTCACTTCTGACGAGACCCCGCCATGCCCGCTCACCATCCCCTGCTCGCCGTCAATCTCGTTCGCCCCCACAACGCTGTCTTGCCTCTCCGACCTATTCGCAGCGCCCCAACCAGAAAACTAGGCAGTGCAGCTGCTGGAGGTGGAGCTGCATTGACGACGACCTCTGCCAGAAATCCTCGTGTAACATTACCGACCACGCGGAATCTCTTAAACGTTACTTTAGACAATGTACCTGTGCACGCGTTGATCGATACCGGCGCGCATGTGTCCATAATGAGTGCTGCTCTTCGTCGCCGCCTAAAGAAATTTGTCACACCCGCCTTGAACCGAGCCGTTCGAGTTACCGACAGGAGAACTGCCGCCATTATTGGCATGTGCTCTGCCCGTTTGACTACTGCCGATAGAAGCACTGCTGTTCTTTTCACCGTTATAGAAAAGTGCCCTCATTAATTCTAGGTATGGATTTTCTAACCACTCACTCGGCCCTTATAGATTGTTCAGCCGGCTGTCTTGACCTTGAGATGCCTCTACTTTCCGATCCGACCAACTCACCCCAGAGCTGTCTTTGCTGCATTGATTTCGTACGCCTTCCGCCTAACTGTGTTACACATGTCATCGACCTCTTCTCTACGCCACCTGTACTTGATGGCGATTGCATGGTGGGCACCAATTTATGCCGTGATGCTTACGCATGGCGTCGCTGTTCCACACACGATTTTGACATTTGTTGAAAACCGCACAAGCCATCCTCCCTACTAGCTGGATTCCTTCAGCCGATCGTCATTCCCACTGAACCTTTTTTTCGAGTTGGCCTCGACCTGCTTGGTCCATATTTCCTATCGCTAGCTCAGGCAACAAATGGATTGCTGTCGCAACTGACTATGCGACACGGTATGTACACTATCAAATGAGCACTTCCGACCAGTTGCGCCACCGTGGTATATGATATTATTTTAGTACACGGAGCTCCACGCCAATTTCTCACTGGCCGGGGCCGGACCTTCCTATCAGCTGTCGTTGATGAAATCCTGTGCTCTTGCTCTGCCAAGCACAAGTTTGCCACTTCGTACCATCCACAAACAACCGGTCTTACGGAGTGCCTCAACTGCACCATAACCGACATGCTTTCTAAATACGTAGCGGCCGACCAACAGGACTGGGATGTTCAATTGCCATTTGTGACGTTCGCATATAATTCGTCACGTCACGACACTGCCGGCTATTCGCCATTCTATCTTCTATACGGCCGAGAACCCGCCCTAACCTTTGACACCCTGCTGCCCACGCACGCCAACTCGCCCGCAGCCGTCTGCAGGCCTCACAGGAGCTCCAAAGACAACTCTACGATTCCCATCATCGAAGCGTGCACTTTTCACCGGGTTCGCTTGTCCTTCTCTGGTCCCCAACTAGGCGTGTAGGTCTTTCTGAAAAACTGCTGTCACGCTACACTGGACCATACCGCGTCGTTCGCCAGGTGACTGACGTTACATACGGGATCGTTCCAGCCGATCCAACGTCATCATCATCTTCGAGCGACATCATGCACATAGCTCGACTCAAGCCTTGTCACCCTCCTACTGCATGCGAGTAGCTCAAGCACCGAGACGGTGCTTCTACCGCCGGGGGGTTATATGATACAGAACAGCCGCCATAGCCTTGCTGCATGAAAGAGAAAGACAACGGCGGTTGCTGGTTGTTGATGAACTGTCGCCATCTTATTCGCTGTGCACGGTCCATCGTATATAATATAATAAATAAGTTACTCGTAACATTATTGTTGAAATGTTAACACATGAAACATATACATGTCAGTGAAGGCATGCCTGTATCACGATAAGGTAACGACAAGACTTCAGCAGTTCACAGAATTGTCCAGCCGAATTAAGTCAACAAGCGAAGCAGTGCAAAACACTGAAAGAAAGAGAAGGAGTAGTCATCTTTTGGGGAGCTTTCTTCAGTTTCACCACTTTCACACAGCTACAAATGATGGATACTCTACAGCGGTAGAGTCTCCATTAGATCTTAATTGTAAAAGAGAAACATACAGCAGCAATGTCTCGTAGTAAACTAGCTCAAGACTTCTGAATCAGTGCCCATGCTTCAGTAGATGCAAAGCAGCAGGAGCCCCACTAGACTTTCACATGTTTATGTCAATGGTGGGAAAGCAAGGAGGAAAAGCTCGTCAGTATCTCAACACCTGTATATAGCTTAATCCCACCACTGCACAAGGAGGTCTTACAGTTCAGAAATACCTTTATCAGTATTGCTAATCAAAATACCAATGTTTTCCTGCCTGTGTATTCTTCTTGAATTGAATAGCACGATTTTTACAGCCCATATTGAGTGGCAGCAGATCTATTTCCTTAACGAGCATGTGCTGTCTCAGCTTCTCTGGATCAACAGAGCTAATAGCAGACAACATTCATAGCAATGCACTCCTCACTTAGTCCTTTTGGTGAAACGAGTATCTCTTGGGTGACGTTCACGCATTTATGCTGAAAAGCCAACTTGCAGCGTTTTGAAGCCTGTGTTAGCAGAGTTAGTACATCAGACAACTAAAATCAGTTGCAGAACTCTCCATGTCAATTTGTCTGTGCACGGACTTGAGAGAAGTGATGGTTGTGTGAATCATATTGTGTGCATCAACTTCTTTATCTCATTTTTGAAGCTTTGTTACAATTGGCAAAATCATGTCCAGTACATTCTAGAGGATTAATTATGAACGCCATGATCATCTGTGTGACGTTTGCAGCTTGTTAGATAAGCACTGAGCTTGAGCTGAACTTCCCGAGGTCCGTATAAAAACCATGTGACTTTGGTACTGCTACTGTGTTGGAAAGATAATAAAAGGTTTACAGAGCTGTATGTCATTCCGAAAGTCAAGTTTTGCCGAGCACCATAGCAATCCTGTTTGTTGCTTAAAAGTTGACATCTGCAGAGACACTGAATTTAAGTCTATGATAGTGGTGTGACTGTCGTTTAAGAGCATGAAGAAACAAAAGAACACTGTTTCTTTGTGCGCTTAAACCACAGTTACACCATGCATATCCAACTAGCCTAACTTTCGATTCTGTTGCGATGAGAGTGACTGCATGCACAGTATCAAAGGGAAATTCCTTCAAAGGTACTCTTCTATGCTGATGATTTTCCATCATACGAGTGTCCATGAACAAAATGTGACATCCAGTTGATACTCAAAATTATCTGACTTCAAAGAATTTGTGATGCAACTTTTTCTTGCATAGGATATCATGTTATGTTCATCACATCGTTTTGGGTGCTTCCTCGAGATGCTGCTTCAGCAAAAGATCGTGCCTATCAATGCAAGTCGAAATCACTAGGGTGCTGTCCCTTGTCTGCAGAATCGCTTGACAAACTGTCCTAGGGGCCTCGAAGAGCAAGCGTATGCCCAGTAAAGAAGCATTGTTACTTAATCCTCTTTAGGATGTGCAAGTTCTTTTGAAGAGCATTTGGTTTGATTGTGAAGCAATAGTGGAAATCGTTTTAGCTTGGCACTGATCTGGCGATATTTTCTAGCATCCTTGCATCTCCATAGTTTACGCAAAGCTGATGAGAATGAAGGTTTCCTTCTTTGCCACACAACTTTAACAGGTTCGTGAAAGCAGTCATGGAATAGATGTCTGCATAATTAAGAAGGGTGCTGCACCTGTGGGAGATAAAGGATGCAGGCCTAAAATAATCCACCACTCAAGCGTTTGCTATAAACTAGACAACTTTGCTTTTCAAGCTGGCCTCTTCAACAGCTGACCCATTTTCGGAGACATTCTTTTCGTCACCACTTGTGCAAGAATTGTCCTTGCTTCGGCAGAACTAACAAATTTCTCAAAATGCGAAGTGTTTATCATCAGACTGTACATTCAGGTCGATAGTCCTGTCAGCAATATATGCAATGTCTCGTCCTGCTTCAGACCATCGACATTCATGACAGGGTCCCTCCATTCCACCCGAGTTCTGGCACTAGCTAAACATTGATCAACAGCGTTGTCCGTACTGTTATTCAGGTATATGGGAGCCATGTGTCCATGTGTGCATGTCCATGTGTGCTGTAAACAAACAGTAATAATTATTGAGGTTTAATATTCCATAACCACAATATGATTATTAGAGATGCCGTAGTGGAGGGCTCTGTAAATTT
The DNA here is from genome assembly GCF_043290135.1 of Rhipicephalus microplus. Taxonomy (NCBI): domain Eukaryota; kingdom Metazoa; phylum Arthropoda; class Arachnida; order Ixodida; family Ixodidae; genus Rhipicephalus; species Rhipicephalus microplus. Next base: position 233,813,774 of record NC_134710.1, read on the forward strand.
CCACCACCTGGGGTTCTTTAACATGTACGTAAATCTGAGTACACACGCCTCAAGCATTTTTACCTCTATCAAAAATGCGGCTGCTGCAGCCAAGACTCAATCCCGCGAATTGCGGGTCAACAGTCAAGTACCATAACCAGAAGGGTTTTTTGAAGGGCCAGTTGGTACATGATACTGAGTGGAACAGCGCAAAAAACAGGACGGAGAAATATTGAACACACGACACAAGCGCTGTGTCGTGTGTTCAATCTTTCTCCGTCCTGTATTTTTGCGCTGTTCCCCTTAGTACCATAACCAGTAGACCATCGTTTTGAGTTTGTGAACAGTGAACATTACAAATATGTAAGTCATAATAGAACTCTGAAATCGGAAAGTACACAAATCTCTATGGCACTACTAGACCATGAACACACCACCGTTTACACTTACCCATTACACTAGATCACGGGCTGCCATCAGGGCCTTTCAATCAGGTCATATAAAAAACGCCATGAGGGTCCTTAACGGCAGGCCCTTGCAGGATGAAATTCACCAAACTGTTTAGTTCTCAGCTCACTAGAGTCTGGATGTAATGCTAATTGAACTGAACCAAAATGAGATCGCTCATAATCATGCGTGAGGTTTCATAATTGAGCTGCAGCAGTGTGGGGCCTGCTAATGGTTAGAAAACAGCCACAGTCTGGCGATCCGCTAGTTTACTTTCATGAGATTATTTTCTACTACAGGGAGACTAGCTGGGTGTTCCGTCCCTTCACCATGAACTTAGCAGACCACTATCCAGTTGAATTTAAAATGCTACAAACAGGTTGATATCCTTGAAGTAGCTTCCCGAGTATGATACATATGGAGATGGACTCAACATGGCCAGATTGTTGAGTGGTAGCTCATTCAAACACATGCTCTGGCAATGCCTTGCATTGCAGGTCTACAGTCATGGAGAGTGGTGGACTGCTACAATCAACGACACAAGCTATTACAACTAGATCCTGGCTGTTGTGAAGGCCCGTGACATGGCAGAGAGGTTCGGCATTCCCGTCTGACATGGAATCAGCCGGATTTTAGATATATAAACGCCTCCTACTGTTCGCTCTGGACCAAAGAAAAGTATTTTCTCTCTCACACTGTCGTTTAAAGACACGCAGACGAGAATATACCACAGCCATGTTGTCTGTGTCCTCAACCAATCACGGCTGTGACCAAAGCATCAATGTAGAGTCGTCAGCAAGCTTATCACGAACGCTCAGACCCGTGACCTGTACTACTTTGACTAATACCAGTCGCGAAGCACTGTTGCCGAGGTATTACGGAGGTATTATCCTCGGTATGCGTGGGTAATATTTTGGCATTAATTCGTAAACTCTCGGCAACAGAACCCACAGCTACACAGCGCAAGCGTCACACTGTTTCAGAGCACGCGGAAAAGCGTTCGTGCTAAACTTGCTGACGACTGTGTACAGTCCAAATCACACTTGTCTATAGGGCAACCAGTCGGCCGCTTCAGCCACCATTTCTGGCACAATTTTGTTAACACCGACCACGTTATTGTATAAGAAATAATTATACTCCAAGATAGGACGTTGTGCAATAATTCAAGCATGAGAAGAAGCTTCACGCGAGGTGGCAGCCGCGGACGGCACCAACGTCTTCAGCTGCAAGCAGTGTGTTTGCATGTGGCATGCACGGTGTCGTCTGATCGGCAGGTCGTCGCTTTCTGTTAGCCATTCACTCAAACTAATTGCCACCTCTCTAAATGAACGCGTTATTGCTGTCGCGCATGCATTGAGCACTTACATCGTACAAATAGTTTGCAGAGTTTGCGAGAATCAAGTCCTTGAGAAAATCAACAATAAACGCATCCAAGCCGAACGAGGTCCATCAAATCACATGGTTGTACTTACTAGTCGAAGATCCATAATGTTGTGACATTCTGGTAATAACGTGATGTCGGAGCACGGGCACAAAGCATCGAAACGCGTCTTAGAACTTTTGTTGGGCACATTTTTGCAACAGACGGTTTCGCTACTTCAGCTTCGCGCGCTCCGGCGCGCTCTTCCCTATTTTTCATTGAACGTATGGATGGATAAGGCTTTGATCGGACAGTAGCTCATGCAACCTAGTGCCCTTTTTATAAGTTCCAAAGCACCAACTTCGCGAGAGGAGGAGGAGGAAAGAACTTTATTCAGAGTCCGGTGAGTAGATGGGGTGGGCAATTGGCCCCGCCTAGGTTACGGCCAGGAGCCCTTGAATCCTGGCGGCTTCCTTGGCCCGCTGGACGGCCCACGTTTGGTCTTTGAGGACTTTGCGAGAAAAAAAAAAAACTTTTGTTCAATATTTTAAAATGGAAATTGAAGTTTTGTTAGTCATAAAAAGGCAAAATACGGGCTTATTAGAGTATGTGCTACAAGTTAGCGCCATCTAATAAAGATTTATGGACACACAGTACTTATTACTTTAATGCAGTCCCAACAGATAGCACTACGCTTTCGGTGCAAATAAAGTGCAAAAATAATAACTGTAAGATTGTAAGTTTTCTTTAAATAATAACGCACTGATTCTGCCAAGCGGTGCGCACCGAATAGTGGTGCGTTCAAGAGCATTGTTGCACGAGTATTGAAATGAGAAGGGACTCAGCGAGCTTGCTAGAAGTTTTGGCTGGACCGGAGATTTTCTGTTATACGCCATAACTGCTATTTCCACATACGTATAGTTGCCATGTAAACCACATTTACGACCTGTACAAGCTCACAGGTACTGTTTTTACAGTGCACGTTCAAAAATTGACGGGGTGGCCCGGACGTCCAGACCTAATCCCATGTAAATTCACTGGGGGTACGTTCGCTGCAAGCTGGCACGCGATATCGATCGCACTACATTACGCAAAATCGTTCTGACTGAAGTGAAGGTCTCAATTATGTGTCCTTCAATTCAATGTGAGTCAATTATGCGTCTCATTCTTGTCCAACCTCCTGACCACTTAAAATAAGGGTGTTCAAGAACAATCGTATTGAGTCCTATTGCCACCACTGTTTTGCATAATTGAAAAAACGAATTAACCAAGCAATGCATACGGGCCATTTTTTATTTTTTTAACCAGAGTACATTAATTGTCTCCTAAATTGAAAGGAATTAAAGTGGACGAAAAATAGCAGCAATATTTTATCCTACTTATTGCTTCAAACATATAACCGCAATTCACTTGGGAATATCCCCAGAGGTGCTGCAGGATTCTGGTATCACTCAGGGCAGGGGAAGCGGATGGTGGCTGTCGTACCACTTGCCTGAGAACGTATTATATTTATAAACATAAGAGAATTGAGACTGCTTCCTTGGAGTTACCTTAGACCCCCAACTCAAATGGAGTCAGCATGTTGTCAATCTAGCAAATCATCATAAATACCCATAAATGTTATTCGTCGCATAGTGGGAACAAAATGGGGCAGAATTTTCCGTCTCTACTCCTCGTCTATTTTGAAGCCATCTGACTGAAGATTGCCTACTCCACGCCAGTTCTCCACAACATTTCTCAGACGTCTCTACGCTGAATTCAGCTGTTAGAAGCACGAAGCTTACGCATATGTCTGGGGGTTTCACGGACAATATCTAGTTCTCCGACATGGGAAGACGCACGAGAACCCAACTTTATAGCAATTCGAAATGTGGAGACCTGTCGGCACCTCTTTCACCTAGACACGCAACACCCTTCACATACACTCATATCAAATATTGAGAACTGTGCCGGAGCGCAGATACACCATGTGTACCAACATTACATTTAACGACTTCCTGTGTCGACACATTGGCCAGTAGACCTAAATTACCGGTCATGGCTGCTGAAGCTTCCAACTATTGAAATGTCAATAGAAGGACTTCGCAGAGAGCATGAAGTGCCTATCATTGCCACGCAACAGTTTACATCATGGTCGCAACTCCATCACCTGTTTGACAGGTACCAAGGCTACATTCTCGTGTACACCAAAGGCACCATCGCCAAAAAGACTGCGACATCAGCATTTATAATTCCGGAGTTACGTGAAGAATATGCATCTCTCCTCTTCCACAACACCAGAGCTCATAGCAATTTTGTTAGCCATAGGCTTCATTATATCGATGACGCCAAGAAAGCGGGTCATAATTACAGACTCTCTGGCGGCACTTTCATGTGTGGAAATTGCTACTTCCAAGACATATTAATGTGGGTATAGTATATGCGATATTAAGAGATCTTTCAGAAGCTACGAAGTTGAATCATAGAGTGGCATTTTAGTGGGTCCTCAGGCACTGCGGAATCAAGGGAAATGAAATAGTAGATGAGTTGGCAAAAACTGCTCATCATATGCAAGCTCGCCTCATTCCTGTATCTCAGTGCTATGTAAACAGAATTTTAAGAACAATGCAACGTGAAATATGCTTGTCTACCTGGTTCACAGACAAAACAAAGGAATCGATCCTATATGCTATTGATCCTAATTTTGAAGGCCAATTAGATCCTAATCTCCCACGGTGCATCGACACGCTTATACATCGCCCGAGACTCAGAACTGTTAACACAAAGCACTTTATACTTCGGATTGAGCGTGCAACATTGACAGCATGTTCATGCGGCCACGACGACGAGGATATCACATATTGCTCGACTGTCCGAAACACGACACACACCGACAGCGACTTGAACAGGAATTCCATCCACTAGATTCGTAGGGAACATTTACATTGAATAAAATGCTTGGCCCGTGGCCATCTAGAATAAATCACAAAACAATAAAGGTGCTGCAACGTTTTTTTGTTTTTTTTTTAAGGACAAGGAGTTGCGACCACTACTGAGCAGACTATGTTAAAAGTGAGCATGGCAGCTACGTGCTTGTCCTGCCCGAATGAGAACTTTTGGACTCCTCTATATGGGACTGTATATATGTATATATGCTATTTTGTTTTTAATTCTGAAATGAAAAGGGATGCCATCGCCAAGGCACGGCGACAACAACTCCTTCGTTTATATTTTATTTCAATTAAAAAAGCAAAACTGCTAATCTCGGACAGCAAGTCTACAATGAAACAGACAAAGCTTCCAATCATTTAGCAAAAAAATATGCAAGATCAAATTGAAGGCACAATACCTTCATATTTCTATGGACTTTTATGTTCAGAGTTCCTATGCTGGAAGGATAATATGGAAAAAGATACTTGCAGCCATTTTGTTGCCTCCACAAAAAAAAAGAAAATTCACCCGGCGTCTTCAAGCACTACCTCCGTTGCCATTATTGACAGATGTATGCAGAAGGTCCAAAAGAAGAGCGTCAACTGCGAAAGAAACAGCATGGCAGCTGCAAGATAGACAAGCATTGTTTTGTGACACTTGATGTCACAAAAAAAGGCAACCAAGTCTTCACAGAATCTCAGAGGCAGCCATACGGCCATTTAATGCATGTCTCACATCAGAGGCTCTCCGTCCTTGAAACTACAGTGCTTGCAGGTAGTGCACCATTTTTCTTCACGATGTGGGTGGGGTGGGAGAGGAGGTGGCTTGAGCATTTCACTGCATCATATGAAGCATGATCAAAAACACTCTGAAAGCAAGCAGTGCCTAAACCTGAGTAGAACAGAATGAGAGTTGAGGCAATAAACAATATCGACATTCATTAGCACAATGCTTCTAGCTGCATCACTCTAATCACTGCTAATAAAAAGGCTACAGTCACTGAATAAACAAAGCATTGACTGGTTTGCAATTTCTGAAAATCATATATGAAGCAGTTGAGAGAAACCAGTCTGGAAATGCTTTGAAAAGCCTTTGGTGACGAAAGTAGAAGCTAATAAGTATGTTTAGAGAGGTGCAGTCATTTCAAAGTGCAAACGACAATGCTCGATTAATTCTTTGTGAGGCTCTACCTTCAAGTTAAGTTTTTTCTTAAAATCCGCAGACCCACATTTAGAATGACTTAAGAAAATGTTTTACATCATTCTCAAGAAACTCAGCAGAATATATCCTGAGAAAGAAGTGGTACATACCACTGTCTTTATAGCCTGGCATGAAAAGTAGTACGCATCTGTACTGCTGTTCTCGGGCAGTCAAATGAAAAATTTAATGGCCACGAAAATTGTTTTTTTTTTAATTTAAGGAGGCTGTTTACTTTCAGATTGTTTCAAGCATTCAATGAAAAGATGAACATAACATTTGCTGCACAGCTAGCTACTGTGCAATTATGCCTAGCCCACGTGAAGGTGAACTGCGACAGGTATACATCGGCTAAGGTGACCTCGTAATGGGAGTAATTAGATGCACCTAAAGCAGACAGCAATTAATGCTGCTTTTGGAATTGGAATGTGTGCTACAATAAAAATCACTACACAAACACACACACACACACACACACACACTATTGGTGTGTGTGTAGTCAGTCCTGAAAATTGTTGCAACCAGTCACTTTTAGAGAAGTGTGAGAAGCTGATCGTATTGAGTTAACATAAGTGGGACACTAATGGCTCAACTAAGCGAAGAAATTGGGAGAGTGCCCAAGGTTGCACTGGTAACTAGGCTGCCCATCTTGGAACCACTACAGCCATGAGGTTCTGCAAAAAAGATGGTACGCACACACTCAGTGTTACCAACCAAGACACCATGGGGCAAAGTGATAGGGGTCATTGGTTCATTAGTAGCAAGCATTTGGTTTGCCGCACAGAAAATCATGACTTTGGAAAACGGCAGCAATGGGCTTTGGAAAGTATTCTAAGAGTACCAATGTGTCAAAGAAAAGGACATGAGAGGGCACAGAGACTCTCCAAGGCTATTTCATTGTCTTCACTAACAAGGCATACGCTTCCAATTGAGCCAAGCAGTATTTACAGAAAAAATTGTGTTGCACCTTCTAAAACTAGTGGAAATGTCTTCACCGAGACCAAAAGGAGAACCATATTAACATAGGCCAAATACCATCTAGTCTGTACCACGTACCATTGTGGAAGTGGTGAAATTTTAAGTGCGCCACAAGTGATACGCTCCTAAATGATGAAATAGCAGCCCATCTATTGACTACCAGTGGTTGAGTACCAATGACTATTTGAAGAAGGATAGCATACCACATTGTGCATGGTGGTGAAATTTACTGGTAAGGTCTCATTTTTCACTTATGTTTACCTTCTTTTCTCACTTATCAGAGCACTGTTTTCAATAATCTTGTTGATTGTTGAAGCTCTTGAACACTTGTCTATTGATTTAGCCAAAGTCAATATCTCTTAGTATCTCTTTAAAAATAAACTAAGTGTGTCTTTACAGTTGCCTTTGCAGAAGGCACAAAGGTCGTCCAGAGGTCTTGACTTTATTTTTGGATATCTTACAATATCAGAAACTTCTTTGGCTGGCCTCTCTCGAATGTTTTAGGTGGACCTGCATATGGTAAAAAGCTTGTCTTGACCTTGCATGATCTATGATTCATAGCTAAATGAAAATGTTTGTATGAACTGCATGTCTATCACGAAGAAAAAGAAAAAGGAACTAGCATAGAGTGTCATGTAACAATCTGTGAAGTGCAGCAAAAAGAAAGAAATGGGGTCATGTTGGGAATACTGCCACGAGCACAAGGAGCAAGCTGCTTTAGAGGAACTTTGATTTTGGGCACTATGCACACTCTCTACTTAGTTTTTATAGTCCTCCATCACCTTATATCTTAATTTTTTATGCTCATATTTGCGATGCACAGCCAGAAGTATAGAATTACTAATTGCAATTTTCAGTTATTCATTTATAGAGAATGTATAATGTGAAAAGAGAAATATTTTGTTCCAAATACAAGTTCGTTACGTGGTGGCTCAACTTCACTTGAATACTAGTACACTAATGGCAGGAAGGATCACTTCAAAACATTTGCTTGCGTTCCAAATTTTCCGACAGACGCAGAAGAAAATAATGCCTGGACTACTTTGAGCTTCTGTAAAAAAAATGGTCACTTGCATTTCAAAATTTAACCCAGAGTGCAAAAGGAATGACTATAGTTACAAATAAAGTGGTCATTTGGATAGAACAAAGGTTATTTCTCATTTTAACAAAACAAGGTTTTACTGCTTTCATATTGCAAATAATCAAAATATCTTAGCATGAATGTTCAAATCTGTGTGACAACTTGCTCTTATCTCACATGCAATAATATGCATTTTTAAAGCATTTTGTAGATGGAATCATTTTAAATGCCTGACATGTCTTCTTTCATCATCACTTTCATTTTGCTATGACCCTTCATAAAAAACATATGACTAAATGCAAATAAATTTGAACCACAAATGGTTTCTCATGAGGTTATTCAAACTTATTTTGAAATTTACAGAAAAACTTGGACAAGGAGTGCCCCCCAAAGTCATTCTGCAGAAAATCCAGGCGTCCTCATCCACAAACACTGACCGGATGAATGTAGTCACAAGAGAGGGCCTCCGGAACATCAGCGAAAAATTCAAGATCACAAAACAACAGCAGCGACATCCGGATGACTTTATAAGTGTTTAAATGTGGATAGCTGAAATTACTGAAAATAATGGGGCAAAGGAGGCAAATTATGACCCAGTAGATTTAGATGAAGCCAGTCAGGAAGATGGACACTGTCCTCTTCTTTACTACAAGAAGGTGGGTGACCCAAGTGACATGCAATGACGGAAACTTTGAGCTTGCTTTAATGACCTTCCCACAGATGCAACTCCTGCGCAAGCTAGGCACACAAAAACTGTGCATTGATTCCACACATGTAACAAACAGATATCACTTCCAATTAACAACCCTGCTCACCATAGCTGAAGATGGATCTGGAATCCCATGTGCTTACCTGATATCTAAGAGGGTGAGCACAAACTATAGCAACTTTTTTTAAGCCATTCAAAAAAGGTTGGTGTCATGCAGTGCCAGGCATTTATGTCAGATGATGCTCCAGTCTATGGGAATGCACGGGAGCAAGTGATGGGGCCTTTGCCAATGCGGCTGCTATGTGCCTGGCATGTGTTGTGTAACTGGAACACACACATAAATACAATTACCAGCAAAAGTGCAGAAGCACAGTAAAAGACATGTTGCATACTCTGATGAAATGCACGAATGTGGCAGAGTTTGAGCAGATGCTGCAGGCTTTTCTAAACTTTAGATCAAAAGAGCAAGAAACACATGGCCTCACTCCCAAAGAGCTGGAGAAACTTGAGTTCATAAAATATTTTGCAAAGACCTATGCTACAAGAGCACAGCAATGGGCTTACTGCTACAGGAGCAATGTTGGCCAGACTACAAACAATCACATAGAGTCTATGCACAAGACTGAAATATTCTTACTTTGCTGGCAAGGCAAACCAGTGGCTTGACAGACTACTAGCATTGTTTAGCTTCACAGCAGACAAATTATTCAGTAGGGCAATTGCACTGGTGAAAGGCAAAGGAGACCACCGAAAGACTGCAATTTTCAAAAAGAATAAAGCAGGACTTGAAATTCTGCGATCAAACATTGTAAAAGTTTAAGATGGCTAGTAGAAAGTGGAATCGCAAAGCAAGACTGGCTCACACTACACTGTAGAGAGGACACAACTGATTTGCACTGGCTGTGAGCTCCACTGCATGCAATGCGAAGCTTGCCATCACATGTATGCATGCACATGCCTTGATCATGTAATGCATGCGCACATGTGCAAGCACACTCATGCAGTCACTTCAGTGGAGCTGCAGTCGCAACAAGATCCCGGCAGCTGTGTGGCGTTCCTTCAGAGCAATGATGGTGAAAGCTGCGCAATGATTGACGACGTCAGTTGCCTTATGGCGAGGGCTAAGATAATAATGCAGGGCACAAAGCAGCATTCGAGCAAACAATTACGAGCCGAAAACTCGAGTCATTTAAAGTCCAGGCAGAAGCCACTTTCAAAAAGCTATTGAAAAAGCTCCCTTCAGTAACATCAGAAGAGCTAGAAAGTATGCAAGAAGACTTGGATAAATGTGCTGCGAAGCATAAGCTTGCAAATTTAGAATAGCCCCGTGAAAGAAGATTCGATTTGGTGCCCACCAACAAAAACGCTGAAAAGCAGCCGAGATATGTAGCACCTAAATGCAGCAAACGAAAACCTGCACTTGGTAATCCTCCCACAGTGCTGCAGCAAGAAGCCATCAAGCAGCGGCTTCTGTCCCAAGATCAAGAAGAAGAAATGTTAATCATACGCACAGGGAATGACCTTGATTATTACAAACCACAAACTCATAGAACAACCTTCATGTTAGCCTGTGGCAAAAATTTAAGAAGTACCGTCAAATCTTACACTCTCTCATGTAAAACGTGGAGGCAGCTCTGAGCAATTGATTTATATGTGGGGTTTAACGTCCCAAAACCACCATATGATCATGAGAGACGCCATAGAGCCAAAATAGAGCCATAGAGCCATAGAGACGCCAAAATTTTTGACGACCTAGTGTTTTTTAACGAGCACCCAAATCTGAGCACACGGGCCTACAGTATTTTCGCTTCCATTGAAAATGCAGCCACGGCAGCCAGGATTCGATCCTGCTATTGGCGGGTCAGTAGCAGAGTACCTAAGCCACTAGACCACCACGGCAGGGCGCAATTCTGGGCAAATTTTCGCTTGGAAATCTATTGAGACACAGAACTTCACATAAGTACCCGTTGATTACGCAGTCTGGTGTTGCAAGAACCTACTTGGAACTGATGCATTTCTGCTTTTACGTATGTCCTTTGAGACTGAGAAACTATGCTGGCTGCTAGAATTCTGCATGGAAAACACGTTTTATTTTCAACGAACAATTTTACAAGCAGCAGTTCGGAACAGCAATGGGGGCTTCTGTTTCTGTACTTTCTGGCCTGTGCAAACATTGCCCTTGAACGATGGAACAAGAAAATAATAGAATAATTTCCTACCTCAATGTTCTTGCAAGAGGGTCAGCTAAAGGGCTTATAACAAGTGTGTATCCAAAGTCTACTCACACGAGTAGATACTTGAGGTTTGACTCTGCGCATCCTATAAGGCAAAAATGCTCAGTTGCCGCAGCTCATTTCCCTCGCGCAATGTGCATCTGCTCTGAGCCTGGTCTGCACAAGCAAGAGTTAGCTGTGGTAAGGGTTCGTGAACCCGGAAAAGATTCATGAAGCTGACAGGACAAAACGTGCTGCTGTATCCTACGCTCGAAGCGTCAGTGAGGCACTTGCAAGACTGCTTGGCACTTATGGCGTAAAAATCAAACATGTGCCGACCAATAAGCTAAAGCAGAAACTAGGACACGTGAAAGACCAACTGGATAGCTCAAGATTTCTAGGAGGTTATCTACAAGATACCATGCAAAGATTGTGACGCATCCTACGTAGGTGAAACTAGAAATTTTAAAAGAATCTAGCAGAACCGGAACAATGTCAATAAAGGCAATGCAAGCTCGAACGTCTTGGCGGATCATTTGAACAGTAACCACATCATCGGCCGAGATTCTGCGAGCATAATTGCGACAGAGAAGAGCCTATCGACACGGCTACTTTTAGAAATACGTGCGTTTTTTCTTCGGACAAGGCGAGTGTCTCTTATTTCTTCTAAAGAACTTCAGAAACATGTATGTACCTACTATGAAAGACCCCTCTTAAGTTTTTTTATTATAATTTTTTTTACAATTAAAGTGCAAATGGCTCACCTGAACAATTTCGTGGCATCCCTCTGCCTCTACAGTAACCCCGAGCACCCCTAGGCACAGTGCATGAGCTGAGCACCTAATTAGTCTTTGTATCATTCATGTGTCCACTTCTTATTCATGACATTTGTGTCAGGGAAAAAAGATTTATTTCAAGCATCAGGTTCTGTAATAATTACAGAGATTTAACATTCCAAAAGCACAATAGGATTATGATCGACGTTGTAGTAGAGGGCTCCTGAAAATTCAACTAGCTTTAACGTGCAACTAGATCTAAGTACACAGGTCTCAAGCATTTTCGCCTCCATTAAATATGTGGCCATGATGGCCGAGATTCAATCCTACCACTTTCGTCTCGGCAGACGAGCATTATAACTGCTAAACCACAGCATCAAGTGCCACCGTTACAATGAAGATGCTCTACCAGTGCTGCCCTGAAACATTGTTCTGTGCAAAGGTTACAACTTAAAACCGAATACTATGCTTTTCCGCATTCCTTGGGCAATTCTCAAAGAATATGTGGGGTTTTACGTCCCAAAGTCACAATGTGAGAGATGCCGTCGTGGAGGACTAGGCAAGTTTTTATCATCTAGGATTCATTAACATGCACTGACATCGCTTAGTACACAAGTCTCTACTCCTTTGCCTTCCCCGAAATGTGACCAACACAGTCGGAATCAAACCAGTGACCTTCGCATCAGCAGCCGAGCACCTTAACCACTGATCCACCGTAGTGCACCAATTCCCAAAGAAGACTTCACACCCATCAACTCCAGGGTCACCCACCTTCACACAGTGCAATGGTTCCAATGTATTTTCATTATTTCTTTCATCTTTATTTTCTATTTTGGACATGCAAAGTGCATCTACAGGCAACTGTTCTATTTTAATGCTTTATACTTCTGTTCTTTTATTGTTTATAACGAATATGTTTTAATGGTCAATGTTCCAGAGTAGTAATACAGCCGGCCTCAATGAAAGACTAGGCTTGTGTGGCTTGAGGCTTACTAGCAAAATCTATTGGGTTGTGCATTCTTTTTATTCTTTACTTTTTCTTGTTTATTGGTGCATAATGTGAGCATTTATCAGGCACTTGTTCGTCATCTATACATGGTCATCATCACTTGTCGGGACACATCTTGAGATAGTTCTGGGCCTCAAACCTGATTGTTTCACTTCTATGTCACAATATTTTTTTCTGTTCTGGGTGCTGAAGTTTTAGAGTAATCATGCCAGCCTTATCAAAGGAAGACAGACATGAATTTCTAGGAGCACAAGCCAAGGTGAATGTGCACATAAGAGTTCCATTCAAAAAGTCTCAACAAATTAGTAATCAGACAAGTAGACTATATAACCTTAATGATGACTGGCTGGTGGCAGTCACTATAGCAGAGTTCACATTTTTTGAACTTACAGGTAGCTACCCAGTACTTACATATTAAATATATTAAGATATTAAAGCAGCTCACAAGAGAATGCGATGCATAAAAAGAATGAGATACACTCACATTTTGTTTACTGCACATTGTCACTGCTTTTTGAAAGGACAACCATGTTAATCTAGCGTAAACAGCTCAAGAATTGCGATGTCCTTTCTATTCAGTTTTGCTTGCGAATACCACAATCTTATTATGAGGCATGTCCTAGTGGAGGCCTCCAGATTCACCCTGAATTTTCTAACGTGCAATACAACGCAAGACCACTGGTAATTTTGTATATTTATTTCGACTGAACCACGGCTGCCACAGCCGCGATTTTAGTCTGCGGCCTAAACCTGAGCATCGAGAAGTACCGACAATAGAATGCTGCCCGCGAATTCATGTTTATTAGACCTCACGAAAATGACAACTTAATAGGCAAATGATCAAAATCATTTGTGGGTGCTTTCCATGCCCTTTTATTTTGTTCTTACACTGCGGAATAAGTCTTGCAGTAAATGTACTTGCACGTTGATATATCTTGTGTGCAAATGTCTTGCCTTTGGAATATGGTCATGACGTATGAAATTATTGTATTGTTTCTATGTATAAGAAAATGTATCAAATGTTTGACTGCCCCCCCCCCCCAAAAAAAAAGCTTCACAGATAACTGCAGTGAAAGTGCTTGTCCTCTCAATTCTTTTGATTAAAATTAACTTGCAAAAAAATGAGCACATGCACACAATTATTTCTAAGGAAACAGGCCTATAATATAGTTTCATCAAGATGTGCTGCATCATGTTATGCAAAACGTCATGAATAAATCCCATGATGAACTAACAGTAATCTGTACTTCAACGGCCTGTCTGTATACCTAGAAATGCTAAGGAAAAAAACATTTCCATATGTTTTATAAGCTAAACATTCCATTTCACCCATTGTTACCCTTAGGTGATGACGCTTGAATATCCTTAGCTAATAGATCACCTTCTTTGACGAAGGAGAATTATTAAACTTTAACTATGACAGACTACTACCTTAAACAGATTAACAAAAAATAACTAATGCGACCTGTAGCACCACCTCTCCAGAGAGGCCCTTACTGCGGCAGGTATTTTTAAACAAGGCACTTGTTTTCTAACCCTGGCATATAAGGGCATTGGCAGGGCACTAGTGCTGTGTTAACGTTGTTACAGCTTTAGTATGACAACCTTGTGCACCATCCATACACATTAATCATCCCACACATAATTTTATAAACATATATATTTTATAATGTACAACAACCTCAGAAGAGACCAGCGCTTCGAGATAGGTAATAGTGCACTTCAATTTGTAAAAAAACTATGCGTACTTAGGGCAGGTAATAACCGCGGAGCCGAACCACGGTATTGAAGTAAATAGAAGAATAAGAATGGGGTGGAGCACATTTGGCAAGCAGTCTCAAAGTATGACAGGTAGATTGCCACTATCCCTCAAGAGGAAAGTATATAACAGCTGTATCTTTCCGGTACTTAGCTACGAAGCAGAAACCTGGAGACTTACAAAGAGGGTTCAGCTTAAATTGACAACGCAGTAAGCAATGGAAGGAAAATGGTAGGTGTAACCTTAAGAGACAAGAAGAGAGCAGAGTGGATTAGAAAACAAACTGGGGTTAAGGATATCATAGTTGAAATCAAGAAGAGGAAATGGACAAAAGCCGGGCATGTAGCACGTAGACAGGATAACTGTTGGGTATTAAGGGTAACTAACTGCATTGCCAGAGAAGGCAAGCGGGTTAGGAGGAGACAGAAGGTTAGGTGGACAGATGAGATTAAGAAGTTTGCGGGTATAAATTGGCAGCAGCAAGCACAGGACCGAGTTAACTGGCAGAACATGGGAGAGGCCTTTGTCCTGCAGTGGACGTAGTCAGGATGATGATGATGATGATGATGATGATATATTTTAAGTGCTTATACAAAACTATAACTATGCTTATACGTGAATATACAGAGCTATAGCATGCCCTACAGGCATGCTATAGTTCTGTACATTCAATTACATTCAATTTGTCATACCCGAGTACATATGCCATAGTCAAGGCCACAGCAGTTTTGTAATAGTTTTTTTTTATCTTTCTTTCACCATGTGTTTGGCACAACATAGCCTTAGTTGATTTCGCACGACAAAACTAAACAAACTAGCATTGTACAAGAACTATGGAGCAAAACAAAATACAATTGAGCACTCATGTGGCGGTCAAAATAAAATCATCGCATGGAAGGTTACGTGCAAGAAGCTGTACAATATTCAGCGATCTGACGCGGAGTTGCTTAAACTGATCAAGCATCTGGAAGGGCAACCCGTGCGTGTTCCTCGAGTTTTCGTCCGGGGATTGTCCTCGTACCTCATGAGAAACAACGTTTTATACAAGAAAAACTTCGAGCACAGCAAGGAGAAATTCCTGCTCGTCGTTCCTTCGGCCTTGCGACCCGAAATTTTGGAAGCCTGCCACGACGACCCAGCAGCAGGACACCTCGGAGTGAGTAGAACATTGGCTCGCATCCGCACAAGTACTACTGGCCAAAGTTACTGGATGCTGTACAGCATTATGTAAGGACATGTAGAGATTGCCAGAGACGCGAAACGCCTCCATTGAAACCTGCAGGATTTCTCCAACCAATCGAACCACCTGAGTCTCCATTCGAACAAGTAGGAATGGATCTACTTGGTCCATTTCCTACGTCGTCAATGGGCAACCGATGGATAGTAGTGGCGACAGACTACTTAACCCGGTATGCCGAGACAGCCTCTCTCACCAGGGGCACGGCTATAGAAGTAGCTGAATTTTTCGTCACTAACATTGTACTACGGCATGGTGCCCCAAAGGTGGTTATCACGGATCGAGGAACTGCATTCACAGCCAATCTGACGCAGTACATTATGAAACTTACCCACACAAGTCATAGGAAAACAATGGCTTACCACCCCCAAACGAATGGGCTAACCGAGCGACTCAACAGAACTCTTACCGATATGTTGTCCATTTACGTTGACTTGGAGCACCGTGCGTGGGACAAGATACTGCCGTACGCCACTTTCGCTTACAATACTGCTGTGCAGGAGACTACGAAAGTGACGCCATTCCAGCTAGTCTATGGTCGAGTAGTTACCACACCATTAGATGCAATGCTGCCTGTAAGCGACAACACAGAGCACAAGCCTGACATTAGCGAATTCATTCAGCGAGCCGAAGAAGCACGGCACTTGGCGCGACATCACATAAAACAACAACAACGCGTGGATGCAAACCGTTACAACCTTCGTCGGAGAGGAGTCGACTACGCACCAGGCGACCTAGTTTGGATTTGGACTCCTGCGCGGACACCTGGCCTTTCCGAAAAGCTCATGCGCCGCTATTTCGGCCCTTACCGATTCCTTCGTCGCGTCAGCTCCTTGAACTACGAGGTGTCACCGGAAGGACAAGTGAGCTCATCAAGATGCCGAAGGAGCACAGAAATCGTGCATGTAGTCAGAATGAAGCCATACTATGACAGGCAATGAACGTCGAACTATACACACCCGATTATGAGGAATACCTATTTCTCCAATGGAAATCACGCATTCAGACCATCTCAGCAACACTGCTTTCACGCATTGGGACGATGCGTTTTTGGAGGAGGGATAATGACGCAAGGCAAACGCAGCTATTCAAACTACGCGCGCTAGTTCGTGCGCCCCCCAAGAGATCAGCGGCTTGATGATGAAACAAGAAAAGGCCGTGACGGCGCGCGCCTCCTCAGCACGGGATTTTGATGAAAAAGAAGTGGCGCACCGCTCGAGGGTTTCTCGGAGATTGATACCTTTTTGCTGATCGCCTCTTAGAGACGCCGCTACATTTTTCTTTGCTTTTCGGGCACAAGTTCGCCCCAATAAACAGTTATTCGTGCACCACTTGGATTGTACTTAACAATATATTCATTAAATAGCTTGTGAAAGGCACGATAACGTCGCTATGCTTGGCTTGACAGTAAGGATACAAATTTTTTTAGGTCTGTTTTTAGAAGAGAACTAATGCGAGACAATGAATCAACTTAGATTGATAAATTGTGCTCTAAAAACTTTACTATCATTAATTTCACTGCAATAAGTATATTAACAGAAGAGAAAATCAAGGAAAGTGATAAATTTTGTGCCAAGATCCCCGCATGTGATGTCATGGATTTCGAAAAGCTCTTGTATTTCGGCCAGAATGGTTCATTAAAATTTAGCGATATAGCGGTATTCGGTGTGCTAAATGCCTGGCCCCAACAAAGAACAATATACTTCATATTTACCTATTAGGAACTACGTAGGCCCTAGTAGACGACATCAAAATATATGACGTCGTGGCGCAGGAACCTGAAGGTGGCATCGCCACCCACACTTTTTTGTATGAGGAGGAGGAGGAAGGGAAGAAATGAAAGGCAGGGAGGTCAACCAGATGCACGTCCGGTTTGCTACCCTGCACTGGGGGAAGGGGTGAGGGGATTAAAAAAGAAGAGTGAGAGAAGTGAAGGGCAACGTGTGTGTAGATGTGACCTTGTCCATTGCACGCTTATAAGCGGTCGCGTAGTCCGGTCGTCTTTAGAAAACTTAGAAATACCCGCGTCGCTTTGCTGGCCTGCGACGCGTAGAGCCATGAACCAAGGATCTTCTCTTCGGAAAAATGTCTACTGTCTAGTGTCTCTAACGTTTTGCGTAGCAAGTTGCGTTCGCTCGCGAAAAGTTCACATGAACACAGTAGATGTTCTATTGTCTCGTCACTGTCACGCGATTCACATCAGGAGCTATCCGCCATTCCTATGCGAAAGGAGTACGCCTTCATAAAAGCTACTCCTAACCACAGGCGGTACAGTAAAGTTGCATCCTGGCGGGAGTGGTCCGATAAAACTGGAAGCTTTCTCGATGGGTCCAATTTGTGTAGGCGGCGGCTCCCGACACTGGGGTCAATCAGCCAAGTTTCCGACATAGTGTTAGCGAACGAGTGAAGGCCCCTTGCAGAGTCGGTTCTCGGCAATAGAATTGGGGTTGTCTGGGCGTTCGCGTGGGCGGATCAGGCAGCATTATCAGCAAGGTCGTTACCGACAATACCACAATGTGCCGGTAACCACTGGAACACCACGTCGTGTCCTTTCGATAAAACTTCGTGAAGCACTTCTCTTATTTCATTCACTAGTTGTTAATGCACCCTTTGTCGTAACGCTGATTGCAAGCTCTGAAGGGATGCCTTGGAGTCGCAGAACACAGCCCATTTTTGAGGCCAGGCTTTCGCGATATAAAGTATAGCAGCACGTAAGGTGGCAAGCTCCGCTGCTGTGGATGTTGTCCTATGCGACAGTTTGAACTTTAGAGTGACCTGGTTCGTCGGGATGACAACATCACCTGCGGAGCTGTCAGCTGAGACCGATCCATCGGTGTAAATGTGGGTCCTCTGGCCGTATTTTTCGTTGAGTAGCGACAATGTCACCTGTCGTAGGACCACTGTTGAATGACGGCTCTTGTTCGTTATTCCCGGAATAGTGAGGCACACCTGTGGTTGTTGTAGGCACCACGGAGGTGACGCTGGTCTTGTTGCTGGAGTGAAGCCAAAAGGAAGGCATTCTATATGAGCAGAAATAATCTTTGAAAACATCGCTTGTGGTCTTTGAAGTGGCAACACTGTAACATGGTGACCAGGGACTCGACAGAGGTGTCTTATGTGGGCTCTCAAATTGTCAGTGGTGATGTATATTTGAATTGGATGCTCTCTTGCGATCATAATTGCCCCATAAATTTAGGTGCAAAGCGGCAATCCTAAGTACACGCGTAGTGCTTGTCTTTGCAGACTTTCGAGGGTGCGGATGTTCGTCTTGCACGTACTTACCAGTAACAACAAGCTGTAGTGCAAAAATCCCAGAAACAGTGCCCTGTATAGCTGCATCATTGACCTTATCGATGAGCCCCAAGATTTTCCGCAGAGGAACCGCATTATATGGACGATGGAAGTTAGCCTTCTCTTCAGATAGTTACTGTGGGCACTCCATGAAAGGTCCCTGTCAATAATCACACCCAGGAAGTGATGGTTCTTCTGGTATGGAATATTTTGTCCATTGATAGTAACGGGGTATTGTGTCATGGCTCTGCAAGTAAACGCAACCAATGTACATTTCTCTGTTGAGACGGAAAGACCTTGCTTGCGGAGATATGGGCATGTCAGGGTGACAGCCTGCTGGACTCTTGCACTTACTTGTAGACGAGTTACAGCCGAAGTCCATAGACAAATATCATCAGCATATATGGATATGAGGATAGTACTGGGCAAAATTTCACGAAGACCTACCATCACGAGGTTAAATAAAGTGGGACTTAATACGGCGCCCGGAGGGACGCCACGGGAGGTATAGTAATTGGTGGTAAGTCCATCTGCGGTTCGTACAAAAAAAGGACCTTCTTGTCAAATAATCCTGGATCCATTGGAACATTCGACCACTGATTCCGACAGCTTCCAACGAGTCTAGGATGGCTTTATGTGTTACGTTATCATAAGCCCCTTTGACGTTGAGGAAGAGTGCCAGTGGTATGCGCTTGAGGCTCTTCTGCTGCTGGATAAATCTTGTGAGATCAATCACGTTGTCAAGAGATGACCTACCTCGCCGAAAACCCGTCATGCAGTTTGGGTATACATTGTAGCGCTCGAGGTACCATTCTAGGCGTGTATCATCCTTCCCATGACTTTTCCTACGCAACTTGCGAGGGCAATAGGGCAAAATGATGTCAAATCAAATGGCGACTTTCCTGGTTTGAGTAGTGGCACAAGTCGACTTAGCTTCCAATCCTGGGGAACAATGCCCGCCTGCCATGAGTGGTTGTAATAGCATAACAACTGTCCCCTGGCCTCCTGTCGAAGGTTGGCTAGAGCGGCGTAGTTGATGCGATCGGGTGCTGGTGAAGATGATCGTCGGGAAGCCGCCAAAGATGCGTCGAGTTCTTCTATAGTGAAAAGATTGTCCATTTCAGAGATGCGGGGTTCAGGGATAACACTTAACGGTGCCAGCGGACAAGGCGGACACACCAGCGATTTGCGTACAAAACTCATTTGCCACTTCAAGTTGGGTGCGGCCTAAATTTAGGGCTAAAGCCATCAAAGGATTTCTTTGTTGGGGAGTCGAGCACAGGCCACGAATAGTGCTTAAGATGCGTGACAACGGCTTTCGGGGATCCAATGATTCACAGAATAATTTCCAGCGTTCCTGTTCAAGTTTGTGTAAACGTCGTTGGACTTTTTTCTGTATGCGTCCTGCCAGCCTCAAGTCGCATACTGCTTTTGTCCGTCTGTATCTCCTTTCCGCCTTTCGGCGAAGCGCACACAGTTTTTTTATGGATTTTCTAGCGTATCAAGGGTCTTCTTGTGGCAAGCTTGGTGATTTATTTATTTTGACAGAGTAATTTACTAATGTGAGGAAAAATGTTTCTCAGTGTCCCTTATACAAGCTCCAGAGAATGTCATCAAGGATTAGCCTTAAGCTTTTACAATAGCAGTTTCGGTTCATTCAAAATATGTCACCGTTTATCATATTTTGAAAACAGTTAGTGCTGTTGCCTTTTTGAAAGTTGCATGCCTTTTGAAAGTTGGAACAACTTCAAAGGGGGCAGTTCTGACGGTTTACATTCCAAGGAACATGATCCATTGTGTTCTCTATACCATAGTTTCTCCACATTCTGTGCAGACACAATTTCCCATAACCATGGTTTGTAGAAGATCCACATAAATGTAAGCATTTAAATGTCACTACAGGTAACGATTTGTCTTTGGGACAACACAAGATGAGAGATCAAACTTTATTTGCTGAAGTGCTCACACAAGTGCTCCCTGTCTCATATCTGTTAGTAGCTGAAGCATACAGATTTCTTATCATACTGCACTTTCTAAACAGTTTCATTAATTTAGGAACAAAAGAATACCTTTTACTGCCACAACCAATTCAAGAAAGGCACAACTAAACTCGAAATAAATTCACAGAACCCTGTCCCCATGCGTGTCTCACACGCACAAAGCAAGTGGACTCTGTAAATGCCCTACATGTTAAAAAAAAACTCCACCATGTGCCTTTAGGTAGCCGGAATACTTTCATATGAACCTGCTAAGCTCAGATAATCTGTGCGTTTCGATTTTTTCTAATATTTACTTGCGGCAGAAAGCTCAGGTTGCACACAGTCCGAGATTAGGGGGCTTGGCTGCCCATCAGTTAGTATCGAAAGATTGATCCTTTTGACTGAATAAAACTGCACAAAAATAAGTGGGGCACTGGATATTATTAGGGAGGTCTTATGCCAAGCAAACAAAAAAACTAATTTTGATTTTTAACAATTTTACTTTACCGTGTTCCTAAATTATTTATCTATTATACTATAATTACCAAATAAAACTGAGCACTTCACTTCTTTTGCATAACATGACATTACTGTAAGCACTTTACTCAAAGTTGCTGGTTCTAAAGAAAAGCACAGGACTGTTTAGTTTAAGCGGTGCGCCTAGGGCTAATAGCACTGCCGTGCTTGGCACTGTTGATTGCGATAACATTCTGAAGATGTACATATTCACCTAAAATGCTAAAATAAATATCGGGGTGGTTTAGGGGCCCTTGTATGATGAGATACCATTATAACCATGATGATAGTTGTTATACAGGAATTGTTTGAAAAGTAATGTCAGTGATTATATTGTAAATTGTCTGTCTATACCTCACAACACAAAGAACCTGTTGATATATAAAAAGCAGTTTTATGTTCCTAAACCGTGATATGATCAGGAGAGAGGCCATAGAAAAGGGCTCCGGAAGTTTCGACCATCTCGTGTTATTTAACGTGCACTGACATGGCACAGTACACCAACCTCTACCATTTTGCTACCATCAAAACACAACCACTGAAGCCAGGATTGAGCACACTACCTTCGGGTCAGCAGTTGGGCATTATAAGCACTGCTCCACCACGACAGAGAGAATGAGGACAGACTTTTATGTGAAACGCTTTTTCATTTCCCAAGCGATCCACAATGAATTACTCATTTAGAAAAAAGATGAGCACCAAAAATTGGTAATCCTTTCAGTGGGAGAAAGTATTGACAAAGTATTGTGAAACTTGGCAAGTCAAAAGTGTAAACATGCCCAGCAATAAAGATGGCAGAGAACGTTAAGTCCACCAGTTGCACAAGGCCTTTTTAAGAACACAAAAAGCTCAGCGATGAGCCCACAGTGGACAGCAGTCAACAAAAATGTTCTGGCCTGCACCACCATGTCGACACCCGCTTATCTGTCGATTCAAAGGTGCTAAGGGTTCATAAGCCATTCGACAGTTCTGACACTTCACCCTACCTTCAATTTGTTTTGCCCTTGAAAACTCCAGAGAAAAGGCATAATTTTGGGACTGTTGACAAAATCACAGGCTTGCGCCAAGACTCTTATGGACATTCTCTAGGAGGCCTGCCGTGATGCCTTCAGTGCCTGGAAATCTCGCTGGGACCCATGTATTGGCACAAGAGGACCTTTGTGTTATATGATATGATGAATATACCTTTTTAATCAACTCTTTGACATTACTTTTGAAACCTACCCTTAGAGCCAAGCCTTAAGTAGATACTGTTGAGTACCACGTAAGTGGTTAAAATACCACTTTATTCATTAGCTTAATCAGTGAAAATGCATATTATCTTCATGTGTATTTGACAGGAAATCGAACCACCCTAACAGTAGTTTAATCACACTGAATTTAATTACATCACAAATTACTGCTAACATACATGCAAATTTCTTGACAGAGGGAAGGTTACAATCAATGGAAAAGAAGCCAGAGTGCTTTACTAATGGCGTTGGGCATGCAAACACAGACACAGTGGAAGAACTACACTACATAAACACCCACTTTTGACGTCTCATTCTCTTCTGCCCCCCCCCCCTTCTTCTGTGACAAATACCTACCAATTAGCTCAACTTTCTTCTATTTTAAGCAGGGACATCTGCAGAACTTCATTAGGGTGGTGCATCCACCAAATGAGGGGCATCCAGCACTGGAGCTTCTTTTTCACTGCAAACACATGATTGGCAAGATTAGTCAATAGTGTGTAACGCGTGAAATTGAATAGAAATCATGAAGGCCAGGACCTGAGTGCACTAATGAAGCTGCATAGTTTAGCTATTTTATAAGAAAAAATATACATAAAATTTCAGGAAGAGTGCATGCACCCCCTTTCCCCCCTCCTCTGGACGCTCGTTTTTCTAAGCAAGAATGGCCTTGTTGGCTAGAATCTAACACACATAAGCACTTGTTGGGCTGAGCTTTAAGGTTCATTTCACCACCTGTGCAATTCATACACTGCTCAACATGTGCACTTACCAGCATAACATTCATCTGCATCTCATATTGCAACAAAAACAGCAACAGGAGAATATACACACGTTAGGTTCGCAAAATTAACCGTTGCTGTATTCAGCACACATGACACTGCAGGCACACATCAACAGAAAGACCAATGAAAATGCCTCAACCTAGCTGTTGCCAGTACATTTGGTTCATTTGCACTTTCTCAACACAAGATACTAATCAGTGTTGCAAAGCCAACATTAATTATGAAAGTTAGGGGAATTCTATGGCACGTCGACCAGCATTAGCCCAAAATCAGCCCATTCTTTGCACCATTAGTTTTTCAAAGCTCTATTATTATCAAGATTTTTTTTTACCCCACGCTCCATTAATTACTACACTGTGAAAGAGTGCGGTTGTGAACTTATACTACCGACATTCCACATGAATTTTTACTGCTTGGAAGCATTGCAAAAGCATTGCACTCGCTGATTGTACCAACTCAAGTGACATTTTTTACTGTATGCTTTGGATGTGCGGTGCCACTCATTGTGAGCATTCAAGTAAGTGCCCATATAAAGCTTCTCAGTGAACAATCGGTTAAACTGTATCGGAAGCAAGGCGTAACGTATGAAGTGATTCAAAGTAAACTGGTCATGAAGCACTTGTTATATCTGTGCATCATCAGATGCACTACCTTAAACATTTTCTATTGCGCTGCACTAAATACATATATCACACATGTCCGCATCTGCCAATCACTTAGGCCTAGCACGAGCAAGCGGAATAGCACGTACTGAGACAGCGACGGAGCAAGATAGACAACACATGCTCTCGTGTCGACTTGCTTACATCGTCCTTGCCTCAGTGTGAGCTATTCCGCTTGCGTTATGTATGTACAGTGGTGAGCACTGTTAGGGTGAACACGCGAGCGCGTGGCCAACGGCACTGTCAGCGCCCCGTTGCCGTCATCACTGGAAACATTGCGCATGCGCATCACGCCTTCCGCGAAATAATTGTTCCACCGCGCGCATGACGTCATGAATGCACTTGTTCGTCGTCTGCTGAACAGAACAAGACAAAAAAACTTGTATATCTATGGGGGCTTGTCTATTCGTTCCCTTCAAAGTTGTTGTGCATGCACCGCCGTATATAAAACAACCAAACATCTTTTGCAGCCGTTCATTCTGTCGCCAGATCGTATTATGGCTAGGGTTCCTGATGATGAACGGCGCTCAATTGTCGATCTTTCCCTGAAAGGTTATTCCCAGCGGTATATTGGTGCTTTAGTTAATAGGCCCCTGAAGACTGTGAACAGGATAATTCAAGCCTACAAGTATGAAGGTCGCATTCAGGATGCATCCCGTGCGCCCCGCCTTAAAGCTACCACAGACGATGAAGACGCCCTCATAGTTGTAGCTGCTGTTTGTAACCCTTTCTTGTCAGCCCCAGCAATACGCGAGGACTTGGATTTGGACGTTTCGGACACCACTGTTCAACGTCGCCTGCGTACTGCGGGCCTTCGCAGTCACGTCGCAGCGCAGAAGCCACTACTGACGGCGGCACACAAGGACGCATGACGGCAGTTCAAAAAGATTGCGTGTTTGGAGACTACCAGGCACACGGTGAGGCAAACTTCCTGCTTTGAAAAGCAATTATATTAGTTAACGTCAAAATGCCACGCAGGAATGACCCAGACAACGTGCAAGGTGTGTCTGCCAGTGGGAGATCAAGTGTGAGCGTGTGGGGTGCTGTTTCAAGATATGGTTTAGGGCCCCTGCAACGTATACGTGGACACTTATCGTCGGAATGATACTACAACATTTTGAACAATGTGCTGTCGCCATATGCGAGCAGTTTATTTCCAGACGGTGATTACCTGTTATAACAGGACCGGTCACCGTTACACATGGCGCGGGCTGTCAAGGAGTTCCAGGTGGAGCAGCACATCCAGCTACTCGAATGGCCTCCGAAAGAAACGGACCTGAATGTGATAGAAAACATGTGGGGCCGTCTGAAAGCTTCTTTGGCAAGGAAGCCCCTTTATTCCGCGACTTCGGACCAGTTGTGGGCGCAAGTCAGCAACGAGTGGGAAAGGCTGAAAGCCGATCGAGAATATTTTCGATCACTTTACGACTCATTATCGTCCAAAATAGCTGCAGTCGTTGCTGTAAGTGGTCACATGACTCGCTATTTGATTTGCTCATGTTTTTATATTTGTTCTCATGGTCTTGTTTAACTTGTATTGCAAAAGTGCAATTTTCTTGAATAAAAAGTTTAATAATTATCCCTCTTACACTCACTTTTTTCCTTCACGCGCCAATATTCATCCAGATGGACCTTGAAATGCAGAAGGTATCAGCTCCGCGAACAAAAATTGCGGCTAGCAGACGACGAACAAGCGTATCGATGACGTGATGCGCGCAGTGGAAAGTGTGTTTCGAAAAATGTTTCCAACGATGGCTGTTACGTGGCGCTGATAGTGCCGTCGACCACGCGCTCGCCTGTTCACCCTAACAGTGCTCACCACTGTACACGAACAAGGCCAAGCTACCCTTCTTGCGTACAAGCATTTTTAAAAATGTGTGCAGCTGCATGCAGTACATGAAGGGGAAAAAAAGCAAAACACTTCTCAAACCATTCACGGGAACTACGTACAGAGTCAGGACACATAACACTGCTGGCACACATCAATAGAGAGACCAATTAAATGCCTCAGTCTAGCGTTTGCCAGTACATTTGGTTCATTGGTGCTTTGCCAACATTTAGCACTTCGCATTGCGTTTTCACACGTCACTTGCCTGTATTTCTTTTCCCAAAGGTTGGTTTCAGTGCTAATCAGGACGTGGTAGAAACGGCCTGCCAAGTTTTAAGTGGTAACGATTTAACGCAACTTTACCAGCTTTGAAGGTGCGGACACACGCCCGCCCCGTTCATGCCTCTCACGAAATCTAGGAGGCGTTGCTCTCACACACACACACACACAGGGAGCGTACGATAGCGTGGTTCAAGAGGAATTGTGGGGAATACTGGACACACTAGGCGTGGAACATGTAGTCACTTTTAAATGGTATCTATAAAGGTAACAAGGTAGTTATAAAGTGGGAAAAACAGGTATCGAAGCCTGCAGAGGTAAAACGGGGGCTTAGGCAGGGGTGCCCCCTGTCACCCTTATTATTCATGATGTACCTACAAGGATTAGAGGCAAAATTAGAGGGAAGTGGACTGGGTTTCAACCTCTCTTTAGTCAAACAAGGAAAACTTATTGATCAGGCACTACCAGCATTAATGTACGCAGATGATATAGTGCTAATGGCCAACAACAAGGAAGATTTGCAGAGATTGGTGGACATCTGCGGTAATGAGGGAGATAGGTTAGATTTCAGCTTCAGTAAGAAAAAATCAGCAGTCATGATTTTCAATGACAACGAAGGTAGTGAGCTTAGAATACAGGAGGTCACACTAGAGATAACAGATAAATACAAATATCTGGGCGTATGGATAAGCAATGGGACCGAGTATCTGAGGGAACACGAAATATACGTGACGACTAAAGGTAACAGGAATGCAGCAGTCATGAAAAATAGGGCACTGTGGAATTACAATAAGTATGATGTTGTGAGAGGAATATGGAAAGGGGTCATGGTTCCTGGGCTGACGTTCGGCAATGCGGTCTTGAGCATGAGATCAGAAGTTCAAGCAAGATTAGAAATTAAGCAACGTGGAATATGTAGGCTTGCTTTAGGAGCTCACGGGAATACCCCAAATCAGGGAGTACAAGGTGATATGGGATGGACATCATTTAAGGGCAGGGAAGCTAGCAGCAAGATAAAATTTGAGAAGCGATTGAGAGAAATGGGGGAAGAGCGTTGGGCTAGGAAGGTTTTCAGCTACTTGTACATGAAGAATGTCGATACAAAATGGAGGAAGCGAACCAGGAAGTTGACTGGTAAATACTTAGAAAACAGCAGGTGGCCAAACCAAAAAGAACTATCGGTTAATAAGAAAGTGAAGGAAACGGAGACTGACATGTGGAGAATGGGCATGATTAAGAAGTCCGCACTAGAGGTCTATCGAACGTTTAAGCAGGAAATTGCCAAGGAAAGGATCTATGATAATACTCGGGGTAGTTCTCTACTGTTTGAGGCCAGAACGGGAGTACTGCGAACCAAGACATATCGGGCCAAATACGAAGGGGTAGACACAGTATGCAGTGCGTGTGGAGAGGAAGAAGAAACTGCCGAACACTTGATAATGTTCTGTAAAGGGCTTCACCCTATAGTTCAGGATGATGGCGCAGAGTTTTTCAAAGCACTGAGGTTTAGGGACCGGGAGGGCAAAATAAACTTTAAGCGGGTAGACTTCACTAGGAGGAGGTTGTCTGATTGGTGGCTAAAGTCAAGGCGCGAGTGAAAATTAAACTCTTCACTGCAAAGTACGAATCCTCAAACTCTTTTTTAAGGAAGCAAAAATAAATATAGTTTTTGGTTCATTATATATTACGGCTTGGTGGCGCTAGCCACCGCCTGATCTAAAGGGTACAGCCATATCCATCCATCCATTTATCCATCCATCCATCCACCCATCACGCACCACGCGAATACCTATACCAACGCCTCCCAGATTTCCTGCGCCTGCCGGATGAGCGCTAAACGCCGGTCATCTGTGACGGCGCTGCCTACGTAGGGGTAAAGGTCTTTGTACTTAACCTTTGAGATCGGCAATTTTGGCGTTAGCTACTAATTTCAAAGGATGCCTTGTATTAAAAAAGTTACTTGCTGAATGACAGTGTCACTTACGTAGGGTTAATTATAATTACGTTTACGCCTTTTTAAAACATTTTACGTTATTTTTGTTGCATATCAGCTCCAAAAACGTAAAAAATTATTTGCAGACACCCCTTCTTGAGTGGCGCCACCACCGTAGATCCGACGACCGCTGCTTCCCACGTGACCGCCGATAATCCGGCAGGCACGGGAAATCTAGGAGGCGTTGCCTATACTGTCTATACACTACCATTGTTGTACCTAAACCGTCTCTAGACACTCTCTCTGCTCCTATGAAGAAGTACCTATATGAGCTATCGCTTTGATCACGTGAGTTTATGCCCACCTGACCTGAGGATCGTTCTCCTGCATCTTTCCTTCCTCCGTGTTCTCCTGCATTTACCGCCTCGCCAGTGCACAGAACACTTATATATTACCATACTGGCCAGTGTGATGAGCAGGGGCGTTGGCAGGGGCCAGCAGGTGCACGTATGGGCGATGAAACATGGTGGCGGGTTTAGGTGGCGCTGCATGCGTCTGGAGCGCGTTCAGCGCGGTTGTTCGAGCGCGGCTGACGGCTACCATATTTTGCAATTTTGTTGGTTGAGCAGCATGCATTTCTTCCACGCTTAATTTCTCATATATTATGCCAGTGAGCAACTTTATTGAGTTGTCAGTCTATGCGCGAGAT
This sequence comes from Rhipicephalus microplus, assembly GCF_043290135.1. Lineage (NCBI taxonomy): Eukaryota > Metazoa > Arthropoda > Arachnida > Ixodida > Ixodidae > Rhipicephalus > Rhipicephalus microplus. The sequence continues at coordinate 233,842,643 of NC_134710.1, forward strand.
ATGCGCTAGGTGGGTTTGATGGAAGGGTGGGTGACAGAGGCCAATGTTTCTTGTGTAAATTTCTGCGTTGGGCGGTCATCCTAGATATACGATGTGCTGATTTTTTTTTTTTTTTTTGCTGTGGCCTTGTTCACTCCGCAGGTCGCGAGATGAAATTCCGGCTGCGGCGGCCGCATTTTCTATGGAGGCATATATGCTTGAGGCCCGTTCGCTGAGATTTATGTGCATGTTAAGGAACCCCTGGCGGTTGAAAAACTTGGAGCCCTCACTACGGCGTCTGTCATAATCATATGGTGGTTTCGGGATGTTAAAGCCCAACAGTTATTATTAACTTGATTATTTCGAATGGGGCTACATGCCCTTACCATTTATATATTGCGCATGCGCATGTCACGACGCTACATTTTGGTCATTCTACTACCACTAAGTATATCTAAAAAGCGTTAATGGCAGAGTGAAAAAAAATATGCAGGCGCGATGCATCCAGCTAGTTCTGCAAAAACATTTTATTTTTTCTACATGATCATGCTTAAGTTGAGCTCGGCGAGAAAAAGCTCAACACAGTGCAAAAAAAAGAACAAAGCACTACAACAATTCAATCAGCACAGCTGAAAATTTCGAAAGAGAACACCCAAAAACTTTCACTTGTCTCAACCTACTGGCACCTTCACAAATTTAGGTGTTTCTGTTCCTGCCGCTGGACAGATCTGTTTTTTTTTTTCAGCGACTTAGTGTAAACGTGCAGGTGCGTGAGCAGAAAAAAAGCTGCACAATTTTCGCCGTAAGCTCTTCACTGTGGTGGACACAGCCAGCTTGATGAAGCCTAACTGTGCCCAAGAACAACATGAAATCATAGATACTAAATATCTGCAGCTTCTTAGTGGAGAAAAAAACTAAATAAATAAATGCTAAAAACAAAATGTCGCTACAAGAATGACCAAGTCATGTCAAGGATGTAGCGAACCTCCCCGATCAAAATGTTTGGCAAATTGATTGTCTTCTTTGTCTGCTACATCCTGTTTATTTGTGGTTAGCTTGGATGCACATGCACTGCAAGAATTTTTTTTGTGAACTTCCTGGCTACATAGTCAGCCATGTAGTAAACCAAACGACTCTAAGTTTTTTTGATCTCATGGCTACTGTCTTCGCTTCCAAAATTAGTCTGAACGGCATAGCCAGCACCATCTAGTATATAGCCAGCCTCGAGCATGTCTTCAATGATATCTTTCGGTCCAAAAACAGCACTGTTACTGGGGCCTGCTCAAGATGTGTCTAGTGGAGTATTCACAACCTGTGCCAGAGAGTTTCCAGACTTTGGCGGTCGCGCGAGATTGTAGAAACTCTGACAATTTACAGTAATCAAAAACTGCCCAGGGATTGGGTGGTCTTCGGTACCATAGTATTGTCTTATTATGCCAAACAAGTTTTGCAACTTGTCTTGACTTAGTCTTGATGCCAGCAAGTATTTAAACGCCACTGACGATGTAAGATACTGCAGAAGTGAGAGTGTACTGCGTATCGTAACTCTCATGCCCTCAGCAGTACTTTTGCTGATGAACCCACCTCCGCATTTTTTCGAAGTTTCTTCCCATTTATCTAAGAACACAAGAAAAGCCTCAAGCTCAGCAACATCTTATGATGACGATCTAAGCCTATGTTTTGAACACCTTGACAACATTGTAGACATGGGCCGACTGAGGCATCTCGCAAGTTGTTCAGTCGCGGACACTGATCTGAAGCACTGTGGTAGATCTGATCGGCATAGAAACAGATCTTTCAGAACTTCCTCACTAAAAGCGTGAAAGATAAATTTACTTTCATCTTTTCGAATGAGTTCGGTGGTGGCACGTACCTGTCGCCTTGCGTTTTACACCTTATACTACCTCCGAGACGGGCGCAGGGCGCGCGCGCTTCATTTTCTAAGATAGAGCTCATGCCTCACGCATGACATGACTTGATGCGCTCTTTCGCCTCCACTGCACGCTCGAGGCACTTTAACGCAGCGCATACAGAATGCCATTCACCAATTTTCTTGCGCAGAATATCAAATAAACCTTTTGTTCACTCTCTCCAGACGCAAGAAAGTTCTTTCGACGACATTTGCAGTCCAACATGCAGATATGGGGCCATTTTTTTCGCGTACGAGCAAGAGTAACCGCCAGAATATTCTAACTGAAAGGAAAAAAGATATTTTATATTTTTCGGCGGACACCGTGACAGACAGCAGAGTGCATGGGATTCCAGCGTGCGGAAGTTGTTTTTTTTTTTCCCCGCGTACGGGCAAGACTCACCGCCAGATTCTTCTGGCTGAACTGAAGGGAAATATTTTTCGGTGGACAGTGCGGCAGAAAGCTAAGCACATAGGATTCCAGCGTGCGTATTTTTTTTTTTTTGCGTACGAGCAAGAATAACCACCAGAATCTTCTGGCTGAACTGAAGGGAAATATTTTTCGGTGGACACCAGGGCAGACAGCAGAGCGCATAGGATTCCAGCGTGCATGCGGAAGGTTTTTTTTTTTTTCGCGTAAGGGCAAGAATCACCGCCAGAATCTTCTGGCTGAACTGAAGGGAAATATTTTTCTGTGGACACCACGGTAGACAGCAGAGCGCATAGGATTCCAGCGTGCGTGCGGAAGGTGTTTTTTTTTTTTTGCGTACAAGCAAGAATGACCGCCAGAATCTTCTGGCTGAGCTGAAGGGAAATATTTTTCGGCGGACACCGTGGCAGACAGTAGAGCTCATGGGATTCCAGCGTGCGCATGTTTTTTTTTTTTTTTTCGCGTATGAGCAAGAATCACCGCCAGAATCTTCTAGCTGTACTGAAGGAAAGTAATTTTTTTGTTACTGCATTTATAGTTTAGTCCAATTTACAATGAAAAGCGTGGCAATTGAGGCAGTTTCCTGATAGATAATTGTAAGGCGGTATCAGTTCGTTTGTAGTAGTATTACTTTTTTTATTACCGTCTGTTTTGGCTCCGTGCTAAATACCTCGATTTCTGAATTAAAGAGACATTCAAGCATTTCTACTTTTTGGAGACTTGTACAAGAGAAAATTGAGCCAATTATTGTCGTTTATTCATATTGCTCTCCTATCCTGTCTCATAATTTTACTTTTATATCACGTACATATATTTATGAGGTGTTGAACCGAAGCACAGTTAAGCTCTGGGTAACTGAGTGTCCTGTTCATGTCATTGAAGTAAGATACGTGAGAAGTAATTTTGCCAGATTATTGCAGAAGGCTTTGATTAGCTGACCTACATTCACTACCCACGTTTTAACAGTTAAAGTGCCTAAATTATGATCATCTGTTCTTGCATCATCTGAACTTTGATTATGTTTTGGTAACACAATAGCAATATCAGTACTCTCGACTGCATCCAAATCAGAGGGTCGAACATGTAGAACAAGGGTGTCTTTTTAATGGAAACTAAGTAGTCGCCGAGGTTGACTACCTGAGAAAAAAGTGAAAATTGTCACTGATGTGTAACACGGCAGTGTTTCTTACCAGGTACATTGAAATCTGAACGCGTGTTGCGTACTTCTTAAACAAGCAAAACATTACGATGTTCATTCTTAGATAGCCCAACGTATCTATTGAATACCGTGAAATTCACAGTGCAAAGTGGTGACCATAAGGGACCAAAACGTGCCTGTAACCAGCCCGTGGTCGTCGCAGAACCGGTGACGTTCAGTCGACATAGTATAGATGCATGGCAACCGCCTGCACCTTCCTCCCTGTATCCTGCTTCTGCGGCTCGGCGAGAGGATTCTTTAAATGACGTTATAATGAAAAGCAGCGGTGGTTCCACGAAAGGAAAGAAAAAAAAACAACCCTTTTAATCGAGTGTAACTCATGAGCACAGAGCGTGGCACTCTTCTCACTTCGCTTGTTGATTGCGCCGTCATTTTTTTTTTCTTTGCCAGTGCCCTCCCTACTATACAGCCGGAAAACTTCGAAGTACAGTAAGTTTCCAGCACATCCGGATATCTAGCAGAGGCAACGCAACTATGGGCGGTGCAAATCTACAGCAAAAAAAAAGTCGATTTGAGAATTTATACGGCCAAGCATTAACTTCGCTTCTCGGACACCTTGGCTTGACATTCCCAAATGAGCACGAAGTTATATAAAAACGCAAAAGCCTTTTTTACCCTGCCGCATGCAAGCTTCGCCAACAGCGCGGCAGCCTTTTTGACCAAATGAAGAAGCGCCATGATAGGCCATGGTGCGAAGAGCGGGCCATGCCCACCTCTGGGAACGCTCTCTCCGTGCTATTCGGACGGCCGGAGAGAAACCCGCCGCGCTCCCACGTTCTCGGAGGCCATGCTCAGAGGCGAAAATGAGCATTCGGCTGGTCGCACCAAAGGGGGAGATCAGGCGGCCCTGCAAGGGGAGTCCCTGTCTACATGACACCACAGAAAATGTCGACTGCACCTGAATACTAGGAAGAGCATGCACCCTTACTTTAAAGGGCCACTCCCCAGGCCCCATACCGAATATTAGTTAGACAGTGGAAGTTGTTGAGTGTTCGGTGAGGAACGTTTAGCCACAAAAATTTCTGGAATCGGTTCATTACGAGCGGAGAAAACAGGTTTTTTGAAGCGGCGCGAAACGAGGGTGAGAGGGGATGAGTCGAAACCCTTGCCGCTCCTCCTCATACCCCTCCCCTTTGTGCTTTTTCTGTCAACAAAGAGCTAACCTAGACCATATCATGTGGGGGTTACTCGAAACCCACCACCCAATTCTCTACACATTAATAGTAAGGGGCAGTGGGAGGCTGCTATGTGCAGCTCGGCGCACGAGGTCCAGGACCAGATTTCGGATTGGGCCAAGAGGGTAGCGGAGACCTACGCTGGGTAGGCTCCTCTGACACTTCATTACCACACCTTTCCTTCCCTCTTGGGATGAATAAAGTTTTTCTCCTCCTCCTCCTCCGCGTAGCCTTCGCAAGCCAAACCTCTTCCCCACCCTCTCCGGCATCCGACCAACGCCGACTAAATTTCAAGGCCGAAAGGCTGCCGCAGTGACGTCAGAGGGTGGGGGCCCAGTTACGCCGCGAACGCGGCGGAAAGCCTGTGTTTCGTTCACGTTTTAGGAGAACCAACGCTCCCGCTCTCGCAGCTGCTGCGGCTTGACTGGGCCGAATAAAAGATGTGGAAAAAAAAAGCCTTACTGAGCATGCTCAGTAGCGCAACTGGGCCCCCAACCTCTCACGTCACTGCGGCAGCCTTTCGGCCTTGAAATTTAGTCGGCGTTGATCCGACCAAGAGGTGACGTTCGCATGACGTGCCCGAACAAGCCCAGCCCCCGTGCACGCCAGCGGCGTTGCTTTGTTGACCAGCGTTATTTTGTGGTCTTCTGCCTGTTTCTGCGGGATTGTCACACGGCCACCACTAAACTCCGTTGAACACCATCAACGTATATCTCCCCTAGGTGGTTCGACGGAGAAGGAGTTGTGGCCACTGAGTGTCACACGGCAATGAAAAGGTTGTAACAGTTGGCGCGAGGGGGCTCAGCTGGCGCTGTTTGATTTTCGAAAAAGTATTCTAATTTCATCTCTATTGATTTTTTTTGTGAATCCTCGTTCTGGGGTTTTTACAAAAAAACACTATTAAGGAGGTAAGAGGCTAACAAACCATGAAAATATTTTCAAATAAAAACAAATTTGCTAAATGTAGCGATACTGCTAGTGACGCTGGCCACATTGTGCTTTTAGTTGTTTTGTTGCCTGTGTTCATGTTTGTGTACGAAAGTTTTTGTGCTTCCTTGCCTCGTGAGCGCACGTTTTGTGTTATTCAGCCATGAGTGGCACAGCGACGACCACAACCACACGCATGGACAAAATATTTTTCAATGGCACCGGCCGGCCCGACTCGCGAGGCACCACGGAGTGTAGAGCATCAGTGTTGAGAGTAAGTGAACTTTGGCGGGCGTAAATATATGTAAACAAACACGCGTTGTGAATGAGTACTACAACGAAAGAACGTTTAATACTGCCAAAATGTATTATTCTTTCACTACGGCCACTTAGTGCTCGAAATTTTTCTCTGACCTCTAGACTGCTGGGGACAAGAGTACCTCGTTTCGCTGCGAAGGGAGATCGTTGAACGTCCTTTGCGAAACGCTCTGTTTACCTTCGTTTGGGTAAGGGTGGCCGTGTGACACGGACCGCATCTTCGTTGTCGTAAGGACGAGGGAGTTAAACGGTCTTCGCGGGTGCCCGTGTGACAGGGGTATAATTATAGACGCGGTAGAGTAAATGAGCACAATGAGTGCGCGAACGCGTAGGAGCGTTCCACGGCGGTCGTTTGCTCAATGCGCTGAACATAGGAACCCGAACGCATGTGAAACGCTGGCACATTAGCACCGCATCTCGTAGCATTTCACGGGAAAAAATGTAAGAAAAGCGTGAACAATTTTTTATTGCGTCTCATTATTTATTTCAAGTTTTACTCATCTCTTAAAGCAACAAATACATAAACTACGCATATTGTGCTAAATAATTTTTGCTATGTCACGTGGTATACTGTTGACAACGTCAGAGCAGAGTCGTCTACGTAGAGAACCAACGTGACCGCAGTGCTGTGTACGTAGGGCCATTCCTACGCCCACGTCATGCCCTCATTCTCTACGCGTGCGCAGGTAGAGGGGGGGGGGGGGCGAGCAGCTTTCATCTTGAAATTTGACCCATTTCCGCGGCGCGTAGCGTTGCAAATTTTGGCAGACGTGCTCATGAACGCCTCGTCTACGCATAGCGCTTGTCAGCTCAAAATTGTCAAACCTGGTGAGTGGCCCTTTAAAACACAAATATATTCTAGGCTACGCTCGCCCCTAATAATCGGTCAGAGGTGGCCCCGTATGCAGGATTATCAAACAACACAAGCATCTTTCGTTTCCAAATTTGGTGTCAAGGGTCTTTTAACGTTTTTCTATTTTTGCTGTAGCCTAAGAGCCCAGCGTTACCATACGGTCAAGGGTCATATATTGTAAACTAAAAGCTCATTCACAATGAAATTTTCAGTATAATCTATGCAGACACAGATACGATTAAAAATCGCATGTTTTCACGATACTGATAAAACAACCGGTACCTAATGGGTTAATAGGACATAAGCTACGTAAAAGTAATGCCTAAATGAACAGGTATAAATTGCCTAGCTTTCTGGTCATACAGAACTGAATGGAGTAATCGAACTATCTCGGTGTGTATCCACGGTCACATCCGCTTATCAACCAAGACGCTCAGCCAGTAAGTCAGTCAACAAACTTTATTCACCAAGTCGCTCGACTGCATACCAAATATCACAGCATCATATTCGTAGAGTGAAGATCGCAGAAAACTCAATAAGCTTCGCCATGGGCTTAGTCGAGAAATGAGCATGCTAATAAGCCAAACTGACGCAGACACATAAATCTCGTCACCACAGGCATTTTTTTTTTAAACTCAGCACACACGGCCACAGCCCAAACAATACGCGATCTGCCAACAGGCGTTGAGTGAACGCGTATTGTGAAGAAAAAAAAAACAACGAATCTCGCTGCATGTGGCATGGACCATAGGCAACGGCCACCGATTGCAGGACCAAGTGACATAGCCCGGCGTACGATCGTCTCAGCCAGCAGCTCACCTAATCTTCGTCGCAACTTCATTTTGCCGAAAGTTTAATAGAGCAGGCGCGACTATGCGCACGTGACGTGGAAGTCATTGGCAGGGCAGGTATACTCCCTTATCGCAACTGCATGCAAATCGCAGTAAGCACTACAATCTACTAAACAGCTTGCAGAAAGTATGAGTCCACTCTGAGTTCCTGTTGCCAGTCATCTGTTCTCACGCTAGTTGAAAGTCACCGCACGTAGCGGCTGCGGAGGGCGCATGAAACACTTTTTACGAGAACTGCCAAAGTTCTTGAAGTTAGGCAATCCACACATCAGTTTTGTCGAAGATAAACCACCTCTTCGGTCATCTGCCCTTGCGTCTAACATCTAGCCCAACACTTCGGGTCTATACAACCAAGCCTTGCTGCAGACGACAAGCGACGCCCACGAGATCTTTCATGTCTAATGTTTCCTTGTTTTCTTTCTAGGTAGAACGTTTCTGACTCCTTGCAATTGCAGGGATCGGTGTGAAGCTTTCGACGAGACACGGTGGTGGTAGGGAATCGGCTATTTCGGCGGCATGGTGAGGGAACGAGAACTCAGATGAGGCGCGACCGTTTGGGCGTCGGCGAGTCCATTACAACATCTTCGGAAGTAGTGTTTTCCGGAGCACTCCGCTTGCGTGTCTCAAGCTGACGAGCGCATTCTTCGGAGGTGAAGATGCTCAGGCTGGCCGCAGTGCGGAATTCGGGCGGCGACGTGCTGTCTCCGCTGTGGCCTTGGCCTGAAGACAGAGCTGACGAAAAAGCCAGTGCCCCACAGAATGTGTCCAGGTTAACATCATTGGGGTCCCCCAAACCCACGGTGGTCGAGCACCCCCCTGTGGCGGCAAGGCTGAGCATCGATGACGGCGGCGCAGCGACCGCCGCACGGGGCTCGTAGGACTGGCGAGGCCTGGGCGAGGTCCAGCCATGGTGCTGGAGACGGTGCGGTGTCATACCGCACAGAAAGGAAAGTAGTTCATCACGCCGAATGTGGTTCTTGCGCTTCCTGACCCAGGCCAGGATGTCTTTGGTGCAACGCTGATAGCCTGATTGGTAGACCAGTTCACTCACCCGACGGTGGGTCTCCAGGGACTCTTTGTAGAGGTCAGTGATGCTCGTGGCGGCGTTCTGAAAAGGGCTCCACAGGCACACTTCATGGTGGCGATCTTTGTACAGCTGGGCTACGTAGGCAGCCGAACTCTGAAAGAGGAACCACATCTTTTGAGAAGATCTGTCACGCTCGTCTTGAATCTGGCTCTCCAAATCGGGGGCCTGTTCGAGTTGATCGATGCACTGTCGCTCCCCATCGGTAATTCGCCAGTCGAACTCGTCGCCTCGTTCGCCCATAGTTGTCCTTTGATGAGCTTCACCACCGTCGAAGGCTGCAGCCACGGCGAAAAACCTGCAACGATAAAAATGCAGCGCTGAAGATATGTACAAAGATGAAGCTGCAGCCACGGCGGTGGTGCGTGGCAGTGCTTGAGCCCACAAAAAAAGAAGACGAAGCGCGCGCGCGCGCGCGCCCGGGTTATCATCAAGTTGCTACCAGACTGCTACCTATTTTTGTTTTCATGGTGTTACACTTTTTTCTGGTGTTTCACTTTGTGTAATTCGCTTCTATCTTAGAATATGTCTTTTTTTTACGCTACGTCTTGTTGCCAAATCCTTGACTCTCATCTATTAACTCAATGCTCTCATCACCGCTGCTATGCACGAGAATCACCATGACCATCGGCAGCAGACAGCATCAGCAACGCAGGAAGGCCGGCACAGTCGACTAGGTGGGGTCTTTTCTTCGCTTTTGTCTTTCCAGTGCTTCCTGTTTTTCCTGTGCTGTACATTTTATGAATCGATGAAATCCGGATGTTTTCTGTCGTATCGCTTGAACTGCCGCAAGCAAGAACGTTGCACAAGCATTGAAGTTTCGCCGGCGGTGCCGCTGTGCATTGCTTCACTGTTTACCAAGCGTATCGTGTATCGGTGTAACCAGCACAATTATTCTGTTATTTCCTTGCCGCAGTTATAAATAACAATAGCTTTTTCGGTACACCTATGAACGCGCACACGATACATTTCGTTCATTTGTACTTCGCGCGACTATGAAGATGTGCGTTACGAGAACGGGGCGGGAGGTGAAAAAGAAGGGACGTACGCCCGCATTAGAGATCAGCTGATTATTTTTAATGCCGTCCTAATTCAAGCGAGAAGGGGGGGTAACAAATAGCTAGCATATATACAACCAAAGGCAGAGAAAGGGCAAAGGAAGGGCGGCAGAGTGTGGTTCTCTATTATGAAAAAAACCTTCGTCTGAAGCAGCGCACGGAATGGGAGAACGCGGAGAAAACACAAAAACTCGCCTTTACTTGTGCTTTATCCGCCTTGTATTGTTCGGTGCCGTGCTTTACGCAGGCGTTATGATGATTGGCCACCAACTCGCCTAACAGGTGGACCTTGGTGAACTTGCCACCATGCACAGGGAGGTGCCCATTGTTGGATCTATTGCAAAGTAGCCTGCAGTCGAAATTCTACGAGACTCGTTTTACATCCCCGAAATGTGCTTCGCCAAGTATCTAGGGAACACACAGCCAATAAACCAACCTACTTTGGAGGAGCCAAGAAATAAATAGTCTATAAAACAAATGGACATACATAATTTGAATAAATTATATTTTAAAATTACAATAATCGATACAAATCAATTTATAATTCCAACCTGACAACTTATATCAAAACCGTCGTTATTCAATTAAACTTTTGTCAGCAGCGGAGCAAATAATGCTGTGACAGTTTTCTAAGAGGAAGATCCCAAAGACGTAATATTTGACATAGATTCGATCCGATTCTGCTAAATTCTGCTTTAATAGCGCTTTTCTTGGGTAAGAAGAAGCAACAATATGGTGATATCTATTACAGTTTCTTCCTTTTTTTCTTCATTAAAATTTATATCTAACTTATGGAATCCTCAATAAAACAAATCATGTTCATTTCCCAGTTCTGGTAGCATTAACATTCACATTTTTTCCCTCTTGCTATTTTAACAAATTAGTTTAGTCACAGGGTGTCGATTATTTTCTGCTACCTAAGCATCTAGGTATTTAAGCATGTAGCTATCCAAGCGGCGCCTTTGAGGCTAGTAACCATAGCGAAAACCTAAAAAAAAAAGAAAAGATGCTGACCAAGGCAGAGTTTGCCTGTGTACATGACCTTTAGTGTGAAAAGCTTAAGTTGGGAATCACCGCAACATAGTTTGCGCTTGCTGTTATATGTCGAAGACGCAAGAAGCACTGCCGTGTCATCTGGCGTCGCTGTGGGGTGTGAGGCGGCCCACACATAGGAGCATATGTGATTGGTGGTGAGCGAGCAATGCCACAATGTCAACGACCAAAGGGTGTTTAGATTCCAGCACAGAAATTGTGGACTCCTAAAAGCTGTTCTGCGAGTACTGCAGTGTGTCAGACAGGATGACTCTCGAGGACTTACTTGAAAAGATGTCCATTGATTTTCGGGCAGTTCACAACTGAAGATTTGGATGATGACATTCTGCCACGATGGCCTAGTGGTTACGGTGTTCGAATGCTGACCCGGAGGTCGTGGGATTGAATTCCTGCCGGTGTATATACATTTAGGTGCACGTTAAAGAACTTCAAGTGGTCAAAATTTCCGGAGCCCTCCTTTACAGGGTTCCTCATTATCATATCGTGGTTTATATTATCATCATTATCGACTGTCAAACCAAAATTTGCGGGATAGAATCTCGGTCCAGGTGGCTGCATTTCAATGGAAGTGAAATGATAGACCCATGTGGTTAGATTCAGATGCACAGTAAGGAACTCTGGGTTGACGAAATTTTTAGAGCCCTCCTGTACAGCTTCCATCATTATCATATTGAGGTTACTGGGATATAAAACCCCAACAGTTATCATTATTAAAAATGGCAGTATAGTAAAGAGCTTTATAGAAATTCTGGGGACGAGGCAGAACTGACAGATTACGCACCAGCGTCAAGGGATGTTCTTGATGTCCCCGATTTACTGCCGGTGCACGGGCGCACATTCAAAAGAACAGGCACGACTTCACTGTCAACTTACTAGCAAGACATGTGAAGGCATGTGAAGCCAACTGCCTTCTTGAAGGTAACATGAACCCACTTCTTTGAATAATGGCCATGGCTAATGAAAACCCGTATTTATTTAGAACTCTATAAAAGTAAATACTATCAATACAAATGATCTGGTAACTTATGGATTTATTTTAACTGCTAAAGTTTACCATAGCCTCTAACGAAATTTGCTATGTATATGCAAGGATTTTTTTTTTTTTATGCAAGCATGACTTCCATGTATAGAGTCTTGGCTTATGTAATTTTACCTTATGTGGGTCTACCTTATTATGAAACGATTCTCGTGTTCGCAAAATGAGTGCAACTCTGGACAGATCTGAGCAATAACAACCCCCCTCACCCCCCCTTTTTTTTTTCAGATTCAGCAGTACACAAAATTCACGCGTACGCTCATAGAAGGAGAGTGAACATTCTTCGAATCAATGGTATCATTGTGCTTAAGGTGCGATGAGAACGTTTTCTGCGTATTGTGTACTTAAGTTATGATAGTTCAAACTATTGGTTAAATTACGCACCATGAAAGCACGCTTCATAGTACATTCTTGCTAGCAAGATTGCCGAACTTAACGTACTGTCACAAGCACTTCTTTAAAATTATGAGTTGTTTTAGGTTATTTCACGATAGCAGACATCTGCTCGCCATTTCTGCAGGTCACGGACGCCATTAGGCGGTACTATATTCTTTTAACTCCTCGATTCCGGCATGAAACACACAATGACATGAGTTCGAATAACGCTAAAGCTTTTTTTCTCTCTCTTTTATTTCTGTCAAAAGGAATGCGGGCTTTTTCTCGCTGCGGAGCACATTTGCTTAGCAAGCGACCTCGATGCAGCTTTATTAAGATGCCGACGTAGCGGAGCGGTAGCGGCTGCTGGGTTCAGTCAGGTCAAGATTCTGTAGAGCAGTGTATACCATAGAAACTGTGGCTCATACCTACACTGGGTAATTCACCAAGAACCAACAGGGTTTACAGCCAAGGCTGTTATGTGATCACAAAGGCCGATTCTGGCACTGTATTTGTTGCAGCTGCCGGTTTCTGTTACCACTATCGCGTGAAATATAAAAAAACTTGAATAAAAAGGATATTGAGCACGAAATGGGAACAGAACCAGAGCCATCTGAGTGGAAACCCAGTACTTTTCACTGAGCTATGCCTGCGCTTGAAGTTCCATTGCAAACTCACCCTATATATGCCAGATTTATGTCAAGTAAGGAATTGCGTTAACATGTGTAATAAAACATCATAGAACAGAGAAGTAACAACCAGGCATAACACAATGCGAATTGCGTGACGAGTGGGTTGCAGTAGCACGGATAATTGGGCTAGTTAATATTGGTTCATCATTTAACTGTATAAGGGTGTGCACTCAGACAAGGACACTAGAACAGGATATTGGACAGACCAAGAGCGCCTACCTCGCAACTAAAGTTTATTCGAAAGAAAGGTAGATACATATATACCACTTCTGTCGCATGACCCGGCAAGTGAAACAGCAAAAAAAAAAAAAAAAAAAGGACTATAAAACACATGTCTCAGATCAGGTCATGAGATTGCTCATAAGGTATGAAAATTCTTTTTCTGTTAACGTGATGGAGGGTGCGCTTACGTATTTATTCTCACTTCTAATGTGAAACGCCTCTATCAGCTCTTTGGTGGTTCGATCTGGGTGTTATGATAAAACAATAGCATCACAAAAAAAGGGTTTGCAATCGCACGAGCTGCAATGTTTGGGCAAGGGTGAACTATCATTGGTGTTCAACGATCTCCAATGTTTTTGCAACCGGGTATTTACAAATCTTCCCGTCTGGCCTATGTAGATGAGACCACAGGACAAAGGTACCAAATATACAAGACCTGTTTCACACGTAACATACGACTGCCTATGATTCACATTGCATACGCCCCGTTTTCGACCCTTAGCATTTTGCGCTAGTTTCCTACCTATTCTGCTACAAAGCTTGTTTAATTTGTTTGGGGCCAAGAAAACTGCCTCAACGTCATATCGATTTGCAACGTTTTTTATACCATGTGACAGCCTCTGCATGTAGTGGATGACAGAGGGCTTTTTAACTGGTTCCTTTATTTTCTCATTTTCTTGGTCTTCCGTTTTTACTTTTTCAAGTAACTTCTGCACAGCCCCTTGCGTTGGACGGGCTGATGGAAGCCAGCGTTGCTCAATCTTTCAAGCTGAATTAAGAAACTTTTTGTCATTTTATAGGAGCACAATTTTTAATGACGGAACTCAGAGCAGACATAGCTATTCCCATTTTAACAGTTTTAGAATGCCCTAAGTTAAAGTTTAGTAAGGGCTTTTTTGAGCGTGGCATATACGCCCAGCATATGTGGTTAGGTTCACGGTGCAGTTTTAAATCTAGAAACTGGATTTCGTCATTCTTTGGAAGTTCAACTGTAAAGTTAAGTCCACATCCATATTGATTAAACACCTTAAAAATTTTGTTCTCACCTTTCTCCAGAAGATTTGGCCTGATGAGCACTAGAAAGTCATCTACGTACCGAACAATGTTTGCGGCTAAGCACCATAAACTTTGTGCCGCTTGCATGTCAATCCTTCCGAGAAAAATGTTGCTCAGCACAGAGACAACACCGGAACCTATGCAGACTCCTGTTTTTTGAAGATATACACCAGAACACAGCGAGCTCTGTGCGTGCTGCCATATTGAAAGGCGCGTCACATCATCTGTTGCAAGCACGGCGAAGCAACACCCATGCACTGCCACGCAAGCAGACGCTCCGCAAATTAAACGTGAAACTGAACAACCCGAGTATGGCTGTAAGGATGTTTCGCGCTCTTCCTCTCCTGGAACTTTGGCTGATATCGAGTGAAACATCGAGGATACCTTCCTCAACAGTCCGGAATGTCTACAGCACGTACATTGCAGATTACGAAAGCAATTTCATCAGGTATGTACTATTGCGATTGAAAGAAATGGGAAAAGCGGAAAGCATTGCTTTTGACTCAGTCACACTGCGGTGTGCCTTGGCTGTGACAAGGCAGAATTTGTGCTGTAAGTCGGCGTCAACGTAGCACTAGAATCTCGCTCCAACTTGTGCTCATCCACTGCATGTGTTTATCATTTGCCACTCATGCCGGGCACTCGGAACACACACGCATTGCGAAAGTGCCAACCAGAACAAGATTTTAAAAAGCTGCGGTGACGCCGACCGAAAGCACAGATTCGTCGTCAAGGCATGCCACAGTTAGACTGAGTCGAAGGCTATGGTTTTCGTGCCATTCACATCTCTTTGCGTCGCTATAGTACGCCGTTACAATTGTATACGTGCGCGATGCTTGCATTCACATGTGATTCGTAATATATTCTATTACTGGCATGCAGCCTGCGAAAGAGTACGGCAATGATTTGGTGCTGCATACTATACAGGCATACTACACGCAAATCGCTGATGTAAAGTGGAACAGCTGGCATTGCGCTTGAGTAAACACAATAATTATATTTACTCGTTTTTCCTGCTGATTGCGATTATATCCACTGGCGATGGAGCTCGGCCTTTTTTGTTGCGGATGGAAATCTGTGCAATCAGAAAACACCGCACCGGCACGATTGCCGCATCGTGTTGGAATCTTCACAGCCAGTGCTGAGTAATATCTTACTGTTGCGCTGGTTGTTTTTGCCTCCCAAGACGGCGCAGTGATACCCAGATAACTTCTTATAAGCTGGCGCAGCGTGAGCAGGTGCTTCTTTCACATTTTAAAGTCCTAGAGCCACTACTCCCATGCTAGCGAAGGCACGCCTTGGCAGTTCAAAACAAATTATGGTGTCTCTGGAAGCGAGAGTATACCGCCGAAGGCACTTGAGTGAGAGATAAGCGTGCCCTCGTCTATACCTGCCGGGTCGAAAACGGGGGCAATGCGATGTGATCGAAAACGAGGACAATGCGATGTGAATCATAGGTAGTCGTATGTTAAATGTGAAACAGGTGTTGTATATTTGGTACCTTTGTCCTGTGGTCTCATCTACATAGGCCAGACGGGGAGATGTCTAAACACCAGGTTGCAAGGACATAGGAGATTGTTGGATATCAATGATAGTTTATACTTGCCCAAAAATTTCAGCTTGTGTGGTTGCAAACCCTTTTTTTTTCTGATGCTATTGTTTTATCAAAACACTCAGAACGAAGCACCAGAGGCATTAACATTAGGAGAAGTGGGAATAAATGCGTAAGCGCACCCGCCATCACGTTAATTGAAAAAGAATTTTCATACCTTATGAGCACTCTGACGATCATGAGCCCCTTTTTTTAAATTTTTGTTGTTTCACCCCCGCAGGGGCGCCTGCGCAAGTAGGCGTTTGGTGTGTAGCGACACCACGGACCCGAGCTAACGGGCGAGTTTCTACTCCCTCCCACGCCTAGCTGTGCGTGGCTTTGCCGTGCCCGGGGAAAAGGGGATCCTGGGGGTTGAGCTGACGCTGGGTGATTGGACCTTTAAGGCCCCCCGGCAGAGGCAACACACCCCTTTGGCCCCGGCTTCACGTAGACAGCACCCCTGGACTGACCCACCCAGGGGAAATCGGCAGTCGCCTTTTCCTATCTCTCTCTCTCTACATCTTCATCTTTCTTACTTTTTTAGCTTTCCTGTCTACTTCGCTCTTCTGTTTACTTCCAATTTTCCTGGCGGCAAGGGTTAACCCTGTGCAAATAGCCTACCTTGGTCTAGGCGCATTGGGTTATGGCAGTGTTGTACGGCTGACGTCTGCAAGCTTTCAGCACCTGCAAACTTGCAGCGTCCCCTTGTTGGGCTCCGTGGTGGGTGGCCGCCAACGCTGCTGAACAAAAATAAGACCGGCATGCATGGAGCATTCCCTCAACTGTCTGATCGTACTGGCCTAAAGCGGGTACGCACCGACGACTTAAATTTCTTTAACCAGCCAATAGAAACTTTTCCCCACTTCCATGTAATTCACTGTGAAAAAACCGGAAAGCAAGCCAGGACCGTATCTCCTTTCGTAGTTGCCAGGTGTCTTACTGAAACTCTCGGGGCTGGATACAAAGTAACCAAAATGGCTAGCGGAGACCTTCTTCTCGAAATTCGGGACAAAGCACAATTTGTAAAGCTAGACAGCCTCTCAACGTTTGGTGAAGTACCGATCACCGTAACACCACACAGATCCATGAACATCACTCGCAGAGTGGTATCTGATGCAGACTTACTTGAACTCACCGAAACTGAACTTTTGGAAGGGTGGAAGAGCCAAAATGTCAATAATGTACAGAGAATTATCATCAGAAGAGATAATAAGGAAATACCAACGAAACACTTGATACTCACGTTTGCATCCAGTAAACTACCAGATTCCATTCAAACAGGGTACACAAAGACATCTATCAGGCCGTATATACTAAACCCTCGTCGTTGCTTCCAATGCCAGAGGTATGGCCATGGCTCTAAAACCTGTCGTGGTCGCCAGACTTGTGCACAATGTGGAGTCCTAGGCCACGTGTCTGAGAACTGCAAACAACCACCACACTGTGTAAACTGCGAAGGAAACCATGCCGCATATTCACGCTCCTGCACATACTGGAAAAAAGAAAAAGAATTACATTGAAGGTGAAGGAGAACATTACGTTTAAGGAAGCACGGCGAAGAGTCGCTCCATTCTATGGACCTACATACGCTGATGCGGCGCGTCAGGGGGCACCGCCGCACCAGCCTTCGCCACTCCTTCGGCCCGCGCATACCAAGCTGGCGGTTGTGGCACCTGCCCCCAAGGCGGCTGTAGCCCAGGCTACACCGCCTACTCCCAAACAGAGACCGGAGACTCCAGAGTCTTCGGGTCTCAAGGCCTCCCCTCATCAGGCGAGGCCCCAAATCCGAACTAACAGCCCGCACGTGCGGGCATCCAGTGCCTCCGAGAAGGCAATGGATACGTCGGCACCCTTGGTGCCGAAAGAGCGGCGTGGCTCCTTGGAGCGCGCCAAGAAAACAAAAAAGCAAATAACAGGGCCTGGTGACGGCCCTGTTAAGTGAACTCAAACTCCCCGTCTAAACAGCCACTCGCTTTTCGTACACACAGCATTATTTTACATTCACCATGAACACTCAAATTATACAATGGAACGTCAGGGGCCTTCTCAGAAACCTTGACGACATCCAAGAACTCTTACACGAACACTCACCGAAAGTGCTGTGTGTACAAGAAACACACCTTAATTCAAAACACACAAAGTTTCCTCGTAAATACGCTATTTTTCGAAAGGACCGTGATGATGCCATGACATCATCCGGAGGTGTTGTCATCATAGTGAATCAAGGAATTGCATGCACACACAACTCCAAACATCCCTTGAGGCAGTGGCTGTTCGAGCGGTTCTTTTTGATAAACTGATCACAATCTGCACTATTTACATTCCTCCTAGCTATCAGCTACAAAAACGTGATTTACACTCTTTAATTGATGAACTTCCGGAACCTTATGTTCTCCTTGGAGACTTTAATGTGCATAGCAGGCTATGGGGTGACTCTCGGTATGACGCCCGAGGTCGACTGATCGAACAGTTCCTTCTCTCGTCGAGCGCGTGTCTCCTAAATCGAAAAGAACCAACCTATTATAATCTCGCCAATAACACCTACTCCTCCTTAGACCTAAGCATAGTATCTCCATCTCTTGTGCCTCTACTCCAGTGGAAAGTCGTCAGTAATCTGTACGGAAGTGAACACTTCCCCGTAGTTTTGAGCACAAATACAGTAACTGAATGTCCACCACGTGTTCCCAAGTGGCTCATAAACAGAGCCGACTGGGAACAGTTTTATACCATCGCTCGTCTAGGTTGGAATGACATATGTACTTTGAACATTGATGTTGCTGTCAACTTCTTCACAGCGTTTTTGATTGATGCTGCAACAAAATGCATTCCACAAACATATGGACACCCTGGAAAACGGCGTGTGCCATGGTGGAACTCTGAATGCCGAAACGCGCGCAAACAGCAAAACAGAGCTTGGAGGCTGCTTCGGAACTCACCGACAGCCGAAAATCTTGACACCTTCAAGAAAATAAAGTCTCAAGCTAGGAGAACGCATCGGCAGGCCAGAAGAGAAAGCTGGCAGAAGTTTTTGTCAGGGATCAATTCATACACACAAGAGGCCAAAGTCTGGAACATGGTCGGTAGGATAGCAGGGAAACAAGTACACACACTTCCACTCGTAAATACTCAAGGTGATACCTTGGAAGATCAGGCAAACTTCCTCGGGGCACATTTTGAACGGGTATCCAGCTCGTCCCACTATACTGACACTTTCCAAAAATACAGAACAAGAATACAAAAGCAGAAACTCGAACACAAATCCACTAGATACGAGGCATATAACCAAGCTTTCAGTCTAGCGGAGCTCCGAACATCTCTTAACTCCTGCAGTACTTCTGCCCCAGGTTCTGACTGTGTGGTGTATGAAATGTTAAAAAACCTACCAGCCGAAACACGAAAAACCTTACTTTGTTTGTACAATGCTATCTGGTTTTCTGGCACTATCCCTACCTCCTTGAAAGAGGCTATTATTATTCCCATTTTGAAAGAGGGCAAGGACCCTTCTTTAGCTTCAAGTTATAGGCCTATTGCACTTACAAGCTGCTTGTGCAAAGTATTCGAAAAAATGATAAACTGCCGACTTGTACATATCCTTGAAACAAACAATTTGCTCGACCCATTTCAGTGCGGGTTTCGAGAAAGTAGATCCACCACAGACCACCTTGTTCGTATTGAGGCACAGATCAGGGACGCCTTCGTCCATAAACAATATTTTCTCTCTGTGTTCCTCGATATCGAAAAGGCGTATGATACAACATGGGGTTTCGGAATTCTAAGAGACCTGTCCCACCTTGGTGTGCGCGGAAGAATGTTTGATATAATCGAAAGTTACCTGTCAAACCGGACATTCCGTGTCCGTCTGGGCAGTGTACTCTCCCAAACATTTGTCCAGGAAACAGGCGTTCCACAAGGTGGCGTGCTTAGTTGCACACTTTTTATTATCAAAATGAATTCTTTGCACTTGTCCATTCCCCGCAATATGTTCTATTGTACATATGTCGACGACGTTCAGCTTGGCTTCAAGTCATGCAACTTGGCCATGTGTGAGCGGCAGGTTCAGCTGGGTTTAAATAAGGTCTCTAAATGGGCAGATGAAAACGGATTTCGACTTAAACCACAAAAAAGCACGTGTGTCTTGTTCTCTCGAAAGAGAGGCATGCACTCGGAACCTGACATTCGACTGAACGGGCAACGTCTGTCCGTCAAAGCCGAGCATAAATTCTTAGGCCTAATCTTGGACAACAAGTTGACCTTCGTACCGTACGTCAAGTATTTAAAAACAAAATGTTTAAAAGCCATGAATGTTATAAAAGTGTTGTCACGTACTACGTGGGGTAGTGATAGGCAATGCCTCATGAACCTCTATAGAAGCCTCATTCGCACCCGCTTAGATTATGGGGCCGTTGTCTATCAGTCTGCTACTCAAAGTGCCTTGAAGATGCTGGACCCCGTGCACCATTTGGGCATCTGCCTTTCTACGGGTGCTTTTCGCACCAGCCCCGTAGAAAGCCTTTATGTTGAGTCAAATGAGTGGTCGCTTCATCTTCAGAGAACTTACATGTCCTTTGTGTATTTCCTTAAGGTGAAAGCAGACAAAAAGCACCCCTCATACTCTACAATTAATGATTTGTCGAGCTCAACTCTGTTTCAAAACAGGCCTTCGATGAGGCAGCCCTTGTCAGTTCGCCTGAAGTGTCTAGCTGAAGAAACTGCAGTGTCACTTGAACACAGTTTAATGGCTCCTATAGCATACCCGCCACCGTGGCAGTGGCAGACTATAGACTGCGATGTGTCTTTCCTAGAAGTTACAAAACATGCACCTATTGCCCATATCCGAACATACTTTTTGGAACTTCAACACAAATACACACGTCCTGAGTTCTTCACAGATGCCTCCAAGACTAACTTCTCTGTGTCCTACGCTGCTGTCGGCCCATCCTTTTCGGATGCTGGCCCTCTACATCCACGCACAAGTATCTTCACAGCGGAAGCTTACGCGATACTTGTGGCAGCTAAACACATCAAACAATTACAAATACAAAAAGCAGTAATTTATACAGACTCCCTCAGTGTGGTAACGGCTCTGCACAGTCTTAAAAAACAAAAAAACCCAGTCCTTGTCTCACTTCACTCCATTTTGTGCACACTCTACACACTCAAACAACATGTTGTAGTGTGCTGGGTGCCAGGGCACTGTGAGATCCAAGGCAACGTGAGGGCGGATCAGCTCGCTGCATCCGTCCATGAGAGCACCGCCATTACATCCATATCAATCCCGGCCCTTGATCTTAAGCTGTCTCTCGAACGAAAACTCGGGGACTACTGGCAGAGCAAGTGGGATACACACACACAAAACAAACTACACGTTATCAAGCCACACCTTGGCCATTGGCCACCAGTATCAAAATCACGCCTAACAGAGGTAGCACTAACAAGACTCAGGATAGGACACACATACACGACACACACACATCTTTTGTCCGGTGGTGATCCACCAATGTGTGATAAATGTGGTGAGGCATTAACAGTTCTTCACATTTTATTTCAATGTAAACAGTTAGACACTCTAAGAAGACAACATTTTCCATTACCCTACCGACAACATATACCTTTTACACCCTGCAATGTTCGTTGGTAGGGAACCGCTTTTTAGTAATAAATCATTGTTAGCGTTTTTAAAAGAAATCCATAATTTTCATATCATATACCCGGGCATTCCGTAGCACAACCTCTCTAGAGAGGTTTTTGCTGCGGTGGCTACACAGGAAAGCACTTGCCTCACGGCCCTTGGACGCAAGGGTATGAACAAGTGAGGTACTTGTGCTAATGCCATACATGTCTACCATCGTTTTTCATTATTACCAACTTTTGTCACCTATTCACACCACCCACACCTTTCACGGCATGGTCATGATTTTATTACTTGTATGTTTTTACCCGCCTTACTGCGAGCAATTTTATGGCCCTTATACAGCCACTAATCACAATCATTGTCCACATTCTTTGCCCCATGAACTGGCGCTCTTTGGCCATCAAATGGCCCTTGCGCCAAAAACCACCACATATCATCATGTTGTTTCACTTGCCAGGTCATGTGACAGAAGTGGTATATATGTACCTACCTTTCTTCGGAATAAACTTTAGTTGCGAGTAGGCAATCTTGGTGTGTCCAATTTCCTGTTCTAGTGTCCTTGTCTGTGTGCATGCCCTTGTTCAGTTAAAAAGTGGACGAGTGGGTCGTTGAATGCTCCAACCCATTACAAAAGCCTTAGGCCTCATTCATCATCAGCCACAGCATCAACAAAGTGCACATAATGCCTCATAACTGTGTAGCGGGGTACCATGCTTTTCCTAAGAATGACGAATAATATCATAATGGGCACTTCCCCACTGCTAAAGAAAATATGATGATGTATGGTGTAGTTGGTATCGTGCAAGTGTGCTTGTAATAGTTGCCCCAAGAGTGTTTTAAGGCCCTGAAAAGGCTGCTCTTCAAGCTTTTGCTTTGACTATGCTGCGCATTCTGCGCAGGCGGCTTACAAGATATCTTGTTCATTTAAGATGCAAGAAGTAAAAGTGAATAAAAATTAATAATAAACTAATAAAGTGGAACAGAATTTAAGAAATGAAGTTGAGAGTATAAAAAAACAAAAAAAAATACTAATTGGCAAAGTAGATTTTAGAACCTCAATCTCTTTGACCCTTTGAGAAGTTCCTGCTAGGCATCAGTAATCTTCACATCACTGTATCCGAGGGACAAAGCTCCAAAAGAAAGTACATTTCTTGCATTTAAATTTTCCCTGAAGAGTCTGAAAATGGCAAGTAATCTTATGCAGGGCAGAGCATCCCTTACAGGAAATGAAATAGTGCTTTGCAGTCTCATGTACTTCGCAAAAAGAGCAATTAAAAAAAGATGCCTGACCAGCTGTGTGTAAATAAAAAAAGTCACCGCCTTATCCACAAAATGAATGATGTTAGAGGAGCTTGCTCGGAGATGCATGGGGCGCTCCTTGGCGAGACCATTTCTGTAGTAAGGCTTCTTAACGAGCCAGCGCATGATGTGTACGTCGAAAGCAGCATTGATGGGTACATTCCGCAGCTGGCGCTACACAGTGTTGGCCACGTCGATCGGCACGTTACCCACCCGCCCCTTTTATGCCATACTGCTGCTGTTATGAGTCAAATGCCTAACGCTCATAAATGACAGATGTAGAGCTATCAGGTGTTATTGAACGGGGTTGAGAGCAGGCAGGTGAGGGGACTTGAGATGATATCGGTAGCTGCGAGTAACACTTATCGTAAGAACTTGTCATGTGCTGCCGTGCCTACGAAGAGACGAGAATGAAGTGGACCTAGTCACGAGGAGGCGAGCGCGCAGGCCATCGAAAATCGACGTCTTAGGTGGCGGCGTGTTATGTAGTGAGCATTGTTAGAATCATCGGAGAGGCCAACAGAGAAGAGTACACTGGCAACACTGGTGTACACACCGGCAGCCATCGCCGGACAAGCCACAAGCAATAGAAGCTTGGCAGCCCTGTCGCGGGGATCTAGGGGCTAAGGTACTCGGCTGCTGACCCGCATGTCGCAGGATGGAATCCCGGCTGCGGCGGCTGCTTTTTCGATGGAGGCGAGAATGCTGTAGGCCCGTGTGCTCAGGTTTGGGTGCACGTTAAAGAACCCCAGGTGGTCTAACCTTTCGGAGCCCTCCACTATGGCGTGTCTCATAATCATATGGTGGTTTTGGTACATTAAACCCCACATATCAATCAATCAATAGAAGCTTAGCAATGAAGCTCACAAAATTAGAGAATCTAACAGCGTAGTCTTGTGATTGCGACTTGAACTCCTCATGATTGACATATTTTACTGTTCCTCTGATGATTGAAGTGTTGGAAGTTTAGTGTGGTCATTATTGACAGTGCAGAAAATTAATCTAACATTATTTTCCGCCTTAATCCTGCACCTATAATAAATTTGAATGCTAGCAATACCCAAATTGCCTGGCCATTCAAAAATGACATAGGTAGCGCATCTGTCATTTCATTCATAAATAGGTCCTTATGGCCTGGAACCTGAACTAATTTGATGAAATTTATGTGCTGTGAAACTAATGATTTGAAGGCATTCAAAACATGCGAGTCCTCATTTGTAGTGAGGGCGGAACATATCGATAGCAATATGTTCATTTGATATGTGAATGTGAATAGCGATAGCGATATGTGAATTTTGACTGATTCGATAGCGAATCAGTCAAAATTACTACGGAGCTTATAGATGTTGCTAATTTACGCAGAGCTAGAATGATCACCAAAAATTCCGCTACAAAAAAGGGCACAGAATCTGGAAGGCGAAGGGAACACTTCACTTATTATGAAGCATCCGCAGCTAGACTATCTTCATTAGCATATGTTCCAGGCAATCACCTGGGACATAGCAGCACGAATCAAGCTTTGAATCTTCTTGAAAAGTATCGTCAAACTGTACTTTAATAGTATTGTTGATGTTTTTGATTACAAACAATCAATTAATTGGAATGTTTAATTTGCCAAGAAGGCTTTGTATAAATAAAAGTTTAGGTGCATCAAATCTTGACCAGTATCATACAGAAAACAAGCCAGGACGAGCAGTAAGGACTGTTTTGGAATACCTAATGTTGGGGGGATTCATACAGCCTTAGAAATGACTGTACTGTTAACAATTTAAACAGGGTAACAAGTGAAGGGAGCCTAGCTTCTAGGTACATTACCTTGACTGCAGCAAATTTAGGAAGACTTAAACATAATCTCAAGGCTTCTCTTTCGAAGACTACAAGAGGATGAAGCTTACACACAGGAGCCTCAGAATATTAGATGCACTTGAATTCTAGCACTGGGCAAATATACAAGCACTATACTGATAAAAGTGTTTGTCATCTCATACCTAACCGGCTATGGCTATGACCGACCACCCGAACACTCTTTTGTGCGATGTTTTCACTGTGAGTCTTCCACGACATGAATAGGTCGTATATGACACCAAAATGTTTTACGTTCTCTACTTGTGGAACAGGCTAAAGATGATAGTAAAGCCACATGAGAACATGGTCTTTCAATGTGAAGGTACGGAGCATTTACTGACATTTAAATACAGATGCATACAATCAAGCTGTCTACGGTTTGAAAAGCAGTAGAATGTTCTATATTTCTTAAGAATGCCACAATACATGCCTGAATATACTATGGGAAATTAAGTTGATTAATTAAAACTATGTTGAAGTTCAACGCTGTCATATATATGCTTTTACGATGTCAAGAGTGGCTAACATTACATATTTTCTTTCATGCCTAGCCAACTCAACACGACTTTCGAGATCTATATGGGCATGCCGAATAGAGCATCCCGATCTCAAACCAATTTGTGATGGATTGCACAAATTGGTTTGTGATGAAACGTATGCCATTTCAAACTATGCTAGAATGCATACTGCAGGTACAGTTGCAGAGAGCCCACTAAGCCATAGTTCTTCCTTTTGCATATCGACCAAGTACCCACTACACGCCCGTAAAGAGCCATGTGCCCCGGCACAGCTGGGAACACTTTATAATGGGTGGGAAACATTGAAAAACCTACTCGTTGCACTCTTCAAATAACTTGACGCCTACTGCGATTGTACTATTCTCCCACGCAAGATTACATGCGTTAAGCAGGCTCTACGCAATGCAGTACATTCTTGTAGAGCTTTTATTTTTCACAAAACATTCATGGCAGGACAGCTGATTACCAGACAAAAATCTTTGGTTCTCACTCAAACTGAAGATGTTTTATTATTTATTTGCATCTCAAATTTTCACTCACAGACAACGCCAATTCTTTGTTCACAACCAATGACGCCATCACCGGAATTTCTGTGAAAAGTGTTCTTAACGCTGTCATATTACAAGCTTGATTGATTGATATGTGGGGTTCTCAATGGTGGGCCCTACAAAACTTGCTAAGGTGTCTCTCACGTTAGCCTACAAAGAGAATACGTAAATTTGTTAAACAGCTTGTGTTTGTTTCTTTACTTCCTTTTGCAACGAAAGTTCATTGCTGGAACGAATAGCATGGTTGCATTTTGAGGGAGCCATGGAATTAATGCTGCCGCACTATGACAACGAGTGCACAGTCCACACGGTGGAGTGCTTGCGATGAAGCGAGCAAGTCCTGCACTAAGAATTGTTAATGCACTGTTAAGAATTGTTAATGTTAATGCAGTGCCACTGGTACTACAGCATGCACAGAAAATGCGTCCTTCGATTCCCAATCATTGACCCTTCAAGACATGACAGCTGCTCTAGAGGAGCTGAACACACTGTTAAGGAACGCCAACCATGAGCAGCAGGTGCTGCTTATGATTCAGAGTAAAATAAACGAGCTCTCTAAACAAGCCAGGAACCAGGAGTCCACGTCGGCCGTGATCACTCGGGATGCCGCACCACCTGCAACATCAGAGATGGCTCAAGTCGCAGCGCCGAGTCCTTCGACATCATTGCAAGTCAAAGCATCTTGACAGAATCCGACTGAGGAAGCCAGCACGTCGTTGACGTCCCAGTCCTGCTTGGAGAAGTCGATTTATAGGCAGATTTAAAGGGGCAATGACACAAAATTTTGCAGCCGAGGTAACCTGTGGGGTCGATTCCCAGAAACATTCGTATATCATCTGCAAAATATCAGCAGCGAATATAGCTGGGAAAGTATTTTAAAAGAATTTTGTAGTTTGCATGAGCCCTCGACTCCATTGTGCCATTGACACCCTCAAAGGGGACCCTTAAGGGACCCCCTATTTCCCTCACGTCACCACGCTACAGTCAATAAAACAAGTTATGATGATGTCATAGCTGCCATTTTTCTTTTGCCATGCTTGTTCCCACAGTCTATATTTCTCGGCGTCTGGTTGCGAGTGCATGGTCGTGGCACACGCTTAGAAAGTTTTGTGTTTGACGACATCACAGTCCCGTTTCCTATTCGGAAGTATCTTGATGTGGACCGAGCGGAAGTGTGTCACAGTTTTGTGTGCTGATGTGATGAAACGCTGCACATGCCAGGCGGTGACAGTTGCACCCAGTATTTTGGAACTCTTTCAAACCGAAGCTGAGATTGGTCAATAATGATGGGCCTGTAATTAATTATCTGTCGCGTGCTGTAGCAAACGATGTGTCGTGTAATGACTAACAGGCTCCCAGCAACACATTTCATCAGAAAAACGTGAGGCCAATGTTTTTGTGTCGGTACCCCTTTAAGACCTTGTAGGATCACCGCGCGAAGTCCTGCAAGCCATGCACAAAACATCCTTGCAACCCTACCTGAAAACATCCATACAACACCCCTGAAAGAATTATCATACTTGCATTTAAATAAACACCTTCATAATATAGACGTTACCACGCTTATTTTTTTTTCTAGAGAGTGAAGCAACTTTATTTAATGTATCCTGCAAATTTATCACCTGTGTGTAAGCTGCACCAGAGGCAATAGAAATGCCCAGTCTTACTCTTTCAATTGTCGAAAGTAGGTCCTGGAGATCTTAATAATCATTGCAGCTCTCTCCACACCTAATTCATCTAGAGAGGACAGGAATTCTCTTCTAAACTATACTGGAATTGCAAAGTATTTGATCAGTGTGCCTTCTGCTCTATCATCACATAAATCAACTTTGGCATCAGAATATGAAGAGAACCTCTGGTTCTAGTAGACGATCACTTCTGCTTAATCGTGCTTACCCTCTCAGTTGGCCTTCAGATGTGACACATGTACATTTATAACACATTGGATGCCCCCCCCCCTAATATCCTAGGAATTGTATTTTTTGTTAGTTTTCATTCATACTGTGTCTAACAAAAAAAAACAAGCCTTTACGAGTACCTTTCTTTCCATGTATATGTTTCAGTGCGTTTCTGCTGAATCCTCGCTGTAAACTACCGGAACCAGCTCGATTTTATCGCGAGTGTGCAAAGGGCGGCCTTGGCTCTTGGACTGAGAACTCCACCCACGCTCAAGCAGGGCCCGTCGACCGATCCCGTGGTCTTTTTTTTTCAATAGATGTTTTCTCTAATCAGCAATTACTCCTTGTTTTGCGTACTTCACTTTATTGTAATATGCCCGTGTCATTATATATATATATATATATATATATATATATATATATATATATATATATATATATATATATAATGTGTGTGTGTGTGTGTGTGTGTGTGTGTGTGTGTGTGTGTGTGTGTGTGTGTGTGTGTGTGTGTGTGTGTGTGCGCATGCGTATGTGTGCAAAAAAAGGTTAAATGGTTTCGGTGCCTGCTTGTGACTTGTTGTGACTTGTTTTAGTAATACGGCTGTATAAAGCGTCAACAAGGGCTATTGTGCTAATTTTGTAGGGACAATTATAGTGCAACGGCCTGTAGTACAGTGTTAGGGTGTTGTGTATGGCTTCTGATAATTAATTCGCATGGTCTTAATAATAGATAATGACATAATCAAAGTATAATTTTCCTAGGCTGTTTTTATGATGTCTCAGGTATACCTGAATGCGTGATCGCTTATCACTGGTGTGCATGATGAAATGATGCATCCTAGGTGTACACAGTGGAGTATTTAATATTGTGGTCAGAAATGTCAGTTACTTCGCCATTTCCAGCCGTCATTTGAATTTTTCATTCATCTTTTTTAGTGGTCCTAGGGTGTTGAAAATTTTAAAAACACATCACCATTACTGGATGGGCTTTTAATTGGATTGGGCGAGGTTACGGCGCTGACTGGGCTGCACGAAAAGGCATCGGCGACATCATTGTCGACTCCTTTGATGTGGCGGATGTCCGTGGTAAATTCAGATATGTATGACATCTGCTGCAGTTTATGAGTAGTATGGGTGCATCCCTCAATACTCAGTGACCGCAAGGCATGAGAGTGATAACAGCTAGCGCAAAGGAAAGACACGGGACGAGACCAACAAAGACAGTCGCTGTTTTCATGCTCTTGGCGTTGCATTCAAATAACTGTTTACTTCCGAAAAATACATGTGACATAAGATTTTACGCAGGCACCGCCAAGGACAAAGTAAATGACATATATAGCAACAGTGGTCAAAAGAAATCATACGGTCGGCGGCTAGGTAAGAACTAGCTTCGCAGAAGAGGCGGAGGAAGCAGCTATTACATTTGCTAAAGCATTCATCTCGACTTCACTAATTGTTAACGATTTGCACACGGCTGTGAAAAACTTTGCACAAGAGCTAATGTCACAAACAGTGCTAAGAATATCGGCTGAACACAAAGACTAGCAAACAATAGATATAGTCTGGGCATCCAATCACTTCTCCTTACCCGGCAATGAGGCTGCACACCAGACAGCTCGAGGACTCGCAAACAGAGACCCTGGCCAAGCTGGAAAGACTATAAGAGATTTGAACGGATGACCACTTAAAGAAAAATCATGCCGCTTTATAGGCTAAGCAGGAAAATGTATCCTCCAGCACACTCGTCATTGAACAAAGGACAGGCGGTGGCCGTGGCACATACATCAGACACTTACGTTTCCTATATAGTATGGTGGTGATGAAACACTGTGCGCTAGAACTTAATTCGGACAACTGTAAATATTGTAATAACAGGGTGAACTTGAGCCACTATGCTACAGGCATGCCAGGAGGCCCCCATGAGAGACGAATTCTCAGCCAGGCGTGGATGGAAGGCCCCGCTCCTCAGCTCCGACTCACAATTACAAGCTCCACGGGATTATGGCCATCGTCTAGGCTGAGTCTCCGCTCCTCTGAAAAGAGGAAGGGGATTTTTCTGCCACTTTAAAAGTTTGCTCATCATTATCATCCCTCCTTTACACCGGAATCAGCATGGAAAGCCTTTGTGAGAAGCATGTCATCGCTTCATTTTGATTTTTGCGTCCATTGTGGAGCTTGAATGTAAACATTTGACAGATGTCTGTCTGGTTGGGTATGAAAACTGGGAGATGATTTAAACTCCAACCAAAAGTTTTTGAAGAAACTCGATGTTTCGGAACCGACTGGGTTCCTTCCTCAGGGGAAACTGGGACAACATAGCAGTGGCATTTTCAAAGCACTCGCGGGGCGGTTAATGACCCCTCTCTCGTTTTGCCGTGGAGCGCTGTCCATGTGTATACACTAGGGGAAGGGCTCCGAAAGAGCGGTTGATATTTTGGGTCGTTCGCTGTATATGCCATGACTCAAGTAGTAACCTTCTCTTTCAGTTCGTCTCGCTTTTAAGGATGGTTCGTTGCTTCGAAATTTATCTGGTGGTCTAACGTCTCAGCATGCTCAGCAACTGAACTGCGAAGCTTGTTTTCTTCCAGACTACCAACGAAGAGGCTGAGGTAAAACTTGTCCCCCCCCCCAATGCAGAACCCTGAACACTCCTATGGACATGCCCAGTGTCCTGCCTCGCGCTATGCCACTTTAGCAAAGCTTGAAAACAAATCAATAGCACAAGTCGCTGCTTGGGTGATTGGTCAGTGGAAAAAAAAAAGTCTAGCATACGGTCTTAGCACCTGCAGTCTAGGAAAGACTCATTCTAGTCTCTCTTCTTGTTATCGAGCCCCCTCTGTCATAAAACTGGGGACCTGCCAACCAGTGACTGCAGTTGGGATGTGCGCGTGTTGCTAGTGAAAGGCAAGCCCGAAGGGCGAAACAGCAGTGGCCAGTGAAGCAGCCTTTTCGAGCTCAGCTTTCGAGCTCAGCTTTCGAGCTTCCAAGTGTCGTAGAACTCAGTTTTTTATTTGCTGTACATTTTCTTGATATTGGGCTGAGGCAGTTTATTGGGAGATTCATGGTCATGATCGTACAATCAGGAAGACATCTCAGAATTCGGGATTCGGCAGGTAATAATATGGAACTGTGAATCACAGCCACATAATATATGCTCAAAAAGCAACTCTGTTGACTTTATTATGCTAGAACTGTTTGCAATCAGTACACACAATATAATCACAATAAATGGACACATTGCAAAAATCTGCAAGGTGGCTTTTCTGTGAGGTTATTTTCCAACCAAAAACTCTCGTTCACGGACTACATTTCTAGCTCATTGTGTTTTTGCCTTTCCCCCCGTTTCTCACGAACAGCAGGTGCTATGTCGTCCACCATGCGATACGAAGTGAAAAAAGTTTTTTTTTAAGAAAAAAAAATTTTTAGGTTCATTTGTTCCACCTGCTCTTCGTGAACCGGTTGGTTTCACTGAGGCGCTGCACTTTGGCATTCGTTTCACAAGTTCGACATGGTGGCAGCGGCACTGCGGTGTAACTGTAATGCAAGGCTAGTTAACGAATTACCTGCAACTGCTCGTGAGGTCCATGCATCACAAGATGGCTACAACTGCAGCAGACAACACAGCCAATAGCATTCGTGCCTATTTTAGAGACATGTTACAGGTACAACAGTGAACATTTTCTGGTTATTGCACATGCCATGAACATAAGCGGCACCGTTTTTTATGAATCACAGCGTCCACAACCCGCTAGACAGCTGACCAACAGCACTGAGCTAGCACGACATCTGCACTCTTGTATTCGTTTACGCATATCACTTCTACTGCACTTGCTGAAACATCCCCTTCATGACGACGACATCGAGATGACACCACCATGAACCAGTACTAGTCAGTAAATGCAGGGTGGATCGAATGGACCTTTTGTTGTACTCGCGTGCGTTCACTGAAATTGGGAGAGGCAAAAGCACAGTAAGAAAAGTAGTCGATGAATGAGAGTTTTTAGTTGGAAAACAACCCTGTAGGAAAGCCGTGTTGCAGACTTTTTTGTAAAGTGTACAAAAAATATTTTTTCTCCGTTTAACAATTACTGAAGAAAAATCAGCTGCTCAAGAATGCCCATGAGATCCATGAGATGGTAAAGACATTTATTCCGTCAATCCTCAGGTAACAGCCTCAACATGCAACAGTCCAAGTTCCTATTTTTTGAATTTGGTAAACTGATTAGACTGGAGCAGCAAACATTTGTTTTAATCTTACACTACTGAGCTTGTGAAGAATAAACGCAGTAGAGCCGTGCACATTCATCTTCAATAAAAGTAACGCAAGGCACCCAGAAAAAATGTGACCCAAATGCTATTTGAGAACTCTCCCCCATCAAAACATATATTTTCAAGACCGAGGACACAGGACTACACTTCTGCTGCACAAAACTGCCACCATAGGCACTTTTTTAAAATCACACACTTACTTTGATGACTTGATGAAAGAACACTGCACAGTTTGCACAGTACCAAGTTATGGAACAGAATTTAATGTTGGAATGGCTAAACACAAGCACTTTAATTTTTTTTTACTGGGTCACCTTTAGCTGAAATCCCAATTTGTAAAGCCTCTTTTATGATGAAACCACTACTAAGGATAAATACAGTCAAAATTTGTCGCATATATCTTACTTCAAGATTAAACATACTTTGCAACACACAGTCAAGCCAGCATGCAATAGGAAGATATGGCACCAAGTATAGGTTAGCAAACTGTCATACATGATTAGTTTTCAAGTTGACTATCCTCTGTTACAACTTAAGAAAATATGACAGCTCCACCTACAAAACTGTGGCGTGCACCTGCCCATCACTTGCGTATAGTGCCTAGAATATGTATATTCTAGAATGACAGTCATGCTCACTGGTTTCCACGTGAACTATATTCCACATGAACTAGTACTTTTTCTTGGCTAATGCGAATAGTACGCATATACAGAGTTTAAGGTTCATTTTTAAACTGCTCGAAAATTAAAGCACACAGAAGAGGACCGAAAAACATGAGTGTTGACTTCATACTGCCAGGTATGAAGGTCAGGTATGCCAGGTGGTCAGGTATTTCAGGTAGGAAGGTATGAAATTGCTCTAATAGTTAAAATATCAAGTTTAGCCGAGCAATGATGTAAGAGTCCCCGAAAAAGTATGCCATGATGTCTACGTGTTCAATCTGAAACCAGCAGCACATAGATGTGTGTCTATTATAGTCAACTACCTGAAACTCCAGAGAAGTGCCTGATATCACGGAAACGAGTAAGCACTATTGAATGTGCCATTTCCCACAAAGAATCTCTCGCTGAGAATTCACAGGAATTCTCTGAGGGAGGGGCAGCAATGGCTATGAGCTAAGCTGGCATTTTTCTTAGGTTGTAACTGAGTACAGTAAACTCCCGACAAACAGGTATCTGTTAAACGGAACTGCTGCTTAAATGGAACAACTGCCTCCAGCACAATTGGTTCCATACTCGGATTCTCCATCATTGTTGATCTCCGAGTAAACAGAACTCCTTTTACACGGAAATATTTTTGTGGTACCTTCAAATTTTGTTTAATGAGAGTACTGTATAGCTAAAAATTAGTATGTATAGCTAAAAATTAGACATCTTTAGTTTCTCATGTAACAACAGCAGGCAAGCTCGTGTAATCAAAAAACCCTGCATGATATACAAGAATTCTGCACTTTCTAGTATACCCTGTAAATTACAAGAGCAGCTTTGCCAGCTAGCACATTTTCTCCGAGAGAATCAATACTTAGAAACTGGCGCTTTGGTATCAAAACACGGCAAACTGGAATGTTGATGCATGTCTATAGTAAAACCAGGAAAAACGAATGTGCACACTTTGTAAGTACAAATTCTATGAAATACAGCTAGTGCTGCTTTTTACATGATGGGCAAGAGAAGAAAGGGGATGGAAAAAAAACAGAAAAATACTGCTTGGCAGGATTCAAAGTAATTGCGGCACATTATCAGTGCACAATCCTTCAAGTTCTTGCTGAATACAGACTTCTGGCAAAATTGAGTCTCTCAGTGGTGATCCTTGGACACTGGCAATTTTGGCCACATTTCCTTGTGCAGTGTGCTCAGCAAGCTCCATGTCTTGTGATCCTTTTGGCTCACTTGGGCAACCTGATTTGGCCATAATAGGCTTTTGATACCTACACATCATGTACATAAAAAGGAACAGTGTACAGAGGATACACTAAAAATCATCTACATCTCAAAAAGTAAGAACACAATTTTTTTTTTTAAACAAGGGTATACAAAAACAGCACAATATTTCTATCATTTAAAGTAGCACACAAATGAAATGCATTTTTTTTTTCACTGCCAAAGCAAAGTTCTACGGGTGAATGTTACCACCAAAAATTGAGGGACCCTTAAGCTTTGCTTTTAAGAGTTGAACGCGAAGGTGATATCTGCACATGTTCACATACACACAGATGCACGTGCACACACATTGTGGCCTTTCCAATCGCTAGTCTACCTTTGCTTCTCAGTGGAAACCTATACTGCATCATAAGAAAGGCCAAAGTGCAAATGTGTTCCGGCTTCTATATTTATTTGCATCTATCTCGAATTTTCATTTAGGGCCGATGCTGCTGATTCGCTCACAACCGAAGACACCACCACCAACGATGATTACATCAGAATTTTTGAAAAACAAGCTTTTTTTTAATAACACTTTTGCATTAAAACTAGGCCCTATTGCAAAATCTCTAAAAAATAAAACTGTATGAGCCAAATATGTTACATAAAGATGTACAGTAATACTGTAGAAAACAGGACACTTAGAACATGAACACCCTTCCGAAGAATAGTGAAACCTTTAAAAAAAGGTGCACTGCACTGTGCCATTCGAACGAAACATACACTAATATGTTCCCAACCTCAAGTGCAAACTTTTGGACATTGCAGCCCCGAATTTTTTTATTTTGCTTGCACATAATCTAACCTACACTAGAGGCATATCTAGTACAAAGTTAATGTTTCACAGTAGCATTTCACTGTGCACGGTATTACATGACCTCTTATGCTAACTCCAAGTTGCAATAGTGATAATATAATGCTCAGTTTAGTAAATACGCTACACAATTTCTTTCATCTCTAGTACTTTGGATAACTATAGAACACATTATCTTCATTTCCATCTTAATTTCAGGTCACATTAAAGTTAGTTGTAGGTCCATTAAACTGTGAGGATATTCATCCACAATAAGAAAAGTAGGTGGCACTCCTGGGCACAGTGGTGGAGGCATAGTGTGTCATGTGCTGCATGTGTGAACTGTCATCAGTTGTTTGGGCCTACAGTAATGTCACTGATTGAAGCGCTACTTCTGGAGCAGGCAAAACTTCACTTTTGAGCAGCAACTCAACATTTTGGGGCAAATAACAGTCACACATTTTAAAATCCAGATATCTAAGTCTCTAATGGATCAGTTGCACCATGTTTAGAAAAACTGATATATGCATGCACAGATGCATGTTTATTTATACTATTACAGAATATGAAATTAACTAACTACTCTTTATTTTCCAGCAGACAGCCCAATTTTCTTAGTTCCATGGTATCAGGCCACCTTATAATTCCATACAATACGCTTTACAGGAGCACGTTCATCTACACACAACTGCAGAGCTAATTTCACTAAGAGAAAAAGTTCATGAAATCAAAAAGCAACTTATTCTGGTTGTTGCTGCATTGCATGCTCATTTTCAACGCATCTTTCACATTGACAACCAGCCTGATTCTATGCCTTCCTGGAAATTAAGCACCATCACATCTAATAAGACAACAAAGTTACGGTGCAGCGATACTTCAGGTATAATCGATGAACACTATCATCGAAGAGCCATGCGCTAATACCTGCAAAGTATATACAGATGCTGCTATCCTACGAGATGGCAGGAGGACATCATTCCTGAGTACTTCGCATAATTTTGTCAATGGTCACCAGCATTATTTATCTACGAAAGCCAGTTCTCTTGTAATGGAACTTCAAGCCATCCATGACGCAGTCCAGAATGCCATCTCTAAGCTGCCTACAATTAAGCAAATTGACATATTCACTAATATCTTAGAAGCTATACAGGAGCTCAAGAAAGTTTACAAGGCGATAAAAATCTGGGAGGCCATCTATACAGTGAACCACAATACAGCCACTTGCGTCAGGGTACGCTGGATTCAAGGCCATGCTGCGAACCCACACAATAATGCTGCTGACCAGCAGGCACACTGCCCTCCAAGTGTAGACCTTCTATCTATTCTCCTTTCAGCTCAACCCCTAAACTCATTCCATGCCCATAACAATGTTCTCCGGCAAGACCATCATCATCATCATCATCACCCTGACTATTCCCTCTGCAGGACAAAGGCCTCTCTCACATTCCGCCAGTCAACTCGGTCTTGTGCTTGCTACTGCCACTTTATACCTGCAAACTTCCTAATCTCATCTGCCCACTTAACTTTCTGTCTCCGGCAGGATACACGCGCCCTTATGTCACCATGTGTCTGCTCTCTCTCCCCTCACCTTATTAGGGCAAAGTAAGTCGCACTTAAGTGGCTTTGGGCAGAGGTGACCCTTACACTAGCTGTTATACTATCGTGTAACTGGTCGCATTTGCCAGTTGGTGATATGGGTCCGTACTGTACCACTCCAGTGATGCAAGCAGATGCATACCATCTTATATGGACATGGCAAGGGTTACAGTCTGAATGCTCCCGTTACCTCTTGCAAAGCGGTCTTCGCTACAGCAACACAACCAGTCACGATCGCTGGATACTAGACAATACATTCCATAAGACACTATTCAACTTCATACACAACACCGGTCTAATGGCGCACATTTAAACACACATACACACAAAATATTATGCCTCAAGGGTAAGTCGTTGGAATAAAAAAAAAATCTATGAGGCTTCAGTTACAGTACTAGAGGCACAAGTTGCATAAATTTTCTACTTGCTCTTTTCACTATAGTAGAGGACTGTTTTGATTATGGTTGTGTTTTGAGTACACATGCGACTAGTATCAATGGCAGCGCCACTTTCAGCCTCTATGCAAGGGCAGTGCCAGTGGGGGGTATGGGGGGGGCTGGGGCCCCCTCAAGAATGCTGCCTGTCCTCTTTTGCCCCCTTTTGCACCCTACCCAAGAGCAAGCATAGTGAAAACACAAGGCATACGTTCCCAGCTTCCCTGCCCCTTTGAAGGAACTCCCTTCTCGTGGGTGCCACCCAGAAAAGAAATCCTGGCACCACCTCTATGCCTATGGCCCTAACCATCAAAGCAAACATGGCAGCTTCCTTGGTTGATGTTGGTACTGGAGTGATGCATTTGACAAAAGTGACAACACCATCAACAATGCCCTGGTTTTGGCATTCTGCAATGTACAGGCACCACAGAAGTGAGATTTTAAAGCAGGGAAACAGAGTTGGGGCATTTATGACAATGCATTGGAGTGCTTTTCTGATTGTGTAGATAACACGGGATGTTCTTTTTTGAAAATATGCATACAAATCTTGTTCAGGATCAGGCTCCTTAAAAGCATTTTGATAGGGTTATATGACCACTGAGTGTTACTGACGCTAGTTATTTTGTACTGACACATTTTGAAAGATAACTTGCTGGATAGATTTTTGTGAGCACACACACATTATCTATGAAATATCAATGTATAATATAGCCTAGAAAATAATTAAAATCAGTTTTCAAGTGCGTGTTGCACCACTGCATGCAAAACAAGTCGGGTTTTGCGTTAACAGCCAACTGCCTTCTGAATAATGAGTTTGTGTTGGCTGCAACAATGCCTGTGAGCGCTCTCTCCTAGCAGACCTCTGGAAAGAGAGGGCAGACTTGCACAGGGGTATAAAGGCTGATGTTCATGCCTCGGCAGTCCATTTCTAGGGCGGTCACGCATATTTACAACACTTAAGAGGGAATTATAGTAGCACCCAGGAAAGCTTTATTGAAAAAAGTTGTGAATGCGATGCTCATGTGCTAGTGGTTTTATGTGCTCACACACCAGCTATCACGAAAACCACTCGGGGTCCCACCTCACTCAGTGCTCTCTGAAACTGACGGTCCTGTCTCATACAGTGCTTCCTACATTTGAGTGCTATAAAACCATCTCAAAAGAATGAATGCTTGCACACTCAAGCAAATGAGCTTTCGCTTTCCACCTGTGATAAGTGGGTGACAACAGGAAGAACGACAACTGTGACAACAGGAAGAACGAGATGAAAATTTTTGTGTCGGTGCTCTTTTAAAGCTACATTGAGTGCCGCTTGAGACAATACTGATGCGTCAGCAAATACTGACATAGGCATCACCACCAGTTACATTAGGTTGCAGACTATCAACCCATTCTACATTTTGAAGCCCTGTGCAGTGAAATGCAGCCCTCTATTCAACCTGGTTTGATGGGAAGAGCTTGAATAGCGACGCGCAAGCGTGCGCTTATTCCACAATCCAAGTATTTATGACCAGGCTGATTTCAGCCCAAAATAAATGCTTGATTCCAAGAATATAACTTTATAATTTACATTTGGCAATTCAAGCAATGGCTGACAATTTGACCAATTCAAAATTATTAATTATTACTCAGTGATGAAATAAATACCTGTAAATACACACAACTACTGCTAATACACAGCTTGCACAGTTTGCTAGAACTCTTGTTTTTTTTTTTTAAGTCTTAATCCAAGTTAGCAGAGGCACCTATTACATGGCATGGTAAAAAATAACCAAAAGAAACAGGTGTTGCAAACAACTACTTAAGGGAGACAAGGCTTTCATAGCAAAGGGCAGCTTAATAAAAAAAAAGTAATAAATGCACCCAAACAAAGGTGCACCAAAATATGCTGTTATGCTGTACCTTCCCTCCATTCTCAGTGTTTCTCTTTTACTACAAAAAATGTGTGCATGGGCTTTACTAGAAAAAAAAGAGCAACAAAAAAATTTAAGTCTTTTTGCCTTCTTCAAGTGTACCGTTAGGTGGGAAGATGTCTTTCGTATTTTAAAAAATGGCTAGAAAATCAATTTTTTTAAAATCAAGTATTCAGTTTCTGGAACCCTTTTTCTATCTGATTACAAAATATCTGCACTGAAAACTGCGCAGAAGTGCTTTGAAAAATTGGTTTCGCCCTTCTAGACGGCCAAAATCATTCTGGAAATTGCGAAAGGACAGCCACTTTCAAAAAATTATATCTTCGCAATGGTGCGGCCAGGGGCCAGCTTCTTGGGCTTATCGAAAAGAGCATATCTCCACGTCTAAATTCTCCGCTAACACTGGCTTCTGCATACAGAAAGAACCACGCAAAAAGCAAATACTTGAGGGACGTTACAAGGCCTCCGTATGGCCGCATCTCCCATGTTGCCCTAGCTTGCCTAGGCATTGGTCCGATACTCGCTCCAAGAGATTGTCGTCTGCTGCTTGTGCGTCGCGAGGAAGACATCACTACTTCGTGACATGTTTCCGGTTCGATGATGACTTAGGATATAATTACGCTTTAGTTAAGAGCAATAAGCAGATGCTCGATCAGATTACTTACTTAGGTGTGCCGTGCTCGTAGACCACGTGGCGCGCCATCAAAGTCGTCTTTAGGCTTGCCTCCGCTGACACTGAGACGAATCTCAAACTTTGCGGGCAAGAACAACGCGCTAGCGCACTCATGGCAATGCGCTTCTTCGCAAGCAATGAAGCACACCGCACGCTGGCTCCTCGGAACTGTGGATGGGCATTTTACGCATCGGCAGTGGCAGGGGTGTAGCCATAAATTTTTTCGGAGGAGGGTAGGGGTCACAGTTATCAGCTTTCCTGTGTGACGTGACCATCGGTAGTAGTTTGAGCAGATTGTGTACATGTATATCAAAGTGATGAGACTATACCCCCCATTCTCTACATACATATGCTTGTGAAGAAAGTAAATGTAAAGTAACCGCAGTAAAATAAGCGACAGGTACAGTGGCCGTTTGGAGGAACGGCCTCTCATCCCACCATTGAATGGACTAGTCTCCAAAAACTCATCATTGCAATCATCTGCCCAATTAGAGAAGACATCATTAATTGTTAAGTTAAGCGTAGATGGCGTAGTCCTCGTCGGGGCGAGGCATGTTTGACAAGTCAAGGACATTTCTGCTTACAACGTGAATGAGAGGTATATGCAGCATATTTTTGTACATTCTGTTGCGATCAGGGTTTTCGGGCACCGGAGGTCCGGGATGAAGTTGTTGAGGCAGGAGGAAGAGAGACTTGAAGAGGGTTTATTTATATTATGTACATTGTGAGCTCTCGTACATGACGAGCTCTTTCTTACATGGCGAGCTCTCGAATCTGGCGTTCCTCTACATGGCGCTCCTTCGAATGAGCTGGGTGGCTCATTATAAAAGGTATGTTCTCCCCAGATCCCTAGATCAGGAAACACGTGCAGATGGTACTGTCCAATCACAGATCACACACAACTGGCAAGGGGGACGAGCATGCACGGCCCATGTTCTCGTCCAACATTGAGGCGTGGTTCTGCAGTCCAAGGTGGCGCCAGCGGGGCTCTTCCTCGTCGTATGTGTGCCGCTGGTCAAGGGGTCCCAAGCTCATGACAGCATACATCAAAGGGTCCGCCGAACTGCTTGCTGAATTAGCGAGGCCATTTGCGGCGGCCGCCGCGGTCTCTTCCAAAGAAGATGCTGTACTCATTCTCGTCTCCCGAACTGCTAACGGGGTTGTGGCGACACGACGCCTCGCCCTCCATCTAGGAGGGACAATAACTGGTGGGCATAGGCAGCCGGTTGTTTCGGCTACTTGTTTGAGGATTAAAAGAGCGCCGCTCCCTCGTGAGCTCTGGCGCCAGTCACAACAGCTCGTCCGCCGGCGGGAGATTCGACCTTAGAGTGACCAGCTGCACAGGTTGCAAGTGTCGTAGTGTGGTGCCGTCTTCCAGGCCACTGCCGATGACGCCCAGCCAAGGACTCTTTCCCGCTCGTTTCTTGTGGCTATCTTCTAGGAAAAGCATTCATACACACCACCACAGGCACGGGAGAGCACCCTGCCCGCACTGAGACACATCGAGTCCTAACAATTCTCCAAAACAAGCTTCCTTAAGTAGTATTACCAAGCACAAAGCAGCAAAAGGCTTTCGCCAAAACTCCCAATCCCAATTCGAGAATAATTTTCCCATTAACTGCTTTCAAATAAACTAACTGTCAAGTAATGCGTTCCCCGTGGCATACCTGTGTGCTAACGTGAGTAATCCGTTGTAGCCTACCAGGCCTCATACTCATAAAGTAGAGCTTTTTGCTTCACTCTATCTTTTAGTTCCCAAAATTTTGTGCCACCAAAGCTAGTCATCAGTTCCCTCAGAGCTGACGAAGAGACAACTGTCATGCTCCGCCTGCATGAGGAACATCTACATCTGCAAATGCACGTCACAGTGCTCCTGTGTGGATAAACTACAAATTTTCTTCCTTTTGCGGTTACTACTCTCAGAAAGCATACGCATAAACTCATGAACTAACTTTTTTTTCCACACCGGACACATGCGAACAAAACATTACCTTAAGAAAGGAAACTTCCGCATGAACCCTGCAAAAAACTCGCAATAAATATCTTTGCGTCTCTGTGCTCAGTCGTACTTCGTTCATAACATCGCCCCTGCTCATTTACACGAATCTACCATGATGCAGGCTCCTATGCGTGTCGTCTATGCAATTGCACAATGATTCCCTTAGAAAACGTACAACGCCTAAGAAATGAACAAAACCAAAAATGGTTTACCTTAACACTATCTAGTAGCCGACATACTTGCAGAACACTTTCTAAAACCCAAAACAAACTTAAACCGTCAAAGGAAACTTCAAAACAAAATGAATTTACTAGTGAAAATCGTCAAAAGCCTATGGCTGTCTACTCCCTTTTCAGACAAACGCGCGGTGTTGTGTCCTGTGGGTCTTCTTTGGCGAACGGGAAATGGAACATTGGCAAAACAAATTCGCTTCGCCTCCGACCCCGCAAAGCTCCTCGCTGGCAACCAGAGCTCTTACTCTCGCTCAGTTGTTATTAGCAAGCCATGGACTTCGCACTCCTGCGGCCCATCAAACATGCCGTCGACAGAGCGACGAAAGGCTGACCGTCCCCTTCCTTCCGTTTGCCTTTTCACCCAACGTGCTTTTTCTTTTTCGTTTTCTCCAGCAGCTCAAACACATACAAAGCAACTCCGGCGCTGACGACAAATGCCTAATTCTGTAAACTGCCCTCGAACGTTTACTAACTTTTTACAAGCGGGCTGTGCTCTTTGTCGTATTCTTTGCTTTACGACGCCGCTTCTGTCTACGCTTCTTCTAAGGGTCATTTCTGAGCCTCTCGCTCGCATCTTCTGTACACTCTGCTCCTCCGAAGATGGCATTCCTACCTAGCGGGCTGAGATCTCCTGGGACCCCATATGTAAGATTCGCCGTCGGGACAGCCTCGCTGTGTCTGTGCCACATGTTCTAAAACTATCTTAGCTGTTTCGCTAGATTTATCCTGGCACAGCACCACGTTGTACTTAGTGGGGCCTTTGTCGGCCTCTTCTATTAACGTAGCAACATTCGCAGTTGTCAAACTCAGTTCATTCTGGAACCTGCCGTTAGCCCCATAGGTGATAGACTCTTCTCTACGGCTTCGATTTCAACTGCAATGTAGTCACTATTCAACTAGTGGTACACTAATATGTCATTTCCCTGTGTCTACGCATGACACGCAAAGGAAACGCCATACACTCTTTTTCGTCAGCTGCCGTCACCTTATTTTGAAGTAGCTCATGTCTTAAGCCCTGCAACTCGCTCTAATGCGTATCACTATCCTTCCGATAGACATATATAAAACGCATATAGGCTACCAAAACGATAGAGCGCTAAAGAAAACAAACATAACATCCCTTTCAACAGTCCTGAGTCAATATCTCTGAAAAGCTAACAACTGTTCTCAACAACTTTGAGTCTAACTCGTGGTGGTCGCGACCGGAAAGCTTTTCTCGTCAAGCAGGGTGTACAATAAGCGTAAAGGTAAATCCCTTTGTTACCGAACCCCACGACGTTCTTCAAAACAGATTTGCCGTCCTTCCTTCCCGCCACTTCGCGAAAACGACCGAGCTCTGTGTTGCGCGCCTCGTCCAATGCGCCGCGAGAACAACAGAAGGGTCCCCTGCCCTTCGACCGCTGACGCGCACAATGTGTTTCTCTTTTCTTTGCTCCTCGGCCGCTCGGACGCTTGTGATACGGCAACTTTCTCGAAATTTCGCTCTGCCATTTGAACACATTACTCAAACGCGTCACGATTTTCACCTGCTTGTCTTTAGGACTATTTTTCCGTTTCGCACTCTTTTCGGTGCCATTTACGGAGCCTTTCGCCCACCTCTGATGCTCATCAGCACC
This sequence comes from Rhipicephalus microplus, assembly GCF_043290135.1. Taxonomy (NCBI): domain Eukaryota; kingdom Metazoa; phylum Arthropoda; class Arachnida; order Ixodida; family Ixodidae; genus Rhipicephalus; species Rhipicephalus microplus. The sequence goes on from NC_134710.1 coordinate 233,885,659, forward strand.
CACATGCTTCTTGGATCTTTGGCGCACACTGTCCTGATGATTGCCTAGCAATTTATCATTCGAACACTGCCGCGTACGATGCGCTTTTCTTTTCCGGCGGCTCAGACGCATACGATACAGACCCGTCAGAGATGACAACGGCGCTTTTCTCGCGATTTCACTCCGCCGTTTGAAGCCCTTACTCAAACGCGTTATGCTCATCGCGAGCTTTGCCTTACTCTTGCCCTTCGGACGCTTTCTTCCATGTGCACGCTCCTTTGTGCAGACTTGGAAGCCTTTCGACCCACTCTGACATTCATCATCAATATGCTCCTCCGCTGTCTCGCACGCACAGTTCTGATGATCGCCTATCAGTTTCTCGTTAGACCGCAGCCGCGTAGATTGCGGTTTTCTTTTCCTTACTATTCGGCCGCTCAGGCGCATGGGATTCGAGCCAGTTAGAGAAGACATTGGGCCTTTTCTCGCGAATCCGCCACGCCGTTTGAAGGTCCTCGTCAAACGCGCCGCGCTGATTGCGAGCTTTGCTGCGCTTCCGCTTTTTGGACGCTTTCTCCGTTTGGCACACTCCTTGGTGCCAACTTTGGAGCCTTTCGTCCGCCTCTGACGCTCATCAACATCGTCTATAGGGCTGCAAGGTTCCATTCTCGAGGAATGCTCTGCTAATCTTAACTCCGTTTCCACAACCACGGAACCCTCACACCCTGCTTCGACCGCGAGCTCTTTTCCTTCGGAACGGGTTCGAATCTCAACCATGTCCTTACATGTACTAGCCTTCTCTTCGGCCTCAAATGGCACCGCCACTACATCGCACCGTTTGTGCGCTACATCTGCAAATGTCCGGCCTGTAGCCTTCTCTTCGGCCTTAAATGGCACCGCCACTACATCGCACCGTTCGTGCGCTACATCTCCAGATGTCTGGCCTTTTTGCTGCAATGCCACCCCCTTGCAATGCATCTTTTCTAACTCCTCATCTAATTCCTGCATCTTCTTCCTATGTTCTTCCTTTCTGCAATCGATCTTCTCTTCCCCTTCCTGATCTAATAAATACACATTCCTGAAGTGCTCAATTTCCGTATTTTAATTTTGCTTTCAAGAATTACTTCACGGACTTGAGATGCAAGCATATCGTCGCTAAAATTTAGGTCAAGATCCCAACACAGGTTCAGCAGGTTCTCTCCTATCGATTTCCTGAGGTCCATGACTACTGCTTTGCTTTGGCTCAGCTGTGACGAAACACAAACCCACCAGCGTTTCAATTCTGGGTCTGGAGAAATTGAAGCCTGGCGAATCCCACAGCGGATACCACAAGCTTAAGCACACAAGTAGCACTACGCGGCCAACCTCTCTCTCTAACCTGTTTCTTTTTCACTCTACTGATTTTTACAACATCCCCAATTTTCCCGCAACGTACCCTTAAACTCCCGCAAAATTTAACACTTGTTCCTATTGAATTACCTAAGCTTCTTTTCATTAACCTACTTGCTCAGATAAACATCCAGTGCTGCTCTGTGCCGAGATAACAACCACAGAGGCCAGGCAGTTGTTGGTTATATTTATCTTTTAACAGGTCTATGCTAAAAGACTCGATACATCTCAAGCACAAAGCCAGGCACTCACCCCATTACGTGTGGTTGTGGTACACAGCGCCGATCCTGCCGAATTCCAGGGCTTTCGGCTGACCTCCGGTCTATGTCGTTCTTCGTCGCTGAGTCGTATCCTAATGCTGACAACCCGTTGTTGCGACCGGGGTTTTGGGGCACTGGAGGTCCGGGATAAAGTTGTCGAGGCAGGAGGAAGAGCGACTTGAAGAGGGTTTATTTACATTATGCACATTGTGAGCTTTCGTACATGACGAGCTCTTTCTTACATGGCGAGCTCTCGAATCTGGCGTTCCTCTACATGGCGCTCCTTCGAATGAGCTGGGTGGCTCATTATAAAGGGTATGTTCTCCTCAGATCCCTATATCAGGGAACACGTGCAGATGGTACTGTCCAATCACAGATCACACACAACTGGCGAGGGGGACGAACATGCACGACCCACGTTCTCGTCCAACATTGAGGCGTGACTCTGCAGTCCAAGGTGGCGCCAGTGGGGCTCTTTCTCGTCGTGTGTGTGCCGCTGGTCAAGGGGTCCCAAGCTCATGACAGCATACATCAAAGGGTCCGCCGAACTGCTCGCTTAATTAGCGAGGCCATTTGCGGCGGCCGCCGCGGTCTCTTCCAAGGAACATGCTGTACTCGTTGTCGTCTCCCGAACCGCTTACGGCGCTGTGGCCACACGATGCCTCGCCCTCCATCTAGGAGGGACAATAACTGGCGGGCATAGGCAGCCGGCCGTTTCGGCTACTTGTTTGAGGATTAAAAGAGCGCCACTCCTTCATGAGCTCTGGTGCCAGTCACAACAATTCATAACTACATTTCGGTTTTGCCTACTTTGCTGAACGAATTTCTTACTGTGAATGTTTGTGACTGCACGCCTATGGGAATGACTTTTATGTTAAACTTGATACGTCAAGGAGTCCTGACGCAGTGATAGCTTTACCAACTTTTTTTACTTCACTGCGCACATTCAAGTATGCTTGCAATACACAATAATTAATTTATTTTGTAGTTATGCTGCAAGTTCGCAACACAATTTCACACACGTTAGTTTTTGGGCTGACTTTCTCGCAACCTTGGTTGACATATCAGAGTTGTACTGTGACTTTTGATCTTAATGAAGTGCTCCAATCGTAGAGGTTTTATCGTGCAATCTGCGAGGGCAAGATAATCATTGTTGAGAAGTGTTCACTTTGTCTCAATCGAAAATTCACCTGGAAACAGACTATACCTACTCGCATAAAAATAGCTTGTTTGCTGCGTATATGAACTAAAAACTTAAGTACGTACAAAAATGCGTAATGATGTCATTTTTTTTTTTCTTTTCTTAGCTTTGGTCACTTTGCTCTCTAAAACAACAGGGGGGTCTTCCGCAAGGTGTCTTCCGTTGTTTGCAAGCGTGCAGCCATCATTTTCCTTTACGTCAACAGATTCAGAAGAGTACAGAATATTTTACTGTGCAGCGTAGATATGCCATGTATACACTGTTCTAACCAGTACCTGCATTCATGTTTACAGCACTTACATTGGCGCGATCAGAAGCAGCCTCGTACCGCACAAAATCTTGTGTGATCAGTTCAATAGTGATGAAGGAATGAACTCCGATTTTTTTCAAAGCATAGTGCACCATAAACGATTTCTCAGAAGGCGTGAATTCCAACGAGAACTGCCAGTGCATGCAACATGAGTTTACTTACGCTGCAATGTGTACCTTTCAAGCCCGCCAGTTGCCTGTTTCGGGCATTCTGATGCGAGTCGCTGGAATTTCACTGCTGTCATCAACTCCTTCACGTTCATTCACGTTCGTGGTGTTTTATCACAACGCGACAGAAACTACCAGCCTTCCGTATGGGCGCAATCACAAACGTGAGATGTTTCACGCGCAAAGCAAGATACTGTTTGAACACGACCTTACCGGCACCCAAAGGGAAGCATACTAAATGTATACCCGCGAATCTTTCCGCCAGGGGAGAAATGAGCACTAGTGTTTAAGGCGGAACTTTACCAGCTGGCATCTATCATGGCTAAAGTCCGCATTTCACGCATTCGGTGTAACTGCCGAACTTTGCTGGGCGCGTTGCTTCCTAGCAATGCGAAGTCACCCCATTGAAATACGCTGCCTATACTTATTGCTGGGTAGTTCATGTTCTATGTCAATCAGCGACTCGATGGCCGTGCTCAAACGCCATAAGATAATGCTTGATGATTATTTCTCGAAATGTAATGCTTGCCTCAGTGCATACTCGACAACTGGCAAAAAGGCGACGGCAGCTGAAGAAACAGTTCTCAGTTGTAGCTCTGCAGTGCCTGAATATGACTAGTGTGACGAAATAACTCCTGAAACTGATCGGAGCATGATCCATGCATGGAAACCACAATTCCCGACAATAACATTGGTCTTTACCTATTTAACGAGCCAAGATACCAGGAGTTGCAGGACAACGAGAGTAGACGACATTTGCTAATGACACCATGGAAACCAGACACTAACTACAGCCTTCCCTCAGTTAGTACGCGCAAACTGAAGTTCCACCTCACTGGCAAAAAATGTTTTCCTGGCTGGTGTATTCTAAATTTCAGGAGGAAGCTCTCTGCGAGACGTGTGCTTTTTGGAAAAGAAAGTTCAGTCAAGGGGACTCACCAAATTCTTGGTGCCTTGGTCCTCTCTACGTTCACACGTTGGAGAATGCACTCGAAAATTTTAAAAGCCACAGTGAGTATGACTACCACAAGACTGCTGCTCAATACGTGATAAATTTTCTAGAAGCATTCAAAGGCAAGTCAATCGCTGAAAAGATATAGTCATCAGCGCAAGCACAAAAGGAATTAAACTGAAAAAAATTAATCTCCACCATATCTGTGATCTGTGGGCGACAAGGTGACTATGAGAGATGATTATGAGAAACACAATACGATTATGAGAGACGCCGTAGTGGGGCTGATTTGATTGATTGATATGTGGGGTTTAACTTTTAAAAACCACCATATGATTATGAGAGACGCCGTAGTGGAGAGCTCCGGAACTGCAGAGGGGCGCTCCGGAAATTTTACCACTTTGGGTTTTTAACGTGCACAGGCCCGAGCATTTTCGCCTACATTGAAAATGCGACAGGAATTCGATTGCCCGACCTGTGGATCAGCAATAGAGAAGTGCCATAACTACAGGGCCACTGTGACGGTTAGTAAAAAAAGACTGTCTTGGTAAAATCACTATGCGCTACTTTTCGTCTAGCTGTAAGGGCGCAAGTTCAACTGATTGAGATATATTGCTGAAAATCACTTCCACACCATGGCAGAGTGATTCCGTTCTCTCCCATTGCCTACTCCTTGCTTTTAGATCCACCTTTCACTTGCAGACATTGTTCGCGGATACGAAAGGTGTGAATGGCAATGCAACAACACAAGTTTGCATGTAACCATTCTCGCAAATTTCGGGTAACATATGTGGCTTATAATATGACATGTAATGCGAAGGATAATCTTCGCGTCAATTGAAAAAAGATAACCAACAGTATTCCACTATGTGATGTGTCTGCTTGCTGCGTAAAGCATTGCTAGCACAGAATTTATTTCATTTCTTGTAAAAACTTATGGTTACTATGTATATTCTTAACTTTGCATGATGACATGTCCATGCATGTTTCCTCACTCTGTGAATTTCTTCTTGTATGTTATGTCGCTAGTTGCTGAAATTGCTCGGTGTGCCCTTCTAATCATGTCTTTAATTTGTCGTATGTTTTTCCTGCTTTATCTTTCTTATTCTTGCACTGTTTGCCACACTCTTGAACAATAAAACTTGTGATAACTACAGCTGCCCACACTGCATTTCTCATTGTGCTGCTTTGGGTTTATGATCACCATCTTTTTATTTATCAGCTTAAGTTACGTCATAAGTATCTCAGTACACCTTTCTACAGTTTTGATTGGCCTGCATGTTCGCCTGTGGTGCACCTTCGTCATCACACAACACTTAGGAGTGCCTTTAGCCGTTAGGGCCTAGAAAAGATCTGTATCAATATATTTTACACTCACATACAATCGAAGTTCGGTCGATGAGCCGCATTTTCTGTCACACACGTGCACATGTTTGTATGTGTTCAGATGCTAGCAGAACAAGCGAAGGTTCAATAGAAATGTTATTTTCTGGCTTGAGCATATCTTAGCACATGTACAAAGATTCACAGTGTAGTATGCTTGAACGTGGCCTATCAGACCTTGGAACAGTAGCTTTTACCATTAAAACAAATCTAACAAATCTCTGCCAAGTTAAAATCATCATTGTGATCGACTCTGGCGAGATCTGTTCCGACAGCTACAAGTATGACCACCACTGCAGCATTAATCCCGTCGCTGAGCCAACTTAAAACGCTTGCGGTAGAGATTCCTGCTTAAAATCTCACAGAGTGCCAAAGCCTTGACAAACACCAGACATTATCCACTGTAAAAGTACCGAAGGATCATATTGTAGAATGACCGCATAGTTTCTAAATCATGTCAGCGTAAAGAAACGAAAAAAAAAAAAGGTGGGTGTAGTGGCGGGAGGAGGGGTTTGACCTGACCCCTTCTCTTGCCAAGGACTGCTCGGAACAGCGGCTTGGAGTTTTGTGCACCGGCACTCAAAAATGTGATACTAAGAACAGTGTGCGCAAATTTTTCGTCATCTTAGGTGCACATTACACGCATCGTCACCGAATGCTGCTGACTAGTACATCACGTGCTGGCTGCACTCTCTCTGCAGCCATGCACTTCACAGTCATAAGGAGTGCGGTCAATAAGCTTTAGTGACGCAATTTAGACGTGCTTGGAGCCGTGCTTGGTATCACCGCGAGCGTATATAAAGCAGGGGTACAAATTTTTATCTGCCCAACTCGCGTCAATAAATAAACTGCTAAAGAATTCCTGTGCTACTAGTTTCCTGCCCACAACTGTTTGTTATTTGAAAAAAAAAAAGGCATAGGATGTCATGGTGTGAGCAATTTTCTTATGCAATAAACCTCTCACCATATAAAAATTGTTCAGTGATTATTTGTGATCAAGAAAGATCTGCAATCATTTCATTATATGGCCTTATTCAATACCAATCTATCTGACAAGCCTATCACACCACTCCTTCATGCAAAGAACTTGGTTTGAAATCCATACTTGTCCTTTGTAGATCAAAAAAGGAGGTTATGAAAACAAAAGGGGGGGGGGGGGCAAAAAAAGCACACTGGGGAGAGGCCTCAGGTATGACTAGTCAAATATCACCAGACAAACCAAAGATCACAATTTTAAATGTTTCAGAACTAGAAGGTGAAACATTGAATGCAGTTCTCTCAATCCTGTTTTTTTTTTTTTTTTGGCATTATGCTTAGCTCGTGGAGCAGATATCTTGGCAACCACTTCAGAGAACTTAACTTTATTTGTTTTGTAACGCTCCTCCAACTGTGCTTGAGGAGGCTGTAATCTTATTTCTTATTATTTCATTGCAGTCCTTCAAAAAGTTTTCGTAGGGCTTCTTGTTTGTAGGGCAAATGAGCACATTGCAGTGTTGCTGGAGAAAACATGACCTACAAGTTTTAATGTTGCAAAAAATTATATTGAAAAAGGCAATCCCCATCAGCATACATTTGTCCATGTGTACAGTAATTACCGACAATTTACGCCATTTTAAAAATCCTCCAGCCCTTCCAAGAGGTTCGATGAAGAAATTCAAGTTTTTGTGGTATCGCCTCGAAATTTTCATGGAAGCGCTGTGAGGCCTTTCTTAGTGTCTGTGCCAATTTTCATCAAGGTGCAATCAAAAACGAGAGAGGTGGTTAACAAAAGCATGTCCCTCCTTAAAGGCCAACTGCAACAAAATTTGACTTGGGCAGAATTGGCTCAGATATGCTAAGTAAGCAATGATAATGACAGTGAGAAATTTTGGAATTGCATAATTCATTTGTAATTGGTGCTGTAATTGTCAGCTAGCAGACAATGCAAAGCTCTAGCAGAGTGCCCGGGCAAATCGGACACAAACGTAAATGATGTCAATTGCAGCTGACCACCGCTAGTGAGCAGAGCCACCTGCAGCCGCATCCGTTCCTTTCTGCATGACGCGCCTCAACGAGTGGATGATTCAGAGGAACGAACTCTTTTGCAGTACAAAATGCAATGCCGTAGGCTGCTAGAACATATGTTACGGTTGGGAATAGCTTTCATGCTTTTCCAAAAAACGTGAAGCTCCAAAAGCTGCGGGTTATCAGAGTGAGGCAAAGGGAATAGGAGGTAGCATGGTGCTTTGTGCAGCGCACTTCAAAGATGACGAATATAAACACGATCGGTCTCTCAAGAGAAATACTGTTAAAACTGAAAAGAATGCTGCCTTCAATATTCGGCCACTACAAACACAACAGCGGGAAGCCTCGACCGCAGTAGGGAGAAGCGCCGGTGACAACATGTATTCATATCAGACAGCTTTAGAATGGCATAAATTGCTTGCATTAGCTTGTTTTGCTCGCGAAGTTACAGAGTAACACCACTCCAGAAACAAAACCTGTAAAACGATGCCCCACAAAGCGCTAGCGCTAGACTAGCAGTGCCATCTATGAGCGTGAAATCAAAGCTCCAAAAGCTGATCCACTCACTTATAGTTGCGAGTAGTCAAAGCAGCAAAGTTCGACAAAAATGCTTCATACTCGGTTCAAAGCAATTCAAGCACACAAACGTATTTTGACAAATGGATTGTACTACAATAGGTTCAATGTGATTGTTTTGGGTGCAGTCAGACAATTATTTACAAAAATGCAGGGACGCTTTTGGTAGACATGAGAGTCTGCAAAACCAAGCATCGGTATTGAAAACAACACCGTCTTATCATCATTCGTAGTTATCAACGAAGCGAGGATATCCGAAGCACAAGCAAGCCACATATATTCTGAAACAGCGAGTTCGCCAAGACAGCAGGACAAAACGGTAGGTGTCAAGCGGCCAGCCACGGATTGCCAGGATTGCCACGAAATTCAGCTATCAACTCAGCCATTCCTCGATGGCTCGTGACGTCCAGAGCGCACGGCCACATCGCAACAACCGTGTCTTCATCGGAGACATGCTTTCTGTCACCACAGTTATCGCCATTGATATGCCACAGTTATCGCCATTGAAAGTTATCGCCATTGATATGCCCGGCGACAGATCGCCCATCCACCATAATGCTGCCGGTGGGTTTGATGCACGTGCAGGCCATGCAGAATCATTCAAGAATTCTCATGTTTTTGATGTCGTGCTCAAAACAAAACTACCAGTCGTCGTCACTAGCCCAGCGATCGTGAATGACAACCATGGCGTCATGAAGGCTCACACCCGAGCAGCGCGTACCTTCTCCCAGCATAACTGCATTCTGCCGCAACCGCTGCGAACACAAATGCGATCATGTCAAACGTCATCATGGTCTACCACAAAAGTACGTGAGCAGTTATTGTGCACCGACTCAACTCAACATTCATTGCCATAAGAATGCAAAGAAAGGTAGCAACAACGCAGTCCTCAAGTCATGAACACAGCCAGCGCAGTGCGCACAGATTGAAAACAAAACTACTGCTTGCTGCCACCGCTTAACAGAAAGCCGCGGTCACTATCGTTGTGTTCATCAATAGCAAATATGATCCGAAGTTGCGCAGCTAACAGAGCTGTAGATTAAAAGCAATGAAACTATAAAACGACAAGAAGCCTTGCGACTTTCCTGTTGTTCATCTTGTGGGAAATGAGGCCAGCCCGCTGCCTTTGCGCGGGCTTTGCCGCCTTTTCTGCCGTTCTCATGTCCCGACATGTCTCTCCTCCTCGCTGTCTGCTGCGCTGAGAGTGGAGTGATGTTTAACATTCTCACCCGGTAGCAGATGTTGACTGTGGCGCCGCGCGTGTAGTCTCTCGAGAGGTTTTCGCGCGCTGCTACAGTGGCTAAAAGGAGAAGTGTGATTACCGTCAAGCGGCGTCAATGGGAAGGGTTGACGCCGCTTAGCTATGCATCCGCTAGGTGGCACTCGCTGTCGCATACACGTTAAGCTCGCGTGCATTTGTCCGGTCAGGAGCGATCAGTTGAGCTTTGACGTGTTCATAAAGTGCTTAATACGTGTGAAACTCTTTGTCGACATGGTTAGCTGCCTTCGCAGCGCTTTGTAAGCATCCTAGAGGAGTTTGCACTAGTATGTGGGGCAATTCGCTGGCCAGGCTTGTAAAGTGTGCCGGCGACCAAGCCACTGCTTTGTTCCCGGCTGCGTGACTGGTTACAAATCCTGCAAGCAAAAACTTTCATTGTTCAGCGTACCTAAAGAAGATGAGCTGTTTCTGAAGTGGCAACGAAACATACCCAGAGCTGACAAGCCGCTGGAGAGAAATGCAGCAGTATGTCAGTTGCATTTTGATCAGCAGTTTGTGTCGCGGCATTTCGAGCATGTAATACAAGGCGAATCGGTGCGCATTGGTCGGACCAGGCCGGTTCTCCTGCCAAACGCTGTGCCGACTATATTTCATAATTTGCCCAAGTACATCTCGAAGCCACATCCGAAGAAAGGAAGTGCACGGGAGAAGCCAGCATCACATCTCTCGTCGCCCAAAAGAAGACGTCGCATGGACGGAACGTCTTGCCCAAATTCTGAAGTTGTTGAGGCTGAAGAAGTCTGTGCTACTGTTGATGCTCCAGCTGCACATGTTCTAGAAGTCCTGAATGCGCCACTTCTGACCAACCAGTGGGCGAAGCACGTATTCAGCGAGAATACCCTTCACGTGGCCTACAGCGTATGGTTACCTAGAAAAGACATGAGCCTGCTTCATGCGCTGAAAATGGTGGTGTTTAGATGCATCGAAAGTGTGATAAAACATGAAGTGTTTGTGCGGGCTGTCGAGGTCGCGCTTGATGTGCCAAGAGATCCAGCATCTGTTTTGCAAGAGGTCGACAGCCTGCGTGCTTGCACTGGAGCAGGACTGAGTGCGGAGTTTCTGCTAGCGTGCTCCAACGCAAATTCGAAGCAATCAAATGATACTCTGTACCACATTAAGTGTAAAGGTGTATCAAGACAGAGTGAGAAATGGTGCGTGTCGTGCAGTATCTGAGGAGACTCCTAAATAACCAAAGGTGCCGAGCGAAGCAAACCAAGAATACTAGAATAAGTATCTCATCAAAGCTGAGAGCGAAGACTCGGGCAATGCGACGCCTTAGAACCAAGGTGACGCTGCTAGAGCAAGTGATCTCCCAAATGAAGGAAGAAAATGAGGCGATTGAAGAATTTACCCTCCTTAAGAAAATTGGCCAGCTTACACCTAAGTAGAAGGCTACCTTTATTCGGTGTTTTGAGGCTGCGACACGAAAATCTCCAAAGGGGATGCAGTATAACCCTGAATGGCTTTTTTAATGCATCATTATACGTATAAAGCGCCCACGGCTCTATGAGCATATACATAGAGAAAAAATCTTGGCGCTACCAAGTCGCAGCTGCCTCAAAAAGTACATGAAGCAGTACGGGAGCACGTTTGGTTTTATTCGCAATGTGCTTTCAGAAATTGCCAAAAAAAACAGAAAAAAATGACTGAATTTGAATGCCACGGTGAACTCATCATCGATGAGATGAAGTAGGCAGAGAATATTGCTGTGAAAGGTGGCTCGGGTAAAATTGACGGCTTCGTCGGCCTGGGTACTTTGACTCCTGAGCTTGAAAAAATAGTTGCATGCGCCTACGGTTTGGTGATCCTTTTCCTGCCACTTTCAGAGTCATGGCACCAGATTTTTGGTGTATTTGCATCCTGGGGAAATGTGAAGGCACCACTTCTTTAATAATGAAATTGCAAAGAAATAGTAAGGAACTCAAGAACTTGTTCTTGGGCGAGTTGGTGCCTTAGTTTGCTAAACGCCCCACCGCGGTGGTCTAGTGGCTAAGGTACTCGGCTGCTGACCCGCAGGGCGTGGGTTCGAATCCCGGCTGCGGCGGCTGCATTTCCGATGGAGGCGGAAATGTTGTAGGCCCGTGTGCTCAGATTTGAGTGCACGTTAAAGAACCCCAGGTGGTCAAGATTTCCGGAGCCCTCCACTACGGCGTCTCTCATAATCATATCATGGTTTTGGGACGTTAAACCCCACAAATCAATCATCAGTTTGCTAAACATGTGCGTTCTTGTCTTTTTTTTCGTGTTTTTAGCTTTCCACCAAGATAACAAGTTTGGCAAGTAGTAAGAAGGTAATTTTTGCAGTATCGCTATTCATCTTAGTCGCAGTGCATGTCATAAAGAAAAGGAGATGAGAGTGTGGAGGTTTGTGTTACACTGGGTGCACAAAAAAAGAGGGGAAAAACTAAATTGTTTAGGCAATCAGCGAATTCTTTTACCAAACGACTCAACTATAAATGCGTTAGTTACTAGTTGAAAGTGCCAGCGCAAGTAAAAACTAATGATGCTAATGCAAAATTCATAAAAACCCACGGCTGCCATGGCTACGCCAGCATCGCACCTACATGAAAGCGGGTGCGAGCGCCACCTAGGCCGTGAATCATCGCGGCGTACGCAGGCGACGGCTCCCCGATCACACTTTTCCTTCTAGTCACTGTAGGGCTGTGTCGGGAGCGGGCAGATACTCTCCGAGACTGCAGACGGTGAGCCACGCAATCTTTTCCGTACGTCGACTCCCGTTGCTCAGGCCTCATCGGACTTCGCTGATGGCGCCTCGCGCCCGAGGCGAAGGCTCAGCTTTTGTTGCCCTACTGCGTATGCTCGGCCGAAGGGTGGTACGGTGTCCTAGTGCGTGGCCTAGCTACGCCGACACGTCTCCCTCCGAAGCCAACGCGAGCGCCTTTGCCCTCACTCGAGCAACCGGGCCTTGGTCCCGGTGTCTCCGTGGATCACCTTTACCGCGGATACGTGCTCATGGGACCCTCTGTAGTACTTTTATGCCCGTGGCGTGGATAAGCCTACTTGCTTTCCCGTCACACCTATGCAACGGGCTGAACTGCGTTTGGTGTTGCGACTTTGAGCAGTATCGTGTTCTCGCCACGGCGATGGTTAATGCGTGCCCTGCGGCTTGCTAAGACCGGACCCATGCTAGTGGCCGTACCCCTTCGGGATACATGTCACTACAATCTATGGCCATGGTAGTGCGAAGCTTCAGCACTTTCAGTTGCAGTTTTCACTTGGCCTCTAGAGAAGCTTTGGCACGCTCGTTCATGGCGCTGCACACTCGGCATGCTCCAAGGGTTCTCTGAATATCGCATTTCCTTCTGTATAATCCGCTTTTGCATGTAACCGCCAGCCTGACCGTGAAAGAAAAAAAAAAAACTACCCGCATATTGACGCAAGGTCACCTTCCTTGCATTGCTGTGAAGTCAACTTATGCATTGAAATTCTTGTACAACCTACATCCTGACTTAAGCTCCAAATTTCCTGTATATTTTGATATTTGGTACTATATTTTGATATTTTGATCGGCCGTTAAAGGCCGACTCCAGCGATTTTTCAACCATGTCAAGGTAATGGTGTTTCCATGTTCCTGAGACACTCTTGTCACGAGCCCAATAGCTGAAATGCTCAGGAAATTTGAAAATAATTTTTAATAAGCAAAAAGGTGCAATTGCGAAACCCAGCCGGGCACCCTGTCTGTGTATTATGTACTATTTGGTAAAAACCAGAGGCCATATACTGGTTCTGCCGGCGCGGGGTATGAAAGCTGTAAAAGCCAGACCAGCGAAGCGCCGGCCAAACACTACAGAGGTAGGAAGAAAGCTTTCCCATGCTATACCCGTGCCAAACACCGCCGCCGCCGCCTTATGGCCAGTACAATAAACACTGTAGCAGCCAAAGTAGCGATGCCATCGGCTGTATCACTTCTGTTGACATGCCAAACATATCGTCACACAGACAGTGTTGCCAATAATTCTGGCAAGCGAGGTGCGCTTTTTGAGGCAATCTTTAAAATTCATTTGTAAACAATCAGTGAATCTCTCAAGCCTGTAATTTGGCATAAATGATGGAAATGTGCAAAAGTACGCACCCAGCTAATTTCAACAAGATCTAATGACGTCGAAACATCGCCAGAGTTGGTCGATAAGTGAGAAAACATGTTCACTCAGTGTGTGGCCAGGCACGTCTCAATCAGCGAGAGTTCAATGCATGCGCTTGCTAGGACCAAATGGCGAGTCACATAATTATCAGATCTTACCAAATTTTGTTGTATATAGATGAAATTTCACTATAACGAATTTTTTCACGTATCCCATCAATTTCGTTGCAGCAGGATTTGACTGTACACACTTTAACGAGCTTTTATGATCATACATATCTTGTACGGTGCATGTTTACATTGTTTGCTTTTTCATTACAATTCAAACAAGAAACTGTGGGGCGCGGCTGCGAAGCGCATATTTCGAAGCGCACAGCAGACTATTAGCCGCATTGACCGGTCTCTCGAGCTCCTGTTTACGTCACCTTCGGTCGGCTGTAATGGTGTCGTTTTTTCTAGCTTCGGTATTAAAAACTGCGTTATTGGCAAGTTTTTTCTTAGGTAATCACCTGCATTTGAAAGGTGAAATTTGGCAGGCAGCATTGCCTCCAGCTAGACTGCCTATAAATCAGATTTTTGAGGTGCGCACAATTTCGTTGCAGTTGGCCTAAGATGCTTTCTGCACTAATAAAATATTTTCGGGGAGAACTTGAGCTTTGATGAAATCATAATTGACTTTCAGCAAATGTGCACCTTTTACATGTGTGTACACATTACAAAACACAATGAGTGCTCAATGCAAACAGCAAGAACATGTAAAGAAGTTGTGCTTACAGGTACAGGAGTAATGATGATGTGACAACTGAAACAGAGGACAGTGCCATAGCAGCTGCTCCCATCCATGGCAACAAGGCAACACCAAAAGGCATGAAGATACCTTGTGAGAAAAAAAATACACATATATAGAAAGAAGGTACAATAAGTCAAAATTGGCACAATTTTATAGTACATACACCTTTCAATTACTTATATTTAAAGGAGCCCTGAACCATTTTCCAAGTATAATCATTAAATGACTTCAGTGATCGAAGCTTATTGCCACATGAATCGATTGCCACAGCCATTTCTTGAATCTGTCAAGAAAAAGCGGATGTACAAGTATTTGTCCCATGCTTCAAGTGCTTCCTCTCTTCTCTCCTCTTGACAAGCGTGTTAATGTACACGGGAGGGATGGCAAGAAAAAGTTACGTCAGGACATGTGATGACCTTGAGCCATTGTTTAAGAATAATCAGGTGAGCGGCCAGATAATGTTCAATCTCGCGGCCGCACTCTGCTGTTAGCCGTCAGATTGCGCCGCGGCCAACATACCCAACTAAGCGGCGCTGGCGCATTGAAATTCCTCTGCCTGTCCAACGTTACCGTTCCTAGTGGCATGACTAACACTCAAAGCATGAAAGATATTGGTCATTTCAGATTAAAAATAAAGCTTCATCAGGTTTAAGAATTCATTAACACGAAAATGCCTTGTGCAGTTATGAAGCGTGGAAGCTTGGGCAAGTTTGTAGGACATAACTGAATGCAGGAACAGCGCAACCTACAAGTAGTCACTTTGTAACTACGGAAGCGAAAAAAACAAGGACAGAAAAGAGCACTGACTTTCAACAAAGATTTAATATCGGAGTGGTGTACATATATAGGCGAAAAATGAGAAAAATGGGCATGCGTAGAAGGGTGCAGGAACAACTACTGCGATACAATGTCAGCAAAACTCTTGTCTCTAGTTGAAAGGGCTGAGAAAACAAATGCATATATAACTTAAAAAAGATCGAGATACGCCATCTCCTTTTGCAACAACGCAACCGATGGGCAACTTACACATTTACCGTCAAACTTGTTTATTTGATAAGCTTCAATTATCTCACACGTGGCCTGCGAGTTGTGCTTGCTTAATACCTCGCAACGCTCAAAAACTGGCACGCAGTTGCAGTCTCTGCAGTGGATTCCGAGGTGTCCTTGAACTACGTTGTGTACATTGTTATTGTGCTCTCTTAAACGGTCATTAAGGCACCTTCCGGTTTGCCCTATGTATACCATTCCGCACGAAAGCGGAATGAGATATACGACACCAATAGCACAAGGTACAAAGCGCGTTCTGTGTTTCACAGTGCACCTTCCTTTAATAGCAGCTGGATTATTCACCAGCTTACAAAGCTTTGCAAGCTTTTCTGGGGCGGAAAAAATAACAGTGACACCAGCGCGTTTACCGATTTTTTTCGGCCGATGCGACACGTTATGCATATACGAAACTGCAACATATTTCATGGGAACAGACGCGCTTTGAGGCTGAGATCACCCTCCTTGAATTTTAATTTGCTTCAAAAGTTTTTCCACAACAGCAGAAATCAGGGCGCTCGAGTAACCGGGGCTTAAGAGGCGCTCTACCTGTGCTTTGAAACTGCATTGCACCGAGTGCGGGCATGACCTCTTGAGAGCGTTTACCAGGCAACCTTTAATGATACCCTTTTTCACCAATTTTGAATGAGCTGAGTGGAAAGGTAAAAGGGGTTTACCACTTCTCGGTGAAAACAGCCAGCACAAATGAGTACTTCTAAGACAGAGTGTTAGGTCTAAGAACCTAATCAAATTTCCAGACGGTAACTCATGCGTAAGTTCAAGAGGAAACAAGTGCTTCTTAAACAAATCTAGAAGACTAAGGACAACAACTTCAAAAACAGTATCCAAGCAATCAATAAATACAATGAAATCATCAACAAACCTACAGACCTTCACAACGAGAGACAAGTCGAGATCTTTTTGAATGTGGCGATCCTTATGCGCGAGAAAGATGTCACTCAGGACTGGTGCCAAACAGGAACCTATGCAAACGCCGCTTTTTTGAATAAAATGTTGCTCATTCCAAGATGCAACTGTTGACTTTAAATAAAATGAAAGATATTCCAGAAAACCTTGAACTGGCATTCCTGACGCATTCTGGAAGTTTATCGACCCAAACGAATCAATGCATTCTTTTAAGCACTGGAGCAGTTCGTTATGTGGAAGTGAATAATATAGATCTTTCATGTCTATTGAGAAAGCCTTCAGTCCTTTGTTATTTGACCTTAAAAACTTAATAACCGCGTCAGAGTCTTTTACCAGGAAAGGATCGTCAATAGTTAAAAGGTTGAGCTGTTCTTTTAAAAACAAAGCGACCTGTTTTTGCCAGGTCCCGTTCTCAGAAACTATAACCCGTAGTGGGCAGTCAATCTTATGCGTCTTAGCAGTAAAAAAGATGTCAAGACTTAGCTTGTTTGATTTGTCAATACATTTAGCAACTTTTTCTAGGCCGAGAGAGCTGCAAAGCCTTTTCGCTTTCAACTTAGCTTTTGCTATAGAAGAGTGGCTGGGTTTAGCAAGAGTGGCGAGGTATTAAGCAAGCACAACTCGCAGGCCACGCGTGAGATAATTGAAGCTTATCAAATAAACAAGTTTGACGGTAAATGTGTAAGTTGCCCATCGGTTGCGTTGTTGCAAAAGGAGATTGCGTATCTTGATCTTTTTTAAGTTACATATGCATTTGTTTTCTCAGCCCTTTCAACTAGAGACAAGAGTTTTGCTGAGATTGTATCGCAGTAGTTGTTCCTGCACCCTTCTACACATGCCCATTTTTCTCATTTTTCGCCTATATATGTACACTACTCCGATATTAAATCTTTGTTGAAAGTCAGCACTCTTTTCTGTCCTTGTTTTTTTCGCTTCCGTAGTTACGAAGTGACTACTTGTAGGTTGCGCTGTTCCTGCATTCAGCCTTGTGCAGGCTGTGAAGGTCGTCAACACAGATCGATCGGGGAGAACTCAAAGCTAATTCCGCTCGCCTGCACTTGTATTTTTGTCTGTTCACAGCATTCTTTCATGCAAAGAAAAACAATTGAAAAACAGAGTTAGCCAGCATGCTATTCCTCCATCAAGATATTTCGCTGTGGAGAAAAATGCAAGGAACTTCCACGTCCTTAGATGCAGGTGCATGTTAAACAGCCCCGGATGGTCAAAATTAGTCGGGAGCTCTCGACTATGGCATCACTCGTAATAAAATCATGGTTTTGACACGTAAACACCCAGTAATAATTACTATGCCTCTATCAAAAGAAGATAGTTACTACACCAGAAACGTATTTTATGCGTATCGCTGCTTCTTTGAATCATAGTTGCGCTTGTTCCATGTGGACGCGATATAAATAATTGAAACGCGCAAGTATTCATTATCAAGCACACAAGAGCAATGGAGTTCCGCAATATATATAAATATTTGAACCATGCAAGTATTTCATAAGCGGCAACCTAAAGCAATGCGGTTGTTCATGGCTGGATGTTACTATGGTAATTCACACATTTATGCCAACGATCACTTTCAGACGGCACTTTGAAGAAAGGCACACCCTCCTCACAAGTCTGATAGCCAGAACGGCAGTACATACAAAACACGCTCCACCCATTTCGGGAACCTCTCAGCAATATTATGTCACCTTTATCGATAAAATAACATTAAACACACGAAAACCAAAAGAAACCTGGCTTCAAAATAACGTGGTCACTCATGATAACAAGAAGATCGGCAGCGTGTACGTTTCTGCCAAAAGTGCTGCTGAGACGGCTGACCCCGCTTATCGCAGTGCCATCTAATAAGGAATCGATGAAGCTGCTAGATAACTGGTAATGGCCCGAACATTACCTAGACGCACTGGAATTGCGCTTTTCAATGCGTTGCGGGGAAAGTGTCAGCACCTGTATATTCTTACACCGTGCCTTGAGGACACATGACAAAACGTGATCACTCTTTCTCTCTATGATTCCCATGTGTGAGTGTGACTACTGTGTAGACTTACACACATTACAGAAAATAAGCACCTGATTACAAATACAGTAGACTTTCGTTAAACAGGACCTGAAAGGGCCAAAAAACATGTTACACTCAACAGGAGTTTTGTTTACTGAGAGATGAATAGTTGTGCAGAATACAAGCGGCGTTCTTTTTAAAAAAAAAAATCCAAATACAGAAACCTAAACTGGGCTAAATTTCACAGGAGCATATAGCATGCCCAAGTATCCTTAACTTCTCAATCAGTCTGAATCGAAATGGGACTATTTCTGATTCTAACGAGAACTGAAAAAGGCAGTTTCTAATAAAAATGAACTAAATACTGCATCTGTTTCAATCAAAGTGAGCGAGATTCATTAAACCACCGCTACATCAACGATTGCGACCAAGAATACCAGAATGGTTTCATCAAATGTGTTTCATCAGTGTCCTAGTTACATTGCTATTGTGTTTACGCTTCATAATTAGTTTTTCTAGCACAAGTTGGCACTTACTGAAGGACATGATATTGCAGTGCAAAACTCAAATATAAAGAGTAAGAGCCTGACTTGCCAACTTTTGTTTGTCTCTAAGTGTTTATTTTGGAGTTTATCACTGCAATATCACGCCCTTCTTTCACTCGAAGACCGTATATTTGAAATGAAAGACATATAAAATTAAGCTATTTGGAATTGATCTATTCCTTAAATAAGAAGAAATGATCCAAAGCGGCACGGCATAAAACGATCTCAGAAGAAGAAAAGGACAAAAAAGAGCTGTATCACTTCTAAAGGCCTTCAATAGATGCCAAGAACACGAAAACACTGCTGTCAGTCAAGAATAGTTTGCGTTTTGTCAAGAGGGACCCTCGCTCTTCAAGTCTAGTGATTGCCATAGCACCCAAGAGACAAAGCACTGCACTGACAGAAGCACTAAGATGATGTTAACATTATCGCAAAATATTGCTATGCCGTACAATCGAATAATTTTATATTTATTTCATGGGCTAATTCATGCAACAAATGAAATGTTCCAATATATATGGGCCAAATGCAAACTTTACTACAGAATATAGACAATATGGGCTACCTAGATTTTAGCCGCAATATAGATTTAAGGTGTTTCAGCACAATGCTCGTTGTCGTCTATGGCTGAACAAGTGGACATTGCCTTGCAGCTTCTGGAAGACAAATATGAACATATATTCAGCGACTCCAAAGCAGCCATCTGCGCCTTCAACGTTGGAGCCATGTGTAAAGAAGCCTATCACACACTTGAGGGCAAAAACATCACCACACACGCTCTCACGTGATTCCCGGCTCATATGGTATCCATCAGGGAAGGCCCCACAAACCTGAACGAGCTAGCCCACTCCAAGGCGCAAAGTCTCACTTTCCGCGACCATGCAGAACTCCTCCACTGGCCCAAAGTTGCGGTGAACAGAGGTCAATCGACTACTTATAACGAAATTACACAGCACTTTGATCTCAGCAGGAGAGACCTTCCCCTTCCTAACATGAAGTTAAATTGAACACAGGCTTTGACTCTCAGGCTACTGCAGACGGATTTGTATTTAAGCCTGACTTTACTGCATAACTTTATCTCAACATTTACCCTAATGACTCTTGCAGGCACTGCAATGATTCAGCTAGCCAAGAGCACATGCTCTGGCTAGCCCCTCGTTGCGAGGCAACGAGGGGCTACGAAGACAAGTGGCTATCCGCTGTCATGATCCCCGATGTCAGTTGTCAACTGTGGGCTGTTGAGAGGGCCCACGATGCGGTGGTTGGGCTTGGCCTGACCGTCCCAACGTGGGAGCAGCCCGCTGTGCGTTGAGTCGTGCACCTCAGGATTTCAAATAAGGTTTTGCATCCATCGATTTATTTAGGGGAGAACGTATGGGCAAAAAATTGTTTGAGCGGGCTCAGCCATATCTTCAGTATCAAAAAAGTGCATATTTCTCAGTTTCAGTTAAAGTGCATCTGGCCCTTTTAGAAAAAGAAATAATGCCCCAAGTACTGAATCAATCATATCAGAGACTGCTGTTCCATTTAAGCAGCAATTCTGTTCAACAGATTTTCATTTACTGAGAGTCTACTGTACTTCCTTTAAAGTGTAGCTGTTTACAACAGGTACTTGAAGCCCCAGAAAAGTAATTGAGCAATTACATCAATGTAATAAGTCTTTTTGCCTTAGTTTCTCTTAAATTCATTGCAGTAACACAATAACACAAGTTTACTCAAACTACAAAGAATACTGTGGCTTGCATGGTAGAGAGAAGGCTGGAGGCTTGCGTGAAGGCTGGAAGGCTTAATATTGAATCTGTGTTATTGTGAACTTTCAACAGTTGTTTTTTAAAGTTGTAGTTTCTGATTCTTCCATGTTTCCTTGTTAAAAGATCAGCTGCTACAATGAACTCTCTCTCATGCGCTGTGTGTACAGTATTATAATGTAGAAACACCATATGCACCAGCTCGAAGTTGTGCAGTGCTTCGAAGCTGGTATCCATGTCCTCTACGAAGCATCGTGCTTCACTCTTGCTGGCATTTGGGTAAAGCATCGGTGGTAAAGCCAAGGAAAAGGTGCAAAAAATTTAGTGCAGCTTCTACTGGAGGTGCAATGCTGAAGACTCAGTGGAGCTGATGGGCACCTACGCACCCCTGGCTTTTGTTGCTTTGCTATCTTTTGCAAACTTTCTCCTTCTTCGTTCTTCTATTCTATTCATTCCTTTCGGTTTTTCTATAACCATTTTTCTTTGTTTATTTTTTTCTCTCTTTCTGCCTCTTTCACCTTTATTTTTCTTTATTTTTTGCTTCCTCTCTCTTTTTTCTGTATTTTTTTTCTCTATATAGATCACTCTAGTTCTTTCTCTCTTTTTTTCTTTCTCTGCATTTCTTTAACTCTCTTTCTACCATGGTGACCTGGTGGTTATGGTGCTCGACTACTGACCCACAGATTGCAAGATCGAATCTCAGCTGTGGCGGCCACATTTTCGGTGAAGGCGAAAATGCTTGATGCCCGTATACTTAAGATTTCGATGCATGTCAAAGAACCCCAGGTGGTCAAAATTTCTGGAGCCCTCCACTACGGCGTCTCTAATATGGTAGTTTTGGGATTATAAAACCCCGAAATTTTTTAGTTTATCTCTTTCTCATTCTTTCCACACTATGGTTTACCCCCCTCCCCTTTCCGTCTTCCTCACTGTTCTATCTCTACTTCTCATGGTCACTCCCTTTTCCCACTTCCTTGCTACACAATACTATTCTATGATCTCTCAGCATTCCCATATAGCTGAAGGAAAAAGCAGGAGGATGTACAAGAGTGGGTTTACCCAAATGAAACCATTGTTACACATACCAAACTTTTGATAAGTAGTCAGCTCACAGCTGATAGTTCATCATTCCATTTGTAGTTGTACTGCCATTCCTTTGCATTTTAGTGTTTATGTGAACTGTATTCATGCAAGGCAAAAAAGAAAAAAGATAACCTGGATAGCTGAGTGGTTAGAACACTCGCCTTAGAATCGAAGATTTTCAGTGTCAAATCTTGCCTCATGAAGAAGTTTTTTTGCCAAAAGTTTATCTCTTTCTCTTCTTTCATACCTCTTTTTTTTCTTTAGCTCCCTTTTTTGCTACTCATCTCTTAGCCATTAGGGTTATTACAGGCCATGCTGGAGAAATCAGCGAATGTGTTCTGCGAGCGTATCAGAAGAGAACGAAGATGTAGAGGGGGCATGTGGTGGCTCATGAAGATTATCCTTTCTGTTTATGACAGACAAATTATGGCGAGCCTAAACACGTACGTTGTTAAAAAAAAGGCTTTATAGAGAACATAATTTACGGGACGAGAACTGCTGTAAAAGACTGGTTTTAACGTGATTTTTCTGGGAAAAAACCTAATTGATTATTGGTAATCAATTACAAAAAACAATTGAATTACTCAGGACATTATAGTTAAAAAGAGGTCATCAATCACGTTACCAAAAAAATGTAATTGATTGCAAGTAATCGATTACTTGTAATGCGTTACTTAAACTCTGCTACTGTGTAATGTTAAAACACTGTACAGCATGATGTGGTAGCACCCTGAGGCAAGAAGTGCACCTGATCTAAAAGCTGCTCTTGACTTAAGCCAGCTAATGGACCAATAGCACGCTATCCGTTGTTCAGCATCAAACAGCAGGTGCCCAGCAAAGGCAGTGAGGTCGGGCCTCTGTCTTAAGAGAGCGGGCTTGACAAAATGGTAACTTTGCACTTGCTTGGAAACTCTCCCAGCCGTGCAAAACTGCAAGATCTGGCTGAGCTGTTCATAAAAGTGTCTGCTTTCTGCAGGATGTGCTTTCTTAACGAGCCCAAGGAGTGGTTCAAGACCTCTTTGACAATTTAAAAAGTGGTTGGCCTGCTGTGAAAACATTGCTAAAAATAACGATACAGCAGTTAAACCTGGATATAACAAAATTGATCAATGCCCGGAAAAATTCATTATAAAAATGATTTCGTTATATGCAGGTTCAGTACGAAAATTTGGAAAATAAAAGCGCAAATTAAACAAAAGGAGAACTGTGGGCAGAGCTAATCCAAAACACTTAATTTACAGTAAAAAACTGCGTTATTATAGCGATAGCAATTATATGGACACTCTCGGCGGGTATTTGCCGTCGCCGCCACATACCGTCGTAACAATCTAGATTGGTAACATGCCCCCGCACATTGTAACTTTCACGAGTGGGTACAAGCGCGTGAGCCGTGCTGAAGCAGAGGTCAAATGAGTTGGCCCATGCCTATTGCCTGAAAAGTGCATAAGATAACATCTGCCGCATATTAGAGCTGCCGTCGAATGCTCAAACAGAAAGTAAACCACCCGTCTTGAACAAGCATGAAATAACGCGGGGAGGAGGGGGAATCACTTGAATTTTAAGGGCGGTCGAGATCGCTGGCGTGCTTGCTATCTCCACGAGTATCAGTGCAGTTTCAATGAGAAGAGACTGTGTGAAAAGAGCAAGTCTCCCTAGAGCGGCCCTATTCACTCACACCAGCATTGTGTAGGAGTTCCGCGATATCGGATACAAAAGAGTTTGCTGCCAGCCTTACGTCTTGAAACATTAGAATTTTTTGCTATCGCTTTCATTGTATTGCATTCAACACGCCGCCGTGTTGCCAGAACTAATCGGCTAATCGCGTAAGCTACCAGCCTGCGAATTCAAGGCGCGACGCAAGACAGAAGCTCGTGACAAGTCGACCTCTGAAGATTCGTCATCACCGTGGCCTCGGAGAGTTTCCATCAGCGCCTAATTTGACATCCCCTCGGTGGTGAAGACACGATTGTCCGAAATTAAAAGAAAGTCAAAAGGTGAAGCAATGAATGCGATAAAACAATTCTTGGAAGGTAACGCTGAGAACGGCAAGCAGATAGAAACGTGCAGCGCGCTGCTCACGCACAAATTACGCAAGAAAACAACATACACAGGACGAGATAGAACATACAACATTTGCCGCTCGACACTTAATGCGCTGTTTAAAGAAAAATGAAGCACGAAACACAATCACAGGTATAAATATGAGTGCAAACTAAAAAGTACCGTAGTTGTTACTTCGCTGTAGTTGAAAAGCGCACTCTTTTCGCAAACGGCGCCTGTCCAGCGAGCGAAGTGATCTTTGTGCGCCCAGCAACTAAATGCAATCATTCCGGTCAAACTCGAAGGCACGCGATTTTCTCCACCGATGGATAAGTGCACATCCACAAGCATCTACCCTCCCCCCCCCCCGCAGTTCCCTGGGCAAAGTATGTGTAGAAGATAAGTGCACATTGGTGCATCGTGACGAGCTGGGCGCCGAGTGCGGGCGGCTTTCTTTTTTTCTTCCTTGAGTTTTCATATATATATATATATATATATATATATATACATATATATATATATACGTTTTCATATACAAGATATACGTATACATATACAGTGAATGGCGGCGGCAACAACGGTAAAAAACCAGCCAAGACTGTCCATATAATTGGCATTGCAATAAAATAAAGAAGCAAAGCTGAACGTCGTCGGGGGCTACACCATGCATGCACAGTAAAACTATGCACGCGCACGGCGTCAAAAACGAAGAGCGAACTATACGGACACAGACACGGATACCGCGGAATACTATTCGTTTAAGTGCCCTCTATATGCAGCGCGATCGCACATATATGATGCTAACTAAAAGCGTGGCACTGCCGTCGCGCAAAAGTAGCTTTCTCTTTTTTATATTTGTTTGGAAGGGGGGGCAAAAGTCTGATGTATGCACTAAGGGATAAAGAAGGCAAAATAACTACCAATATGGATAGGATAGTTGAAATAGCGGAGGCGCTTTACAGAGATCTGTACAGTAGCCGGGACAACCACGACCTTAATACTATAAGAATCAGCAGTAACCCAGATGACACCCCACCAGTAATGATAGCAGAAGTAAGAAAAGCTTTGGAGAGCATGCAAAGAGGCAAAGCTGCTGGTAAGGATCAGGTAACATCAGATCTGCTGAAAGGTGGAGGACAGATTGTGTTAGAAAAACTAGCCACCCTGTTTACGAGGTGTCTCCTGACGGGAAGAGTACCAGAGTCTTGTAAGAACGCTAACATCATCTTAATACGTAAGAAAGGAGATGACAAGGACTTGAAAAATCACAGGCCGATCAGCTTGCTCTCTGTAGTATACAAGCTATTTACAAAGGTAATTGCTAACAGAGTAAAGAAAACATTATAATTCAATCAACCAAAGGAACAAGCAGGATTTTGATAAGGCTACTCAACAATCGACCACATTCATACTATCAATCAGGTAATAGAGAAATGCTCAGAATATAACCAACCAATATACATAGCCTTCATAGATTATGAGAAGGCGTTTGATTCAGTAGAAATACCAGTCGTCATGCAGACACTGCAGAATCAGGGCGTCGTTCCTGGAAGAAATCTACAGGGGATCAACTGCTACCATAGTGCTTCATAAAGAAAGCAACAGGATACCAATCAAGAAGGGTGTAAGGCAGGGGGACAGAATCTCCCCAATGCTATTTACGGCGTGCTTACAGGAGGTTTTCAGAAGCCTTGAATGGGAACAGTTAGGGATAAAAGTTAATGGAGAGTACCTTAGTAACCTGCGCTTCGCCGATGACATTGCATTGCTGAGTAACTCGGGGGACGAATTGCAACTCATGATTACGGAGTTAGACAAGGAGAGCAGGAAGGTGGGTCTTAAAATTAATCTGCAGAAAACGAAAGTAATGTACAACAACCTCGGCAAGGAGCAGCGCTTCGAGATAGGTAATAGTGCACTTGAAGTTGTAAAAGACTATGTCTACTTAGGGCAGGTAATAACCGCAGAGCCGAACCACGAGATTGAAGTAACTAGAAGAATAAGAATGGGGTGGAGCACATTCGGCAAGCACTCTCAAATTATGACAGGTAGATTGCCACTATCCCTCAAGAGGAAGGTATATAACAGCTGTATCTTGCCGGTACTTAGCTACGGAGCAGAAACCTGGACTCTTACAAAGAGGGTTCAGCTTAAATTGAGGACGACGCAGCGAGCAATGGAAAGAAAAATGGTAGGTGTAACCTTAAAAGACAAGAAGAGAGCAGAGTGGATTAGGGAACAAACGGGGGTTAAGGATATCATAGCTGAAATCAAGAAGAAGAAATGGACATGGGCAGGGCATGTAGCGCGTAGACAGGATAACCGCTGGTCATTAAGGGTTAACAAAATGGATTCCCAGAGAAGGCAAGCGGGTTAGGGGGAGACAGAAGGTTAGGTGGGCAGATGAGATCAAGAAGTTTGCGGGTATGAATTGGCAGCAGTAAGCACAGGACCGGGTTAACTGGCGGAACATGGGAGAGGCCTTTGTCCTGCAGTGGACGTAGTCAGGCTGATGATGATGATGATGATGGAGAGGGGACACACCCCCGCATACGCCCGTGGCGGCGACAATGGTGGGAACGTCGGCTCGTGGGGTGCAGGCCTGCCTGCCTGCCTCGCGCTCACCCGTGCACAATAACGAGCGCTCCCTCTCGCCTAATGCGCCGTGCATTGCCGCCGCCACTTAGCACTTGGTCGGCGGCGGGGCAGCCCTGGAAGATGCATGCTCGAACCAAAATGCCAAAATGCGGAGCGAAATTTCTAGATTGTGCGTGGTAAAAATTCGTTATATCAAGGTTGTCTCCCGCTGTTACTTTATCACATATAGGTCCCAAATACAGTAAGACCTCGTTAATTCGAAGTCACTGGGGCCGTGAGAAATCTTCGAATTAAGTGGGTTTTCGAATTAACAGAACATTCAAAAATTGCGATGCAAGGAGCTTAGAACTGTTCAAAGTAATCAGTGCTCATTGTTTGCTGTGCCAGCTAGCTTGCGGCTACAAGATTTATGTTTTCCAGCAATACCTTGTCTTAATTTTGCTGCAAACATGAGGAAATAGTGGGCCTAGCTGCTGCCACTGAAAAAAAAAAAAAAAAAACTGCTGTCGTGATCAACTAAAATGTGCGCCTGTGAAAAACAAGACATGCTCACTGCAATACAGTAATGACGCGCAGGAAGCTTGTCACCTACGCCTTGATGCGTCAGCACGTCATGATGTGACCATTCGATCATTCTTTCTGGTAAAATTAGAAATTTAATAATGACCAGTATGACAAAACTCACAATGTATTCTGACTGGGAGAAATGATCTTTTAAACTTTCAAACATAGTTTTTGTAGTAGGTGTTGCAGGCACGAACTCCACCACCAGTGCAAAGGTGCGAATAGCTGGAGCAACCAGCAATCGGAGGTTCGGGTACATCGATAATTCTGCCAAACTGTTCTTTATTAATGTCTTGACGATCCCAGAAAGAATTAGTGAACCATGACCTCTTGACATTCATAGAAACATGCAAGACGCTGCCCGCGCGTCATTGCTGTGTTGCAGTGAAGCACGTTCAGTTTTTCGCAAGTACACCTTTTGGTTGACCAAGAGACCGTTTTCTTCTCTTTTTTTTGCGCTAGGAATAGCAAGGCTGGGGTGCTTCAGCTACAACTCATTAGTACCGATATGTTGCATTGCCTTGTGGATATTTAGAGCCGTCGTTTCGGCGGATTTGCGGCGAAATCGCGATCTAAAACTGGCACATTGCACCCAAAGTTTTCAAATTAACCAGGCTGTTACCGGCCGCCGCTTCGAATTATCCACTCAAACTTACAGTGCAAAGTACAGGACCGCCGAAATCCTTCGAATTAAGTGGGGTTTCGAAATAACCGAGTTCGAATTAACGAGGTTTTACTGTACATGTGCTTCTATGAACACTGGAGGGGAATAGAAAAACTTCGTTATATCGAGTAATCCGCTATATGGAGGTTCATTATAAGCAGGTTTAACTGTAATGCATTCCTTTGTTTATGCCATTAGGTCAACAGTCAAACATGTATTTATGCCAAGCATAGAGACAATCATGGTTTTGTGAAAATGTGGAATTTAACAAAGTAGAGACTGAATTCTGAAAAAAACAAACAAAAAAAAGGTATGTAGAACAGTCTTAAACATAGTTATACAAATAATGATGCTCTTCACGATGGCACATACAACAGTGTACAAGGAACACCAGAAATTTGAGAACAAAGCAATTTTAGAATACGCAAGAATATTCTAGATGTCATCAGGTATACTTTAACCAAACTTTGTCACATGTTTGTTTTAGTGCTGTTTTCAAAAATACTAAAAACCATGTTAATCCTTTACATTTCATGAATGTGGCTTCATCAATAGTTGCATGATCCTAACAAGTGATGCATGGTCATACCGATTGTATCTTTCACAACAGCAGCCTTCAGCCATTTACTTGCATTACGTGATCTTCGTTACTGTTCTGCTCAGCAGCAGACTGAATATAGTCAACAATAAGTAGTAGGTGCGCAAGCAATATTCCTGGAGCCAATGTAATGGCAAGGGCACTTGCTTTGCCAGGACAGCAATTACTTTCCCTGGGAGGCTCAGCTCACTCTGCCTGAAGAGATTACACTCAAACCCCAATATATTGAACCTGGATATAACAAAATATCGGTTATAACCAAGTAAATGAAAAACAGTCTTGCAATAGATGTAGTGTTAAGAATAAATCTTTATAATGAATTTTTGGATATAATAAACTTTTTTTTAGGTAAGATGCAACTTTGTTATAATGAGGTTTGAGTGTAATTAACTTGCCTGCAGTGAAGCACATAATCTTCTCCTCCTTTTAGCCCATTTGGGGTGGGGAAGAATGAGTCCCAGAGTCATGCCTTGTTTAATGACTGCTCATTTTTTATCACAGCTGCTCATTCATAATTTTCTTCTACATGGGCTTTCACTCCATTAGCCAACAACAGTACACAGAAGAACTACTTGCTCCACAGAAGTGATCACAATAGAAGTGGCATCCCTTGTTTGATCAACAAAGGTCTCAGATATGCTGATGCCCAATTTGCATGCTGACTTAATTGTCTGAACAATTCTCTCTCAATTTTTTTTATTTTTTGCTCCTGTCACACTGCAGCCATGCTGCCTTAAGGGCTGCAAAGAGATAACACCACCTTTATTTTCCTAGCTATAACCACTTCCCTTGACAAGAGGGTAAACCAAATATGAGTGCTCGGAAAATAATTTTAGGGAAGGAAAAGGGTGAGGACAAGAAACAGAAAACGGATAGGAACTAAGGGAAGTTTGTTGTGATGGTATGGATTGTGATCAATGTCACTGTGCTATGGGTACATTTGAGCTAAATAAAAATAAAATATGGCAGTCACATTCAGTTGCAAACAGAGGACAATAGGCTGTGTATAATGAGACAACAACCACGATTTGCCTACCTGCTGCAAGAGGAATGCCCACAAGGTTGTAGATGCTAGCAAGAAAAAAATTCATTCGAATTCTTTGCACAGTCTTCCTCGAAAGGTCCACAGCACCCACCACATCATAGAGATTGTTCTAAAATAAAGAACAATGAGCAAACATTAACACTTACAACAAGCACAGAAAATATCCATTCCTTGCAGCCACCTTTTAAGTGATAAATGATTGTAGAAAGACCTCCAACATCATACAGCACGAAGAATATAAGGTTTACATGGTAACAACACAACTGTGTGTAGCATTGGCATGCAAGACTTTCCAAAATATCTGAATATCAAGGAGGACACATTTGAAATTACTGTGAATTCTACACAGTGTGTAATCTGGGCATTCAAATAGCATATATATTAGGCAAACAGTGAAATATGACACCTGATAGCATCACTGCTTTTTCTGCACAGTTCTCCCTATATGTAATGGAGATGCACTACTCTGTTTTCCCGGCAGGACCACACAGGTATTGATCTAATTGCAACAAAAGTACTAAACACCATAAAGCTGAGAATGAAGGTGGTTTGATGTATACTGTCTACTTAATGGTCATATGATCTGCCAAATCCCGGAGGTGTGCACAGTCAACATGGTGAAGGAATCATCAGCATGGAACAATAGCATTACAGTGAAATGCACACTCTCTACTGCTAGCATAAAAAATGATTCTAATATTGAAAGTGCGTGCACGCAAAGCGTACCATTATGGGATATTAGATCTTGTCAATTGCCATTAAATGTACAAAAACCCTGAAAGACATTAGCCATCCAGTTGCGATTGTGTAGACATTGACTACCCACTTTTGCCCAGGATTAGGCAGATGACTAAATAAAATACTGGCAAACAACATGTTCAAAAAATGGAAATGACCCAGCACTCTGACTTGCATCTAGCTTCACTACATTGCAGTTGCCCACCCACCAAAACTGCATTCACGGTTAAGGAATTTCGACGTGGAGTTCGTAGCAACAACCCCTCTAAAATATAAGTTCCACTTATAATGACAAAGTGTGATAAAGCTTGGCAGAGTGCATGAATACATTTGCCTTTCTTATCTTTTACCTATGGATACATGGGGCCATCTCTTTTCATGTCATCAATATGGCTGTAGCCTGTATCCCAAGTTCTAATGATGAATGCATGATTGGAAAGAACAGGATGATTCTAAAAATGAACTTCTGAAAGCAAACTTGATAAAAAAGTGCATATCTAGGCAATGTATGATTTTGTCATCTGTTATGGTCAGCGATACAGTATGCAAATGCAGAGCAGCGAATGCAAATTTCAGTGAGTCAGATGTACTTGCAACAGCCGAGGACAGGTATCGTATGTTAGTGTGCAATCCAGAGATTATTGAGTTTTTCTCTGTCTCCACATTCACCTTTATTATGCTATTTTATAAAACGTTTCCTAAATGTGCAGTACACACGGATTGGAACACGACAATTTAGGGCTAAGTGATGCACATAATTACATTTCAACTGTCTTCGATTTAGGTCAAATCTCTGTAATTTCAACTCAAAAGTGCAGATCAGAGCCAACATTATTCTTCGAGATCAGATTTGCACTAGAATTATGTCATCGTGTTGAAATATTGTGCACACCAGTCATTGTACAACAATAAATTGTTTCATTTGAGTCCGTGAGCACTGTTCATAGCAAGGCGAATCTCCGCCCCATCAGTTGCTTATTTGCTACAATAATAATGCACATATGACTCCAATAATCATTGGTACCATTTATATAAAGTACAGAAAAACCACATTAATTCAAACTTGGTTATTTCAAAATCCTACTTGATTAGAAGAATTTCTGCGGTCCTGTATTTTGCACTGGTTTGAACAGATAATTTGAAGTGGCAATTAGTGCCAGCCTGGTTAATTCAATAACATTAAATGTCATGTGACGATTCCCGATATCGATTTCACTGCAAATCCAAGGAAACGACGGCCCTTAGGAGCTACAGGGCAATGCAGGGTGGCCGTACTAGTGAGTGACAGGTGAAGCTCCCCAGACTAGCTCCTATTGCTGATGCTGCTGACACACATGCATGCACGCATGCACACACACACAAAAAAAAAAGAAGAAAGGAAGGCGGTCTCGTTTCCAGCGGTAATGGGTGCTTGTGGAAAAGATGTGCTTCGCTGCAATAAAGCAGTGACAAGCTGGCAGCCTATCCCATGTTTCTCGTCACGTCAGGGTATTATGATTTGCACAGTGTCTTTCTGTGATGATTAAACAATTAATAAAGGACAGTATGACGAAGTTGCAATTTATGCAGACCTCTGAGTGGGGACTTGTTTCAGCAATTTACGCACTTGCACTGCTGGCGGAGTTCTTGCCTGTAAAGCCTACTTCGAAAACTCAGTTCCAAAACTCAATTCGAAAACTTCAGTGATCGTGTTCTCCAGCTAAAATACATGAATAATTCCATCAGAACTGTGACTTAAGTTCTTATTTTACCAGAAAGAATAGACGAATGGTGTCATCACGACGTGCTGACGTCGCGAGAAGGTAACATTCTACCCGTGTGCCATCACTATGTTGCAGTGAAGCATGTCTTCTTTTCTGCAGTTGCAGATTTCCACAAACAACAAGACCTTTCTTTTTCCTTTTTTTTTTCCACCTGTGCCAGAAGCAGCGAGGCCAGCCATTTATTTTTGTGTTTACGGCAAAACTGAAAATAGGTATTGCTAAAGAACACACTCTTTGGAGCTGCAAACTTGCTGTCACTACAAACAAGGGCACCTATAGTTACTTTCAATTACTAGAAGTTTCTTGCATCTCACTTCTCGCACGTTTCCTTAATTCAAAATTTTTTACCGTCCCGGTGACCTTGAAATAATGAGATTTTTCTGTATTTTCTTTCAGAGTGACTGTAAAAGTTTTCCAGGATTGGCCTTATCTAGGTGAACCACTTGTGCCTGAAGGACACCAGGACAAGGCCGAGCATAGATATAGTATCTCAGCACAGTTGGTTCGGCTACCACATATGTTGAATTCCAATGGTGGAGTAACTTGTCTATCAAAATCGGCGAAGTAGACAAGAACTCTACGTGACATTTTTCCTTTAAGGCAATTGCCTGCCTGCTTAGTGGCGCCCTTGGCACTGTCAATAGTGGGATATATCGAAAGGAATGGGCATAGGTCATGACTGTGTGGGACATATACAGAGAAAATACAGTTTGCATAGAATGGGAAGGAAAATGTAGCAAAGAGAACATTGAAATTAGCAAGGGGCTGAGACAAGCAAGTCTCCCCATTGTTATTCATGCTGTACATAGTCTCAATGAAAAAAGCACTAGAAGGTAGCAACATTGGTTTTAATCTGTCACACAAACGGGGTGACATGATGATTGAGCAGAAGCTTCCAGGTTTATTTTATGCAGACAATATTGTACTATATGTTAACAGTCAACATGCTATACAGTGGCTGGCAGATACATGTGGAATGGAAGGCGAGGCTCTAGGACTAGGATTTAGTGTAACAAAATGTGAATTGATGATAATGTTACGAGTAACTTGTTTAATGGTCTATTTACAGTGCACAGAACTCGACGAGCAAGATGGCCCCAGACCAGCATCAAACGAAAACTCACTTGGTCCTCCTCTTTCATGCAGTCGTGTTTAGCGGCTGTTATGTATCATAACCCCCGGCGGTAAAAGCACCGTCCCGGTGCCAAATTTACGCAGATGTTGTCGAAGGGGGGTAATAGGGCTTTAGCCGAGCCACGTGAACGGTGTCGCTCGGAGCTGACGATGACTTTGTTGGATTGGTTGGAACAATCTCGTACGTGACGTCTGTCACTTGGCGAACGATACGGAATGGTCCAGTGTAGGGTGGCAACAGTTTTTCAGACAGTCCCACACGCCGAGTAGGTGACCAGAGGAGCACGAGAGAACCCGGAGAAAAGTGCACGTCCCTATGGTGAGAATTGTAGAGCTGTTGTTGGCGCACCTGTGAAGCCTGTAGACGGTTACGGGCGACTTGGCACGCGTGGTCGGCGTGGGCAATGGCTTCCCCAGCATATTCAGTGGCTGCAGGTAGTAAAGTGTCTAAGGGTAGAGTTGGGTCCCAACCATATAGTAGATAGAAGGGCGAATAGCCGGCAGTGTTGTGACGAGATGAATTGTAGGCGAACGTCACACACGGCAAATGAATGTCCCAATCCTGGTGGTCTGGCGCATCGTATTTGGCAAGCATATCGGTTAGGATCCTGTTAAGGCGCTCCGTGAGGCCATTTGACTGGGGATGGTACAAAGTAGTAAATTTGTGCTTGGTATGGCAAGACCTCAGGATTTCATGAACGACAGCTGGTAAGAATGTGCGGCCACGGTCAGTGAGAAGTTGACGGGGAGCACCGTGCACTAATATTATGTCGTACAGCAGAAACTCCACAACGTCGGTAGCGCAGCTGGTCGGGAGTGCTCGTGTGATTGCGTACCGCATCGCGTAGTCCGTGGCAACAGCAATCCATTTATTTCCGGCTGTGGAGAGTGGAAAAGGGCCCAACAGGTCGAGACCAACTCGAAAGAAAGGCTCGTTGGGAACGTCGATCGGCTGAAGGTAGCCGGCTGGGAGGGCAGACGGCGTTTTGCGACGCTGACAGGGCTCACAAGTGGCGACATAGCGTCGAACAGAGCGGGCAAGTCCAGGCCAAAAAAACCGACGTCGTACCCGATCGTATGTGCGAGAAACGCCCAAATGGCCCGTCACGGGAGCGTCATGAAGTTGATGCAGGACAGTGGAACGCAGATGCACTGGGATGACAGGAAGTAAGTCTGATCCGAAGGAATCAAGGTTACGGCAATATAGGATCCCGTCTTTAACCAAAAACATTCGTAGGGACGAGTCGCGAGGTGTTGACTCTAGTTTGTCAATGATGGCTCGCAAAGAAGCATCCCGACGTTGCTTTTCGCCAATGTTCAACAGCTGCGACACGGAAAAAACGTCCATGATAGCGTCAGTATCGGTTCCTTTGTCAACAGGGTAGCGGGATAAACAATCCGCATCCTGA
This sequence comes from Rhipicephalus microplus, assembly GCF_043290135.1. Taxonomy (NCBI): domain Eukaryota; kingdom Metazoa; phylum Arthropoda; class Arachnida; order Ixodida; family Ixodidae; genus Rhipicephalus; species Rhipicephalus microplus. The sequence goes on from NC_134710.1 coordinate 233,919,959, forward strand.
TGTAATCGCCCTGTTTTGTACATTACAGAGAACATGTACTCTTGAAGGCGTAGAGCCCAACGAGCGAGACGTCCCGTGGGGTCCTTCAGGGAAGCTAGCCAGCAGAGCGCGTGATGATCCGTGACAACACGGAATGAGTGCCCGTACAGGTATGAACGAAACTTGGCGACTGCCCATACAAGGGCGAGGCACTCGCGTTCCGTGATGGAATAGTTGCGCTCGGCTGGAGATGGCACTTGACTTGCGTAGGCTATAACACGGTCGTGTCCCCCATTGTTGCTGCAATAGCACAGCTCCTATGCCATGTCCACTGGCGTTCGTGTGAACCTCGGTTGGGGCTAATGGATTGAAGTGAGCCAAGATTGGTGGCGTTGTAAGCAGTGTCGTAAGTTGCGAAAACGATGACGCTTGGTCATGGCCCCAGATAAACGAGGCGTATTTCTTCAAGAGGTCTGTGAGGGGGCGTGCAATGGTCGCAAAGTCCTTAACAAAGCGTCTGAAATATGAGCACAACCCCACAAAACTGCGGACATCCTTTGTGGTCCTCGGAACGGGAAAGTTCGTGACTGCGTGAATTTTCTCTGGGTCTGGACGCACGCCTTGGGCATCAACAAGGTGACCGAGCACGAAAATTTGACGACGAGCGAAGTGGCACTTGGAGGCGTTAAGCTGGAGTCCGGCTCGACGAAAAACGTCCAGAATAGCTGACAAACGATCAAGATGCGAGTCGAATGTGGGCGAAAAGACAACATCGTCAAGGTAACACAAGCAGGTGAACCATTTCAACTCTTGGAGCAATGAGTCCATCATTCTTTCAAATGTGGCTGGTGCGTTGCAGAGACCAAAGGCAGAGACCTTGAACTGATAACGACCATCAGGAGTGATGAATGCGGTCTTCTCGCGGTCCATCTCGTTGACGGCTATCTGCCAGTACCCTGACCGAAGGTCAATAGTTGAAAAATAAGTGGCACCATACAGGCAGTCGAGGGCATCGTCGATGCGAGGTAAAGGATAAACGTCTCTTTTGGTAATTTTGTTAAGGTGACGGTAATCCACACAAAAGCGCCATGTTCTATCTTTCTTTTTTAACAAAGACGACTGGAGAAGCCCAGGGGCTGCATGAAGGCTCGATAATGTTTTTCGCAAGCATTTTGCCGACTTCATGTTGTAATATTGCACGCTCCGACGCAGACACACGGTAGGGGCGTCGGTGAATGGGAGTTGCATGGCCAGTATTTATGCGATGGGTGACAATGGTCGTTTGGCCAAAAGAGTTGCTGCAAAGTCGAAAATGCTAGGATAGCCCTCAAGAACGTGGCAAAGCGCTGCAGCTTGCTCAGACGTGAGGTCCGATGACACCATTCGCTCGATGTCGGCGCCCCAAGAACGTGATGGAGTGGAACCACTGACTGAGCTGCAGCAATCGTCAACTCTGAAGGGCTCGACATGATGATCTTGGAGAGCCGTAATTTTGGCCAGGGAGATACCCTGTGGCAGAACTTGCATGGTGAGTGAAAAGTGGACCAGTGGAAGGAAGGTGCGGTTTCTCGTAATCGTCAGAATCATATGCGGCACAGCAACCCCATGCGTAAGCATCACGGCAGGAATCGGGGCCACCATGTAATCACCATCAGGTACTGGCGGCGTGGAGGATAAGTCGACATGTGTGATAGAGTTAGGCGGGAGGCACGTGAAATCAATACAGCAGAGGCTGGTTTGCGGTGGGCTGGTCGGGTCGGAAAAGAGGGGTAAATCGAGATGGAGAGAGCCAGCTGAACAGTCTATGAGGGCAGAGTGCGTGGCTAGAAAATCCATACCGAGAATGAGTTCATGAGGGCAATGTTCGATAACGGCGAAAAGAATGACAGTGCTTCTCTCCCCGATAGACACTCGCGCAGAGCACATGCCAAGAATTGCGGCAGTTCCTCCATCGGCGACTCGTACAGCTCGGTTGAGGGTGGGCATGACAACTTTTCTAAGTTGGTGGCGAAGGTTAGCACTCATAATGGACACATGCGCGCCAGTATCTATCAATGCACTGACACGAACATTGTCGACAGTAACGTCCAAAAGGTTCCGGTTCGTTGTTAACGTTAATCGAGGATTTCTTACGAAGGTTGTCAATGCAGCTCCACCTCCAGAAGCTGCAGGACCTAGTTTTCCGGTCGGAGGTGCTGCGAATAGGTCAGGGAGGCAGCACGGCGTTGTGGGGGCGATCGGGACTGACGACGAGCAGGGGACGGTGACCGGTCGTAGCGAGGTCTGCTCAGAGGTGCTGCAGGAGCGAAAAGTGTGGTCGGCGTTGATGGAGAAAGTGATGGGGACGACTGGCGAACAGAAGTGGCGTGATACTGAGGTGCATAATGGGACGGTGGAGCCCAGCGGCTGCAGCAGTGACGAGCGATATGACCAACGCCTCGACAGTTAAAACATATAGGCCTGTCATCAAGAGTACGCCATTCGGACGGATTGCGTTGTATGCGAGGAGCAGAAGGGGTACGATAAGAAGGCTCAGCAGAGTATACAGCAGGAACAGGATGTAGGCCGGCATTCGATAGCTCTTGACGAACGACCGCTTGTATTAAAGAGATCGTGGTCGGGGAAGGCGCAGGCGTCGGTAATGGCGTGGCTACCGGTTGTGCTGCCTTGACCTCTCGACGAATGATGCGTGTAAGGTTGTCACATCGAGGGGCCTGGTGGAAGGCGTCGTCACACGAAGAAGTGGCCGCTGTGTTCGGAAGGCGCACGATGCTTTGGGCTACGCGGCGGGCTTTAGCTTGTTCGAGACGTCGCCATTCTTTAAGGACTGTGTCAATGCTCGAGACGTTGTTAAAAACCAGCTGGTTGAAAGCATCGTCAGCAATGCCTTTCAAGACGTGGTTAACCTTTTCGTCTTCCGACATGGACTGGTCGGCCTTGGAACAAAGGGCCAAGACGTCAAGAATGTAAGAGACGTACGATTCGGTAGAAGACTGGGCCCGTGTGGCAAGAGTCTTCTTCGCAGCGAGCTGACGACCAGATAAATAGCCAAACAGGTCACGTATCTTTTCTTTGAAGAGATCCCAGCTCGTTATGTCGGCTTCGTGGCTTTCAAACCATGTTCGGGGAGTGCCGTCCAGGTAGAAAAGCACGTTGGCGAGCATGAGCGTGGGATCCCAGCGGTGAGTAGCACTGACGTGCTCGTACCGGTTCAGCAAAGTGTCAAGATCGATCGTATCATCACCAGAGAAAGTGCCGGGATCCTGGAGGTGCGGGAGTGTGACGTAGGTGGTGGCTTGGACTGATGAGGGCGGCGTAGAGGTAGTACCAACAGTCGAAGCAGTCGAAAGGTCGCCGATGGTGCAACCGCTGCGCGTCTCCATCGAGGTACGGGGGTCGTCCACCTCCACCAATAATGTTACGAGTAACTTGTTTAATGATCTATTTACAGCGCACAGAACTCGATTGATCAAGATGGCGCCAGACCAGCATCAAATGAAAACTCACTTCGTCCTCCTCTTTCATGCAGCAGTGTTTAGCGGCTGTTATGTATCAATATTAAATGATTCCAATGATCAGGTGGGTGATCAGGTGGCCAAGAAATACCAAGGCTAAGCCATATAGTTTCTTAAAGTTAACTAGAGGGGACTCTGGCACAGCGATCGTTTAGCAACTATAGGAATGATAGGTAGTACACGAATTTGCCTAGTCTTCGTGCTTGCGGGCTTTGAACGCACTTGTGTCTATGTTTATTGGTGTGTGTTTTGGGATTGCTTAGAATAAAAAAACTAACAGCTGCAAACTTTGTAATTTGAACTTTGTGATTTGATTTGAAAAGGTTAAAGTGGTGAAGCGCAACTACTGAACATTTGCCGATTTTTGTTTAATGAAAAAGCAGTTCCAAGCCATGCGAATCCAAATAGACCCAGAAGAACGAAGATTAGACAAATCTATGTATTACCCATCATTCCCATGCTAGCTGTAACGCCGTGCATTGCAGCTCCCATAGACACTAGCGCCAGAGTACTCTCTAGTGCATTTATAAGAAACTCTATGGAGTAAGCGAATATGAGTACCTTGCAGTATAGACATATGAGGGTGACAAATACGTGGAGGTAAAAAAAAAAAAACCCAGTAGCAAAAGAAAAGACAAATTCTGCAATATTGAAGCACATAGTGTTGTGGGTACACTGGGTATACAGTAAGTAAGAGGTGCTTTGAGGTCCGTGAAAAGGCGTAATGGTTTCAAGGCTTACATTTGGAAACTTGGTAATGTGCAAGAGACTGAATGTAAAACAAAAGACCGTGGGACACCTTGCATTAAGTGCTCACAGGAAGATGACAAATTAGGCTGTAAGGGTGATATGGGACGGGAAAATTTTGAGTCCTCGGAGAAAAATAAGGTTCAAAGAGAGACTAAGGAATATGAAAGAGAGTATATGGGCAGAGAAAGTAGTCAATTTCAGCCAAAAAAGAAAAGTTTTTTATATTTGTCGATCCTGGTTTTTATTTGTCGAGCACACTCGTCCCCGCCCTGTTGTAAAGGGGATCCTCATGGCATCCATTCATCTATAGCCACAAGTTTTGGTGGTAATAGTAGAAGTCATGAATGGCTTGGGAATGCAGGCGGCACTGCAACTGCTACTTGAAAGCTCAGAGTCTGCAAGCTCCGATTCCAGCACAAAGAACTCGCTGAATAGTGATAAAAATGCTGAAACTGCTGCTTGTGTGTGGTGGTTTTTAACTTTCTTGTCCATGCCTATAACCATCGATAGCCCGCTATCCACGGTTTTCAAGTTCTGCTGCACTAAAAGTGATTATAGACAGCTAACATTACCATAACATCGTAACTATTTTTCTAGTTTCACTTTTTCCTTCCTCTTTTTTAATGCTGTGGGAGCTTTGAAGTGCTTTTTTCAAGTGGAGAGGGTCAAATACTGGTAGCTTCAAAAATGGTGTCAACACTGCGCGCACTTGCTGCCTATTGAAATGGCAAATTTTAGCAGATTCCGACGAGTATGCTTCATCACTTTTTTATGACAGTAGCAGCAAAGACTTGGATGGTGATTTTCGCTCAACGAATATCAGCACAGACAACGAACGTGTGTCGAACAGTCGTGAAACATTAACAGGTATCCGCCGATAACTTTCATTGCCAGTGCCAAGCTCTTTTTAATGATATCTGGCATGTTCTAAAAGCCATAGCTCTGCATTGAAAGGTGACACTACAGCCACTTCGAGTAACGTGTTATTTTGTATTTAAATAACCGCTACAGATGAAATGTTTATATTATCAGGGGTATTGGATTTGACATTTTTGGTGAAAATGTACATTTTGAAATTTTTTTGCATTAACTTGATACAAAACAGCATTGATGCATTTACAGAGTGTTCTCGTTTTTGTTACAATTTTCATACTACATATTAAATGATTCAAGTTTCTTTTGGGCAGAATAGTAATGTCTGCTTTAAATTTATTATCATTCGAAAGTGCATATTTTGTTATACGAATTTGTACTATATTTGTGTGGCAGTAAAAAAATGGTTTCCTAGAGTACCCAAAAATGGCCTATTTTCCCATGGACAATGATGTGCTAACAAAATTTCACAGTGACAGAGGACTACTACGCACATGTGGAAGCTTGGGCTAGTTGGTGGGTAGTCATACTGGCAAGTCTTTTAGCATGTGAACATAGGTTCCTATGTTCATATGCTGAAAGACTTGCCAGTATGACTACTACACGCAAGGTGTCCTGGGTTATTTTGCCCCTAAAAAATAGAACTTGCTCCTTACTACAGCAGTGTGGGTTATGTTCTAATCACAGATTTGGAGGCACTGCTTTATTTGCGAGTTTCATCGCCTACAGGGGGCGCACAGGGTGCTTCAATATGGCGCCCACAGAGAGTATCGGAGTCGCTGAGCACATGTGCAACCTGTACTGCAGTGTTGTTTTTTTTTGTTCGTTTTTTTCACTTCGCAATGACTCTACAGTTTTTGCAGTTGCACATTATGTGCCATCCCGGCGCTTCAGAAACTTGGATACGATGCCTCGTTGAAGGCGAAAAGGTCCTGAATGCCAAACACATCACTTGTTGTGGCGTGAATGCCTGTAGTGCATCTGTCGTTGTGGAAGGACTCTGCCTGCAGACGTCCAATTTTCGCCAAAATCCACTCCACACAAAGTGCAATTCACATATGACTGGGAAGGTTCTGTATAGGAATGTTAGCTTGCTTTTCGTCTTCGTGCTGGTCGTTCCAGTCTGCAAGACGTCTCTTTTGTGGTCTGACGTTTGGCGACACAAAGTAATCTTACTGTTCTTCAATGCTTTATACGTGTGTGCCGCGGTAACGCGGTGGTTACGATGTTCTGCTCTGACTCGAGCGTCACTTGTTCGATTCTGGCCACGACGGTTGCTTTGAGATGAAGGTGGAATGTTAGAGGCCGAGTACCATGCAATGTCCGTGCATGTTGTCCTCCACTAAAGGCGTGCCTAACGATCATTACGTGGTTTGTCGCGCAAAACCCCAAACAGTGTTATAACATTCGGTATTTCCTTTCACGTCCTCAGTTTTGAGTGGATAGTTACCGATGTAAGATTTCGCTAAGTTATCGCAATGCCAATATTTGTGACACATTATTTTTAAAAAGTCACAGCTTTGCCGCAAAGGTGAAGCAATGAACGCAATAGCAACAAATCGGAAGGTCACGCGCCATATGGCAAGCAGATCAAAACGTGCCCCGCATTTGTCACGCAACAATGACGCACATAACGTACAGACAGGTACTGATCGTTGTACTGATGAACGCGAATAAGCGTCTCAGTTGTTACTTCACTGTGTTTGAAAAAGTGCACCCTTTTTGCAAACGTAGACTGTGCAATGACTGCAGTGACCTTTTTGTGCCCGGTAACTACAACAAAAACGTTCTGGTGGAAGACCAGCGCCAGCCAAGACGTACTACATGCACATGCTATAGATACGGCGGCCCCACCGCTACTCCGATACTCTTTGAAAAAATTACACTGGCAGCCGCGGGGGTGACAGTCTACAGAACTTGCAAATACCAGTGTCGAATGCTTGTTCGCAGAGTCCGTCATCTGCTCAGACTCTGCCATTGGTATTCAACGATAGTTGCATATCACTAAAACCTTTCCTGTTTAGTAACTTTTGCGAATCCCATGAACTGCCAAGTAAATCAATATCTCAAATATAAAGCAAAGCAATCCCGAATGACCTTCATAACAAGGTATGAAAACAATAATTTCTTTCCTCGTTTTGGTCATCTCAAGTGGGTTACCAGTTCAGTGGAGTGAAAATCAATGCTAGCTAGGGTTGGAGATGAGAGAAAATGAGGTCACCAGTGCATGAGGTGGATGGTATTCTTCAGGCTGCAAGATAATGCCTCTGCGAGCTTAAAGAGCTTCTATTAAACAGAAGTCACTGGTGTTGATATACTTATGGTGTTACCAGGAATCATAAGTGACTTAATGTTACCCAGCAACAAGAACAATGGCAATAACAAGCGACTCACACTAGAAAACATCTACCGAAATCCCCTGAAATTAAGAAAAATGTGAGCCCTTATAAGAATTGAACCCTATTGAACAAAATGTGGTGCCTTGCGAGATAGCATATTAAAGGTAGTGCAGTGAGGAAAGACCACCCACATTTTTTAGTATGAGAGAGGAGGTAACAACGGCCCACAATCACACGCACAACAAAATTATGGAAAGGTAGTCATTGTTCTTCGTATTTTTTTTTTCTCTCTCTTTTTGAGTCAGTTATAGCAGATTTTGTAATTTCTTACCCGAATCAAAACCAAGTCTGCAGCTTCAATAGCCACATCTGTGCCGTCTGAGAGGGCAATGCCAACATCAGCCTTAACTAAGGCAGGTGAGTCATTGATGCCATCACCAACCATGGCGACCTTGAAACCTTCATTCTGCAGTGATTTAATTTTCTCTGCTTTGTGGGAGGGCAAGACTTGAGCAAACACCTCATCAATGCCAACCTGCAAAGTAACAAGGATTTTTATGCCAAGTAAGAATGTTTTTCTTCAGCACAACACAAGAAAAGAGAATACAATTGAATCCCTTTATAAGAGACATGCACAGGTAAGCAGTTGCTGTCTTTTATATCAGGTGTCTTATAAACGCAGGGGACCATGTTTGCATTTTCTCATCAAGCCCTATTTCAATGTAGGCACACTGGCGTCTTTTATACGCATATGTCTCATACTCCAGTGCCTCTTATAAAGGGGCTCAACTGTATACAACTGATTTCTTAACACATGCTTTTGGAGCAGCAATGTTAACAAATGCACTACTGTAAATTAATACCGTCCCAAAGTCCCCGTACAAAGTATTTACACGATAGTAGGCTAACCCAATTTGTCTTAATTTGAAATCCAAAGATGGGGCGCCGACCTAGAATTGAAAACTAGTTCCGGTTGCAAGGTCTTTCTGAAAATCATCCCTACGTAACTTTGCGAAGCTAACTTTTCTGCACAAGTCTCAAGCACTGCCGTGAAGCCATTTTGGCACATTGACGGCTTGATGATGAGTTAAAAAATATTTATTGCGATAGCAATTATATGGACACTCTCAGCAGGATTTCTCCACCGGCATCGACATGGGCGTTGGAGTCGATGTCATGCACCGTATATGCATACGTATCTATATACATATAAAAACGTAAGAAAGAAAAAGATCCAGAAAAAAGACTTCGGCATGTGTAATCGGAATGCGAGGAGGCGTTAACTACTGAGCCACCGAGGGATACCTTCTTGTATGTTCAAACGGCAAGTTATTTATATTGTTACACTGAAGCGGCAACATATGAAGAGAGGAAGAGGAGAACGAAGTGGTCTGTTTCGGAAGCAGCTCGGTGTCGGCGCAGCTACCCTTCGCCATTCGCTCTTCAATAAACACACCCCATTGTAACAGTTTTGGTGAGAGGTGCTGGGCACGATAACGGTGTTCCGATGAACGGCGACTCATCGATCGCTGAGGTGCAATACGCGGAGCTTCGCCGAAGCCGACGACTTGCCGGTCTGCCAACTGCGATGGGGTCTCATGACAACAATGACAACGAGCCACCTGCTTCCCGCATTCCGTGCAAGCCCTACATCCAGCCTCCATCCTTCACTGGACAAGCTGCAGAAAATGTCGACTCGTGGCTCAGCTCCTACCAACGGGCGAGTCAGTTTAATGGCTGAGATGCCACCGGCCAGCCAATAATGTGGGACTCTTTCTCAAAGGAACCGCATCTGTATGGTTTGAAAACCATGAAGAAAGCCTGACGACGTGGCAGAAGTTCGTCGATGAAATCAAGTTGTGCTTCGGAGATCCGTCAGCGAAGAATAAGCGTGCCGAGCAAACTCTTATGCAATGAGCGCAAGTCCCCGGGGAAACCTGCACGATGTATATCGAGGAGGTGCTCAAGTTGTACAGGGCACTGGACCCCTGGATGACAGAAGAGGACAAGGTTGGTCATCTTCTAAAAGGGATCGCGGAGGACATTTACCAGTTCCTCATCACAAAAAAAAGTTGGAGCGTGTAAATGACATTATCAAGCACTGCCGTACGTTTGAAGCGCTGAAAGCGTGACTAATTACAACAAAGTTCGGCCGCCTGCCCAACGTAACTAATGTCGCCAGTGTTGACGTGCATCTAACTCCATCAGATCTCGTGTCCATGATTCGCCAAAAAGTGCGCGAAGAGCTCGACCTACGCAAGGCGGCTTCTCGGCCGGCACCTAATGTTCGAGAACCCTTTCCTTCCTGCAACTTAAGTATTACGACTATCAACGCCGCCTCCCTTGATACCTACAACTATACGCCTCGTCCTCGAGAGCCAAGCCAAACTATGCATTTGTACTGCACATTGGATGACGAATACGCGCGCAGACCACCTACTGGTTATCAGGCATGGAACAACCGGGTCATTCATCCTTATGCCGACATCAGCGCACCCCGCGAACGTCCCATATGCTTTCATTATGGCATCCACGGTCATGCCACCTGATTCTGCCCCGATCGCCGTCGCACGGAAGCACCGCCCTACAGGCGACTACGCACTTTCTACGGGCGCAGCAATCAGCCTGTTAACGAGACACCCTGGCCCTCAGACTCTGACAGCAGGCCAAACCATTGGGGGAATCACCGCAGTGACCCACTGACGTTGACGCCACCACCTTCACGCTACTGAAGATCCCCACCTTCTTGACGACGTCCTACTTCACCGCCGCCGGGAAACTAGGCAGGGCGACCGATGGCGGTGAGATTGCCAGTCATCTTTAACTACACGCCGCTAAGCCTCCACCAGTGACTATGCGTCATAAGATTTGTGTTTCTGTGGACAATGTTACAATGACAGCTTTAGTGGAGATGGGAGCAAGTGTCTCTGTTATGAGCATGGATTTCCAAACCCAATTAGGCCATAAGGTGATGTTCAAGTGGGATAATGCGAGCACATTTCATGCTGTGAGTGGAGAATTGCTACGACCTCTTGGCGTGTGTACCGTGAACGTCTATTTCGCTAATAACGTCTATCAAGCTGAATTCACAGTGCTCGCTAAATCAACGCATAATGTGATTCTGGGTCTAGATTTACTGCAACAGTGCAGTGCCACTCTTGATTGCGGTACCGGCTAGCTTTTTGTCTCTCCTTTTGTTGCCGACGAACCTGTTACTTGTTCGCACACCCTCGCCGTCTGTGAAGATTCTGTCGTACTGCCCCATTTATTATCCAGCGTTCAGGTTACTGTTACTAGTACCAACAACGATGTATTCGACACTGTTGTTGAGCCGATGCCATCAATCGTCGCAAAGAAGGGTGTGCTCGTGCCTCGCTGTATTGTCTATGTGGCCTGTGGCACAAGTACATTGTGGATATCAAATTTTTCTAACCAGTCTGTTGTGCTTCCAAGCGGTATCCGACTTGCCTCGTTTGAAGCGGATACGAGCCTTAATGCTACGCCTTAAGCAATCACGCCTCGAATGAATCCCGGGCACATGAGACTAGCCCTGGTGTCCCCGAAGACTCTTCACCGTTTTTGAACATGATTAGCAAGGCACTACCCTCTGAAAGCGTGAAGCCCTGGTCAGCGTCCTTAGCAGGCATGCTTCATTGTTTAATTTCACCAAGGACGCTACCAAAGTTCGTGTTCCCAATATGCGGGCTCGCCACAGGATTGACGCGGGGTTTGCGCATCCCATAAGGCAGAAACCATACCGTGTGTCTGCATTGGAGTGCAAGGTGATCGCCGAACAGGTGGAAGACATGTTGGCTAAAGGCGTCATTCAAGACTCTTCTAGCCCCTGGACTGCACCGGTCATCCTCGTGAAAAAAAAAAAGGGGGGTCCTGGAGGTTTCGCGTCGACTACCGGCATCTGAATTCGGTGATAAAAAAGGATGTGTATCCACTTCCCCGCATAGACGACGTTATCGACTGTCTTCATTCGGCATCTTACTTCTCATCTGTGGACCTACGATGGGGCTATTGGCAGGTACCTATGCATTCCGCTGACAAATAGAAAACCACTTCTGTCACGCCAGACGGATTGCTTGAATTCAATGTCATGCCGTTTGGTTTGTGCAACACCCCTGCGACATTTGAAAGGTTTATGGACACGGTAATGCGTGGTCTCAAATGGGAGATTTGTTTATGTTACCTTGACGACATCATCATTTTTGGACGCACTTTAGCTGAACACAACCATCGACTTGACGTTGTTTTAACATGCCTTGAACTAGCTGCCCTTACCCTGAACTCCAAGAAATGTCACTTCGGTCAGCGAGAAGCACATGGTCATCTTGTAGACAAACATGGTGTGCGCCCAGACCCTCAGAAGGTTGCTGCAGTTACCTGTTTCCAACAACCGCAGTCACAACACGAACTAAGCAGTTTTCTGGGTCTCTGTTCATACTTCCGCCGATTTGTGTTCAAGTTTGCTGATACTGCCTACTCATTGACTTCACTACTTTGCAAAGATAAGAATTTCATCTGGACAGCAGAGTGTGATGCCTCGTTTCGTGAACTTTCCTTCTCATGTCTGGACCCATACTGCACCATTTCAACCCGTCTGCCACGACAGAAGTGCACACTGACGCGAGTGGCATTGGTCTCGGCGCCGTGCTCACCCAGCGCTTCGACGCCGTCGGGCATGTCATCGCCTACGCCAGTCATTAATTTAGCAAGGCCGAGAAGAATTACACCGTTACTGAACAAGAGTGCCTCGCTGTGGTTTTTGCTGTGCATAAGTTTCGCCCATATCTCTACGGGCGGCAGTTCACGATCGTGACTGAACGGCATTCACTAAGTTGGTTGCTTGGTCTCCGTGATCCTTCTGGTCGCCTCGTGCGATGGGCGCTACCTTTGCAGGAATTTAACTTTACAATATGCTACAAGAGTGGCCGCCATCATGCAGATGCCGACTGTCTCTCGAGGCTTCTCTTTCTGTAATGGTTATTCAGTTTTTATTCTTTCATACATTGCTTTGTTATCAATATTTCTGTATGTATTTCAGAGTTGTCATTCTATTATTTGCTGTCATGGGCCACATGCATGTTTCTTTTTGTATTGTCGCTTTCCGCTGCCTGTAATTTTTGTATTTTTGTAAATTTGTAGTTTAGATTTTTTTCTGGGTGAAGGGGCCAGTCAAGCTGTGAAATGCAGCTTTTTTCCCTTCGCACTAAACCACGTATACAGTGTATTTTCGTGTACTTGTCACGTCGTTAAATAAACTCAAACTCAAACCACTCTATGCGACACCACCAATTTTGACGATTTTCTAGCTGCCGTCAACGATACTGCTTTTCCTGACCTCGCTACCTTCCGAGAAAAACAGCGCAATGACCGCAGCTTGGATGATCTCTGACTCAGCCGCTCAACCGATAGGTAGCCATGGCTTTATCGTTTGAGAGGGCTTACTTTACAGAAAAAAATTACGTGGCTGATGGTGCCCGCCTTCTTTTAGTGGTCCCCAAGAATTTGAGAATGCATGTACTCTATGCTATGCACGACGACGCATCAGCGGGGCACCTGGGGCTCGCCGAAACGTACCACCGCCTTCTGGCTCAATTCTACTGGCCTACCATGCGACGCAATACAGAAAAGTATGTGGCAAGTTGTGAGAAATGCCAGCAATTCAAGCGACCAAATACTACCCCGGTTGGTCTCCTCCACACCTTGATGTCACTCTCGTCTCCTTTTGAAATGATGTGAGTGGATCTTCTTTGTCCATTTCCGCGCTCATTGAACAACAACCGTTGAATGATAGTCTGTGTTGACCGCATAACACGTTATGTGAAAACTAAAGCGCTACCAACAGCCACGGCCATCGATGTATCGAGGTTCCTCCTTTCTTCTGTGATACTGCGTTATGGACCGCCTCGGATTATTCTGAGTGATCGTGGTCGACAATTCGTAGCCGATGTTGTAAAAGAACTCTTGCGTCTCTGTGCTTGCCAGTTTCGCCACTCGACCCCATATCACCCGCAGACAAATAGCCTCGTCGAGTGCACCAACAGAATGTTTACTAACATGCTTTCGGTGTACATTGACTCCAGGCACAAGAACTGGGATGACATCTTGCCATTTATCACCTACGCTTATAACACGGCAAAGCATGAAACCTCTGGCTACAGTCCATTTTATCTTCTTTATGTCAGCCCACCCCGCCACTTTCTTGACACCATTCTGCCTTTTCATGCGCATGAGGACTCTTCCATTGCCCAGACTATCTGCCGCGCGAAGGAAGCACGTCGCCTAGCTCAGCTCCGTACTTTGGCAACCCAAGACCGCTCCAAGTTCGCCTATGATTCACGGCACAAGAACGTGTCGTATGAAACAGGAGAAAAAGTATGGCGATGGGCACCCTTTCGCAAGTGTGGTCTGTACCAGAAGTTCCTGGCTTGTTACACCGGTCCTTTTGTCATCGTCAATCACCTAAGTGATGTGACATACTCGATTGCTTGTCTCTTATCTCATGGCTACCGTTCTAGGCAGATGCAGCTTGTTCACATCTCCTGCCTAAAGCGCTTTCATCCTCGTGACTGATGCTCGCCCAGGGGGCTTCATCTGGGAAAGGGGGAGTGTTACGCTGAAGCGGCAACGTGTGAAGAGAAGAAGGGGAGAACGAAGTGGTCTGTTTTGGAAGCAGCTCGGTGTCAGCGTGGCTACCCTTCGCCATTCGCTCTTCAATAAACACGCCCCATCGTAACAATATCTACTACTTACCGCTGTTGACGGGCATCTCGGGGGAGGGGGGGTAGCTATGGCTATCGTATTTTCAGCATTATCAGCAAGATGGAACAATGAGTGCAGGTGGCTCTCATCTCTCACGCGTACCTTGGCCCGCGGGAAGGAGGGGAGTAGACGATCTCTCGTGCGCCCTTATCTCCCAGTGGGGAGGATCATACGGCTTGGCTGGCGTTGGGCTTGCACTGGAATGATTCTATTGTAGTTTAGCAATCGTCAGCAAAGGTCACCGCAATCGTTGCACAGCCTCCGTTTGGGAAAAAGGTGCGCTTTTCAGACACAGCGTAGTAACAACTGAGATGCTTATTCGCATTCATCTGTACCAGAGAGTTTCGTGTGTCATTTGTGTGTGAGAAACGCGGAGCACGTTTCGATCTGCTTGCCATTCTGCGCGTGACCTTCCAATTTGTTGGTATCACGTTCATTGCTTCATCTTTGTGGCAAAGCTGTGACTTTTTTTTTTAATGAATTGTGCTCATGCACTTTTCTTTCTTTTTCTTTTTTTTTTGCCAAGTGATTTTATGGGGGTCAACTTACGATCGAGTCACCTCACAGTCGTGTAAATATGGTACATTGTGAATATGCTGAATGAAAATTTATTCCTAACATGGTTAACTATCAAACGCCAAGGCACCAACAAAATAAAAACAATTAATTAATATGCTTGAATACATTCAATTAGGAGCATTAGACAATGAAAAGCAATGACAAAGTGTATTAGGAATTGTACATATCAAAGCAATGACACTGGAATATGTAGGACTTGAATCAAAGCAGCATGCCAGAGATCCAGGAACAGTGGCATTGTGGCAGCTCTGGAAGCTGAATACTTGAGTCATAGCTGGTGGCCAGCAAGTCAGTGCTTTAAACGTGGGTTTTCCTTATAAGTCAAATTAAAGCATCTCAAGCCTTTAAACTTACCTTATAATACGTACACTCAAACCTTATTATAATGAAGTTGCATCTTACACGGAAAAAGTTCCTTAAATTCAAAAATTCATTGTAAAGGTACATTCCTAACACTATATTGCATATTGCAAGAACATTTTTATTTGGATCGTTATCTAAATAAAAATGCTCTAAAGAAAAATTCTGGTGCCAGGGGCAGCGCCAGAATTTTTTTCTGGAGGTGCACCGATGACAATTGTGTTCCTTCAGGGGGGCAGGGAGGCACAGAACTTATGCATTGTGTTTTGACTATACTTGCTCTTGGGGGGGGGGGGGGGGGGGGGCAAGGGGGGCGGATGGCTCCAGCCCACCCATGCCCTACCCGTGCTCCCCCCCCCCCCCTGGTGCTGCTTCTGGTTATAACCAATATTTCGTCATATCTAGGTTCGTTATATCGAGGTTTGAGTATAATTATCTTGGCTTCAAGAGTACTAAACTGAGGCTGTTGGAGGTTCGCATCAAGTGAGGCACTAGCTACACAAAAGAGAGGACATGAACCTGGTAATCAGAAAGCTTTTGCGACTTCAATTTTTTCATGCAACTTTACATTTGCACTTGACGTATAAATAGGAATGTGTGTAAAGGATGAAGGGAGTCTCACTGTCATACCCTCTGTTTATATAAAAAAGACCCCAATTTCTAAAAAAGAACACCCTGTGTGCATGCATGTGTAATTTATCACTTCTGCAGTGACTGGTTGATCATTTCCATTACTATTAGTATTATCTTTCAGACAGTATTGCAACTATAGCAATCAGTGGTTACAATTATTGTACGCTGATACTAACATTGCCAGTAGAACACCTAATGCTGTAAAACAAAAATATGATGCACACACTGTTCATACCAACCAAATGTTTTACTTTGGCAAAAAGACTAAACATCTAAAAAAAAAGAAACAGAAACAACAAAGTGTTCTTACCTGCTCTGCAATGGCTGAGGCAGTCTGAGCATTGTCTCCAGTCAAAAGAACAACCTTAAATCCCATCTCTTTCAGCTTGCTCACAGTGGCTTTGGACTCGGGCTTGAGTGTGTCGGACACAGCAAGTATACCTGCAAGAACACCTGTAAACACAGTAATATATATATATATATATATATATATATATATATATATATATATATATATATATATATATATATATATATATATATATATATATATATATATATATATATATATATATATATGTCAGTTCTTACAATTATATTTCTGAAAGTGGAAAGTGTAAGTGCTGGTGTTGTCAAAAAGTGGTTAGCCCTCAAAAATATGTGGCAAAAGGTAAAGCATAAATTGATTATTTCCAGTTAAAAGGAACACTAAAGGCAAATAACAATTTACATCAGAGTGAAAGCTCAATGTATGACAACGTCTAAAACAGCAATATTATCAACAAACAAGCGGCGATGGCGTAGTGGTTAGAGCATCCGCCTCGCATGTAAGAGGTCCGTGGTTCAAATCCCGGTGCCGCGCAGTTCCCAACCGGATTAAAAAAAAAAAATCCGCGTGTTGATGGAACTGCATTAAGGGGCCTGGGGTGTGGCCTCGCCGGTAACCACCGCCGGGAACGCACTCCCTCACCAGAGAAGGATTGACCATCCTGGTGCAGTATCTGGCCACTACCTCCCACATGCATACGTCAAATCACTCACGGTCCTCAGTACCCAGCAGCTGCGAAGCAACTGACCACGGTGGCGGTCAGATCTGCAACGCAGCAGAGGGTGCTAAGAATCTCTGGATCCAGACAGGCCGCCATTGGAACCTGAACTTGGCAACGTTTAACGCTAGAACCTTATCTAGTGAGGGAAGTCTAGCTGTACTATTCGAGGAGCTAGAAGGTGTTAAATGAGACATAATAGGGCTCAGTGAGGTTAGGAGGACAGATGAGGCCTATACGTGCTACAGAATGGGCACATCCTTTGCTATCGGGGCTTGGCAGACTGAAGAGAACTGGGAGTGAGGTTCCTAATTCACAGAAACATAGCTGGCAACATAGAGGAATACTATAGCATTAATGAAAGGGTGGTAGGTATCGTAATTAAACTGAATAAAAGATACAAGATGAAGGTAGTACAGGCTTACGCGCCTACATCCAGCCATAATGACGCTTCAGTTGAAAGCTTCTATGAAGACGTGGAATCGGCAATGAGTAAGATAAAAACACAGTATACTATAGTGATGGGTGACTTTAATGCAAAGGTAGGAAAAAAGCAGGCTGGAGACCTGGCAGTAGGAGTTTATGGCATCGGTACTAGAAACGCCAGAGGAGAGCTACTGGTAGAATTCGCAGAACGCAATAATTTACGGATTTTGAATACCTTCTACCGAAAACGAGAAAACCGAAAGTGGACATGGAGGAGCCCCAATGGCGAAAATAAGAACGAAATAGACTTTATAATGAGTGCACACCCAGAAATCGTGCAGGATGTGGAAGTGGTTGGCAAGGTACGATGCAGTGACCATAGAATGATACGGTCTCGAATTCGCCTAGACTTGAAGAAGGAACGACAGAAACTGATACGCAAGAAGCCAATCAATGAGCTAGCACTGAGAGGGAAAGTACAGGAATTCAGAGTGACGCTGCAGAACAGGTACTCGGCTCTTAGTGAGGAAACCAACCTTAGCGTAGATACAGTGAATGATAATCTGACGAGTATCATTACGGAGTGTGCAGTGGAAGTTGGAGGCAGGGTAGTTAGACAGGACACTGGCAAGCTTTCCCAGGAAACGAAGAAAATTAAGAAGCGTCAAATCATGAAAGTGTCAAGTACAACAGACAAAATAGAACTGGCAGAGCTTTCGAAGTTGATTAATAGACGTAAGGTATGCGATGTAAGAAAGTATAACATGGAGAGAATTGAACACGCTCTGAAAAACGGAGGAAGCATCAAAGCAGTGAAGAGAAAACTTGGGATAGGCAAAAGTCGGATGTATGCACCAAGGGACAAAGAAGGCAAAATAACTACCAATATGGATAGGATAGTTAAAATAGTGGAGGAGTTTTACAGAGATCTGTACAGTAGCCAAGACAACCAAGACCTTAATACTATAAGAACTAGCAGTAACCCAGATGACACCCCACCAGTAATGATAGAAGAAGTCAGAAAAGGTTTGGAGAGCATGCAAAGAGGCAAAGCTGCTGGTGAGGATCAGGTAACATCAGATCTTCTGAAAGATGGAGGACAGATTGTGTTAGAAAAACTAGCTTCCCTGTTTACGAGGTGTCTCCTGACGGGAAGAGTACCAGAGTCTTGGAAGAACGCTAACATCATCTTAATACATAAGAAAGGAGATGACAAGGACTTGAAGAATTACAGGCCGATCAGCTTGCTCTCTGTAGTATACAAGCTATTTACAAAGGTAATTGCTAACAGAGTAGAGAAAACAGAATTCAATCAACCAAAGGAACAAGCAGGATTTCGAACAGGCTACTCAACAATTGACCACATTCATACCATCAATCAGGTAATAGAGAAATGCTCAGAGTATAACCAACCACTATACATAGCCTTCATAGATTACGAGAAGGCGTTTGATTCAATAGAAATATCAGCCGTCATGCAGACACTGCGAAATCAGGGCGTAGATGAAGTATATATAAACATTCTGGAAGAAATCTACAGGGGGTCAACTGCTACCATAGTGCTTCATAAAGAAAGCAACAGAATACCAATCAAGAAGGGTGTAAGGCAGGGGGCACAATCTCCCCAATGCTATTTACCGCGTGCTTACAAGAGATTTTCAGAAGCCTAGAATGGGAACAGTTAGGGATAATAGTTAATGGAGAATACCTTAGTAATCTGCGCTTCGCCGATGACATTGCATTGCTGAGTAACTCAGGGGACGAATTGCAACTCATGATTACGGAGTTAGACAAGGAGGGCAGAAAGGTGGGTCTTAAAATTAATCTGCAGAAAACGAAAGTAATGTACAACAACCTCGGAAAGGAGCAGCGCTTCGAGATAGGTAATAGTGCACTTGAAGTTGTAAAAGACTATGTCTACTTAGGGCAGGCAATAACCGCAGAGCCGAACCACGAGATTGAAGTAACTAGAAGAATAAGAATGGGGCGGAGCGCATTCGGCAAGCACTCTTAAATTATGACAGGTAGATTGCCACTATCCCTCAAGAGGAAGGTATATAACAGCTGTATCTTGCCGGTACTTAGCTACAGAGCAGAAACCTGGAGACTTACAAAGAGGGTTCAGCTTAAATTGAGGACGACGCAGCGAGCAATGAAAAGAAAAATGGTAGGTGTAACCTTAAGAGACAAGAAGAGAGCAGAGTGGATTAGGGGACAAACGGGGGTTAAGAATATCATAGTTGAAATAAAGAAGAGGAAATGGACATGGGCCGGGCATGTAGCGCGTAGACAGGCTAACCGCTGGTCATTAAGGGTTAACAAAGTGGATTCCCAGAGAAGGGAAGCGGGTTAGGGGGAGACAGAAGGTTAGGTGGGCAGATGAGATTAAGAAGTTTGCGGGTATAAATTGGCAACAGCAAGCACAGGACCGGGTTAACTGGCGGAACATGGGAGAGGCCTTTGTCCTGCAGTGGACGTAGTCAGGCTGATGATGATGATGATGATGATTATCAACAGCAGTGCCCTACTTACTGGGAGATTAAGCTGAATGTATCACATGACCTGTGCCATGAGTGGGACATTTGCGAAATGATTTCGATAACGTGAGAGTGCCCGAGTATAATTAATCACCAGTAATTAAACTAGCTGCAATAAAAAAGAGCATTTCGTGCATCAAGCAACATTATACTGCTTGTCCATTTATGTTTGATTTATAGAAAAAAGAACTGCCTAGCGATATGATAGGGAATAGTGAGAGTGGTTCATAAATTCCATTTTCGCCTGGTTAGGCTGGATAGGTAGTGCCATCTAGCGGGGCTCAGTTGAACTAAGCAAGCAGAAAAGCGGCCGGGCTAGAATGCACCTTCCCGTGCTTCTTTTCTTACAACCTTTTCACCCGTCGCGAATACAATGACAGAGTTTCTAAGTATGTTTTGCCACCCGTCGGTGGTAGGGGCGCAGCGACCCTGACATTGCATCTTCTGCGCTGCACACACGGCACAAGGAAGTTTGTCGATGTGAAACCTTGGAATAAGGGTTCTCAATGAAGAGGAGGAGGGGGATTATTGAAGAAATCAAGGATAGAGGGAGGGTCGTCTACTAAAAGAAGACTAATTTACCAGATGACTTGCTTCTTAATATAGGTATGTATGTGCTCGCGGATAATACAAGCTGAAACTTAGTGAAATAGCAGAAGAATCGGCTAATGAGAGGCATAATTCAGAAGGCATAAAGCTCTTGCAACAATCAGAGATAGAAGAACAATGCTGCACCTATTCTGCAATCAGAGAGCACTAAACACCTTTGGCCCTTGGTCTTGTCGGACAACGAGCGCGCCTTCCCTCTTCTAGCTATTTTCTATTTTTCTTTATTTTTCCAAATACATTTGGAGTGTTTTCAGGGCAAATAGCTGCTGTCAGCCTGACAACTTTTTCAAACACGTACGTATGTTGTATATCTAATGGCTTAAAAACTGCGTATAAGAAGGAAGAAAGTAAAAAAAAGAGAAAGAGGGCCCTTGCTGCTGAATAACATCTTCGAATGCTATGCACAGAGAGTGGTGGTGTGCATTGTCAAGGTGTTAACACCACCTGAAAATATTGATTCCAGAGATCCCAAGCCCTTTTGGATTCCTTTGTTCTGCAAGCCACGTCCATGAAGAATGTGAACGAAGTACGCAGCTGCTTATGCTCGCAAGCCTCTTGCTCCGGAACTAAAACTGCAGTGCAAATGAGTTTTGCGCTATCTTTCTAGTTTGTAGAACAACAAGTTTAGAAATATAAATTGACAACAATACAACTTTTCGGAAAGTAAGCAGCTGTTTTTCCGATGATATGTGGGGTTTAACGTCCCAAAACCACCATATGATTATGAGAGACGCCAGCAGCTGTTTTTTTGAAAAATCTGTATAAATTCTCTTGCGGCTTATTGCTACAAACAGGTTGTTGTGGATTGGCTTTTATTTCTAGTGTGGCTTGCTTTATTCTGGGATTTACCCACCATGGCTGCATTTCATTCTGTGCTTTGTCAGTGTTCACTCCACAGTAAATTTTTGAGTCGAGAAGGCATTCGCACAACCTTAAGTGCGCGCATTACGCACATGGATATATATTAGCTGCGTGAAAGTGTATTGCTTTGTTCCGTCACGGCCACTCGATCGCCGTGTTTCGGTATTGCCAGCCCCGTTCGAGGAAAACACCCAGTGTTCTCTCTCACCAATTCCCAAACAATACTGAGCTGTGCGCCAAGTGACAAAAGAATATTGCGAGATACAACCTCATCATCAATGACAAGTCTGCATCGACAGTTGTATGCAGCAGACACTTGCACGATGAAGACTATGTGCCTGCGTTCTGCATCAGAAAACTTATTCCTGACTGCACACGCACCTACTCTATTCAAGAACTATCTTTCCTACATTATTTCAAGTGCATAGAAGCCTCGCAAAGGTTCTGTTACACGAGTTTGGCCCCTACGTCAAACATCAAGGAAGCGAAAAACGGATACCAACGAAACAGATCTGAATGTTGCAACTTCACAAGACGCTTTTCACTGAACAAGAAGCAGGAAGTATTTGCACGCAAACAATAAACAGCGACACTCATCGGCCTGGTCGATACCAGACTATGATAGGATGATTGCACTCCCAAGTGTCGCACCATCATTTAAAATGCGAGAAAGTGCAGCGATTGCTGAAAGAAGAAAAAATTCGTCCCAATATTATTGCAAAATCAAGCACCACGCATGCGTTAAGAAAATCGCAGCAGATGCACAGAAAGGAGAGAAAAAGGCCGTGTTTCTTTTGCATCAAATAAAATGTGATGGAAGAAAACATTCAGCGTACCAGATGATTTTATAAGGGGTGTGTGGTATGCCACTTTTTGTCACAAAGAGGTTATGATCATGCACGCACTTCAAGGCTTGTAACACTGCCAGCAAAGTGCACTCTTAAGAGGTGTATAAGTTGAAGCGCAGCATCATCAGGTAGGAGCAATGCCGTAAACCACTTGTGCGTCTTCAATGATTAAGCAACTTGTTTTTCAATGAAGAAGCGTGGCCGAACTCATGTGTTGGCGTTGTGCGCGCTGTACGAAGGGGCGAAAAATGGCAGGGTCGCAGCGCCCCCCTCAAAGGAGTGGTGAGAAGCATGTACTACACCCGTTACGAAGGCCGTAAGTAGGGAGCGCGCAGGTGCAGTCTAGCCCGGCCGTGGCAGAAAATTGTTCAACGGCTGTTGTTGCTGCTGTGGCTCCCGTTACTTTTACTCTGCTGCTGCTAGTGTCGGAGGTTGCGCAGTGAAGGCGGGAAACAATGGGCACAGCAACAGTGACGCGAGACAAACCGCTTTTAGGTGGGGAATTTGAAGTGTGCCAACACGATGCAGACCACTAAACATGATTTTATTTCAAGATAAGCACTTCCATGGCACCAAAGTAGCACTACGATGTTTCTGAATCGCTATTTCAGCAATGAACATCTACTTCATATTAGTGTCCTTAGTGTGCCTTTAATGGTTCGCACTAATCGCCAAAAATGCTGACTGCGAGTTGAAAACAAGCTAACAGGCAAATTAATGCTAGACTGTGTACAGCAGAAAATTCACACTTTCCAATATTTGTTTTTATTTTGCATCCGAGAGCCCTTGGTCCTTTCAGTACATTTAACCAAAGCTATATACTGTGACTTCATTACAACCTCTACATAGTTATGCAAATTCCAGAAAAACTGTTTACTTTTATGGCATTGTGTCATAAAAAATGCTTGAACATAAGCATAATAATATTAATAGCATGTACACAGAATGTACCATTAAATTATGACAAACTCTCCACTTTAAATACTAAATAGTAATGACTGAATGGAAAATACTTGTCTCCTATTAGGTAGAAACATGGAAATTTGAAGTTGCTAGGCACAAAGCTCACTGTAATAGTGCTACACAATGAAATCTATAGAGCATAAATACAAATTTGACTAATGCATAACAAAATGACTGACAGGTTTACCATTTATGGCACACAAAATAACTGTCTGTCCTAGCATTTCTCTCCTGGCCATCAAGCTGTCAACAGACGATGACACTTCAACAGAGTTGTTCTTCATCCATTCTCGATTGCCAACAAGCACGTCATATGTATTGTCCCATTTTTCTGCAAAGCATAAACATTAGAGATGTATGCTTGGTCAGAATACGTACACCTAGAAGTGTTATAATATTTTATCACATTAACTGAAAATAGCCAAATTTACGGGAGTTTAGCGAATTAAAACCATGATTTGATTATGAGGCAGGCTGTAGGTGGGACTCTTGATTACGTTTTGACCAGCTGAGGCCCTTTAAAGATATTGTCTATCCATTTTATAAACAAAAGCGAATTGTCTTGGAAGGATGCATGTGCATTGTTATACTCTTAACCTGCTTGCAGGGATAAGGCAAGCCTGTAATTAATCCAGAAATGAATATCAAATCAAGCACTTTTAAGAATCTTACAGTGAGCACAACAACACATGGGGCTGTGTTGGGCTGCCAGGTGGTCACGAGCCATATGCTATGTTGTACATATGAAAAGTCCGTAAACAGCGGTTGCGTCGAGCTGATGTTTTGACAAGCGGACTTGTCTTCCTCAAGGCTAGAACAGAACTGATTTCTTTAGCGCTAGAGGGAAATCGGTTCTGTTCTAGCCTTGAAGAAGACAAGTCCATTTGTCGAAACGGCTCGAAACAGCCCCTGTTTACGAATTTTTCATCGCAAGCTTCCATCTTCCCCTTCCTACCGTTTTTTGTACGTCATACATAGTTGCACGATAAGACTACCCTTTTCTTGTGAATTTAGCACCACAGGCTGCCTTAGTCCTTAACACAGCATAATTGGAAAGACCTATTGTGCTCTGGGTCAGGTTAGGAATTCACCCTATACGACTCTTCACAAGTTTACTGGCAACCAGAGTGTATGCATGATGTGGTTGCCACTGTTTGTCATGCCAACTGAGGCTATGCTCAGTGTGTAACAAAGAAGAGTGCTATGAGTAGGGCATACGCCCGTTTGTCGACTTAGGCGTATACGCCGCAGCTACTGCTAGAAGGCCGCGAGCTCAACAGCAGAAGCTTAATATGGCACTCCTTCATATTTTTTCTTTACTACTTCAAGTCATTATTGCCTGAATAATCAACCTTTGCAAAATAAAAGGGTGGTAACCACTCATCAGTTGATTGATTGATTGATTGACTGATATGTGGGGTTTAACGTCCCAAAACAACCATATGATTATAAGAGACACCGCAGGGGAGGGCTCGGAAAATTTCGACCACCTAGGATCTTTAACGTGCACCCAAATCTGAGCACACAAGCCTACAACATTTTCGCCTCCATCGAAAATGCAGCCGCCACAGCCGGTATTCGATCCCGTGACCTGCGGGTCAGTGGCCAAGTATCTTAGCCACTAGACCACTGCGGCGGGACACTCATCAGTTAATAAAATAGGCAGCCGTCATCCGCATAGCGTGTCACATAATAACTAGCAGCCTTCACATAAAACAAATAACTAGACTGCCTCAGGTGTTTGCACTGATTCGGGTGTTGGAACCATAGGTTATACACTGTGAGGTGCCCTGGAACACATATGAGTTTGGAGGCGTGAAAGAGCTCTTGTTGTGTAAAAAAATTAAATATGCCAGCACCTGACCAGCGACAATCTTTTTTTTTTTTTTTAGAGTGCTGCTATAGGGGACATCACTGAGTGCTGCAACTGAAGGTGCTGGTACACTTAAA
This sequence comes from Rhipicephalus microplus, assembly GCF_043290135.1. Lineage (NCBI taxonomy): Eukaryota > Metazoa > Arthropoda > Arachnida > Ixodida > Ixodidae > Rhipicephalus > Rhipicephalus microplus. The sequence continues at coordinate 233,945,001 of NC_134710.1, forward strand.
GTTTTAACACACTGTGAATGGAGAGCCACAAATTTCTTTAGAAGTATAAGATCAATCCAATTTATGATCATTTCAACTGTTATATCACCTTCTCTGACCACTTTTTCAGGAAACAACTTGATGAGCCCTTCAAACCTAATTGAATGTTATGAATGACCTTCGGTGTAATGTTCAAAAGATTTCAACTACAGTAGGGTGTACAGTTCAGAACTGTACAGACCACCTTCACCATGTGATTAAAATGACTGATGACATTATTCTGCTTGTTTTCTACTGCACCTATTATAGCATTGATGCCCCTGCCCTTCCACAGTGCAGCTTATCTTTTGACATTACAGTTCCATATGCGACATAGCATAGTTTTGTTTGTGTGTACCTGAATGTACAGTACACCTATTTTTATTTCTTAATACAATCACGATAAGCAAATGCTGCACTTATACAATTTGAAAACATTCAGAAATAAAAACATTGATTTTCTATAACATACTGCACTTATAAATAGAAAAACTTCTTAGAATTTAACTCCTGAAAACCAATGGAGAGTTGCAAACTGAGGCCAGCAAGGAGAATTCAGCCTCAAAGACAGTGCAACGCAACCTTAGAAGCAACATTCTCTCAAGTCTCTGCCTTGCATCTCTACTAACATGACAAAAACCACTGATTGCACCTTCCCTGGAGCAGAGGCTGTGGTCACTTTAGGTGCTGGGCAAGATGGATAGAATTTGATTTTTTTATTTTCCAGAAAGGCACATGAATCAATAAATACATGTGTGAAGAAGGAGATGTGACTGCAGCAAGCAGAATCGCCAACGCCCGGCTCTCTCGGCTCGTACTTCGGTTCGTTGCCGTGCCGATCGCTGGACGGTTCTTCACGCTGTCTCGTCGCTGTCTTTAATGACTAATAAACCTCTTCACATTTGGTGGAAGGTACTGTTAATCTCCGCTGCTACAACCTGGAGCTGCAAAGCCGCACGCTACCACCTGTCATGACTGACAACGCCACTCCATCGGCGCCTGCGCCCCAGTTCAACTGCCCTGGCCATCCTAGGCTACGAGACTCGAAGGTCTTCAGCGGTGCGGATGGGACCGACGCCGGAGACTGGCTCGAGCACAACCAACTGGTGAGCGCCAACAATAAGTGGGATGAAGCCGAAAAGCTGGGCCACGTCATATTTTATCTCACTGGTGTCGCCGAATTGTGGTTTAACAACCACAAACACAACATACCCACATGGAGCATCTTCAAGACGTCATGTGCTGAAGTGTTCGGTCGGCCGGCTGTCCGCAAGCAGCGGGCAGAACAGCGCTTGCGCGTCTGCTCTCAGCAGACTGGCGAGACCTTTACTAGCTACATTGAGGACGTCGCCGACCTTTGTCAACGTGCGAATGACACCATGCCCGAATCTGACAAGGTCAAACACATCCTGAAGGGCATCGACGACGGCGCATTTCAAATGCTCTTGGCAAGAAATCCGAGCACAGTTTCCGAAGTCGTCAGCTTGTGTCAGAGCTACGACGAGTTGAAGAAGCAACGCACTATGACTCGGCAGCCTCAGGGTGGTGGTGAGTCACTGTCCAGTTTCGACACCCTGCCTGACAATTCACCGTTGCTTCTGCAAGTCCGAGCCTTCGTCCGCGAGGAAGCCGCCCGCCAACTTTCCCTAGTGCCCTTCACTAACGAGACCACCACCCATCTATCTGCCCCGCTTCACACTGCTATTTCGGAAGAGGTTGCCCAAGCTGTTCCTCTTGCGCACCACAAGCCGCCTCTATCCAGCCGTGTTCACTGTCAGCGTGTCGCGCAGCCAATAGGCCCTCCTGTCGCCTATCCGCCAGCCGTGCAGCCTTTGGCCGCACCCCTAACATATGCAGCGCAGCCTGTGGCTCCTCCTGTCGCCTGTTCGCAAGAGATGCAGCCTGTAGCAGCGCCGTTCACATATTCAGACGCTGTGCGTAGGCTTCCGCAACCACCCTACACCACGCGCTCACAGCCCGCACACCCGGCTGCTTATACTGCACCTTGGGCCGCACCACCAGTCGCCAGTCCTTGGAGGACGCCCGATAACCGACCGATATGCTACGCCTGCTTCACACCCAGACACGTTGCCCGCTACTGCCGCCGTTGACCTCAGACGTTCGGCGACTATGTCCTATCGTCGCAACCCAGCAGCCAACTCTTCGCGCAATACGGGCCGGTCTCGTCACCTCGCTATGCCCCTCCCAACAACCCCGACTTCGTGATGCCGCGCGCACCCTCTCCTCGTCGGCAATCGCCCTCCCCCATGCGTTGCCGGCCCGGACCTTCTGACCAGGAAAACTAAGCACCGCAGTTCAAGATGCAAAAACTGCGCCATTTTTGAACTGTCTAAGCCCTCGCCCCTCTTCTGCTAATGTGGTCGCAGTAACTGTTGAAGGTTATTGTACTTTCGCCTTTGTGGACACCGGCACCGCTGTTTCTGTTATTGCCGCTAATGTCTGCCGTGTATTACGTAAAGTCACGCCGCCGCTTTCGGGACTGTCACTACACACCGCGAGTGCACAGCAAGTAACGCCTCTCGCAGCCTGCACTGCAAGAGTGTCCATCGAAGGCATTGTTTACATTGTGGAGTTTATTGTCCTCGCTGTCTGTTCGCATGATGTCATCCTCGGATGGGACTTCCGATCCCGCCATAATGCCGTCATCGACTGCGCACGCGCTTAAGTTGAGTTTTCACCCTTTTGTGATGTCCCATTACTTGACGCTCGTCATCAGTCGCCGAAGTTGTTCGTGCATGAAGATACCGATATTCCAGCTGAAAATTTCGCACTTGGTCCAGTTTCATGCAACGCCTACACTGACGCTACAGTCTTTTTTATGCCTTCCGATATCTTCACTAGTCGTCGAGCTCTGTCGCTGCCTTTCGCAACGATTGACCTTGCCGCCGGAAGAAGCAATATAGGAAGGTTGATGCTTGGAAGACGATGCACCAGCCGCAATTTCCGAGCTCGAGCCGCTGCTGCACACTCGATGCTGCTGCCTCTGTGCCGGAGTACTTCCTCTTCTTTACAATGGCCCCACGGAGAAAAAAAAGGAGCCATCCTGGTGACTTAGTCCTGTGCAGGCGGTGTTGCACCGTGGTACTGCTTGAGCCTCTGGACGTGTACAACCTCGCGGTTGCGACGTCGCAAGTCTGATGGTGGCGTAAGAGGCTCAATGAGGTAGTTTACTGGTAAAGTTTGTTCGAGAGTACGATATGGCCCATCGTACTTTGGCAGAAGTTTGGAAGAGAGCCCGGGTGTGCGATGCGGCACTGACAGCCATACAAGAGCACCCGGAAGAAAAACGGGAGTTGAGGTCTGGGCATCATGAATTGCTTTTTGCCTGTTTTGGTCATCGCAGGTAAAGCGACGAGCTAACTGGCGGCATTCTTCTGCGTGTCTCGCGGCGTCCAAGATCGGTAGGCACTCGGACGCGTCCGGTTGATAGGGCAAAATGGTGTCAATGGTGTGGGAGGGGTGACGGCCGTAGAGGAGGTAAAAAGGGGAGAAGCCTGTTGTCGCTTGAGTTGCCGTATTATAGGCGTATGTAATGAATGGGAGGACTAAGTCCCAGTTAGAGTGGTCAGGCGTCACATACATAGATAGCATGTCACCGAGAGTACGATTAAAGCGCTCGGTAGCCCCATTGGTTTGAGGGTGGTATGCGGTACATGTGCGATGTACAATAGCACACTCAGCGAGCAATTTTTCGGACAAGAAGGCGCGGCTGCGGTCACTGAGGAGTTCTTGAGGGCCTCCATGACGCAACACAAAATGACGCAGTAGGAAAGTAGCAACCTCCTGTGCTGTAGCCGTTTGAAGAGCAGCGGTCTCAGCATAGCGCGTTAGGTGGTCGATAGCAACTATTATCCACCTGTTGCCAGTCGGAGTCAATGGAAGTGGCCCATAAATATCTATTCCAACCCGTTCGAAGGGTTGGGAAGGGCATGGTAAAGGCTGCAGTTCACCGGCAGAGGCGTGTGGTGGAGATTTTCGGCACTGACATTCGGCACAAGAGCGGACGAAGTTGCGGACGAAGGTATACATACCACGCCAGTAGTAGCGATGTCGAAGCCTTTCGTAGGTCTTGAAGACTCCTGCGTGGCCACATTGTGGGTCAGCGTGGAAAGAGGAACAAATCTGCGACCTCAGGGTTCGTGGAACGACGAGCAGCCACTTGCGTCCCTCTGGTGCGTAGTTGTGTCGATAGAGAAGCGTGTCACGTATCGAGAAGTGTGGAACTTGGCGCCGAAGCGTTCGCGTCTTTGGGAGTTCAGAAGTGTCGGAGAGATGATTGAGAAGAGACGCAGTCCACGGGTCATTGCGTTGTTCGATAGCAATGGTGTCAAAGTCAAGCGATGACAATGTGGAATCGGAAGCGGAGTCAGCTGTGGCATTCTGGGACAGGGGGGAACGGGAAAGGGCGTCGGCGTCAGCATGCTTCAGTCCTGACTGATAAACCACGCGTATGTCGTAATCTTGAATTTTCAACGCCCAGCGAGCGAGGCGGCCAGATGGGTCTTTTAACGTCGAAAGCCAGCACAGCGCGTGATGGTCGGTCACGACGTCAAAAGAACGACCATATAGATATGAGCGAAACTTTCCAAGGGCCCACACAATGGCCAAGCACTCCTTTTCTGTAACGCTGTAGTTGCTCTCAGCCTTGGTAAGTGTGCGACTAGCGCATGCCACGACGTATTCCTGATGCTCCGGTTTACGCTGTGCGAGCACAGCACCCAGGCCTACACCACTGGCGTCGGTGTGGATTTCAGTTGGAGCTTCAGGATCGAAATGGCGTAGAAAGGGTGGCGTCGTGAGAAGCCGTCGCAAAGTGGTGAAAGCCTCGTCGCAGGCAGGGGACCACGATAAGAGGTCTTTACAGCTGCTGAGAAGTTGCGTGAGAGGTGATATAACAGACGCGAAGTTTCGGACGAATCGCCGGAAATACGAACACAAGCCGATGAAACTTCGAAGTTCTTTGATGGTGGCAGGTTTAGGAAACGCCATAACAGCTCGCAATTTCTCGGGATCCGGGAGGATGCCTTCCTTGCAAACAATGTGGCCCAAAATGTTCAGTTGACGCATGGCAAATCGACACTTTTTGAGGTTTAATTGCAAACCGGCGTTAGTTAAGCAAGTAAGGACGTGCTGAAGGCGACGTAAGTGTGTGTCAAAGTTAGGGGCGAAGACCACGATATCATCGAGGTAACACAAGCATATCTTCCATTTTAGTCCACGCAGGATGTTGTCCATCATTCGTTCGAACGTTGCAGGTGCATTGCAAAGTCGGAAAGGCATGACAGTGAATTCATATAAGCCGTCTGGCGTGACAAAAGCAGTTTTGGGGCGATCGGCCTCCGCCATAGGCCCCTGCCAGTAGCCTGACCGCAAGTCTAACGAGGAAAAGAACCCGGCACCCTGCAAACTGTCAAAAGCATCGTCAATGCGCGGTAGTGGATAGACATCCTTCAGCGTGATCTTGTTCAATAGCCGGAAATCGACACAGAAACGAATAGAACCGTCTTTCTTTTTGACGAGAATCACCGGAGACGCCCATGGGCTCTGTGAAGGTCGAATGACGCCTCTGCGAAGCATGTCGTCTACTTGGTCAGCAATGACGCGGCGTTTTGTAGCGGACACGCGATATGGTCATTGTCGCAGCGGTGAGTGGGACCCAGTGCTGATGTGGTGTTCTACTGCTAAGGCACGGCCGGGAGATGTTTGTTCAACGTTGAAAGAATGGCGGTAGCTCTCAAGAATGGTGAGGAGTTGTGAACGCTGCGAAGATGTCAAATCTGCAGCGATAAATGGTTGAAATATGTTTGCCGACGTTGAGTCAGGCGCTGAGACGACAGCCAGTTCACAGACGGAGGTAGAAGGCACCTCATCGGGGACGGATATAATTCTGGAAGAACTGATTGTCTCGACGTGGCCAAGGCACTCGTGACAAAGTAGGGATAAAGACGACGACTCATGATTATAAATTGGCATTGTGGTTGAGCCTTCTACAAGATCGAGAGCAGCAAAAGGCAGGGGGAGGGCTCTTCGGGAGACAAATATTGAAGATGGTGTGAAGAAGACCGTGCCGTCGGATATGGCGCTGCACGAAACTGGCACGAACGCAAAAGAGCATGGAGGGATGTAGGTGTCATCGCTAACGACAAGTTTAGCAGCAGACTGGGTGTCGACGGATGCTTGGTCATCCAGTGAGCAAAATTCAACCTCAGCCCTAGCACAGTCGATTACGGCGTTATGACGCGACAAAAAGTCCCATCCCAAAATAATATTATGGGAGCACGATGAAAGAACCACGAACTCTATCGTATACAGAACGTCCTGAATAGTCACGCGGGCTGTACATACTGCGGTCAGTTGAACAGGTTGAGCACTGGCTGTGCCGAGCGATAATTCGAAGAAAGGGGTCGTAACCTTACGAATTGAGCGGCAAAATCCAGCATCTATAACAGAAACAGCTGCACCGGTATCTACAAGAGCGACAGTAGGGATATTTTCGACGAACACATCAATAACATTGGTAGGTGACAAATGAGGACTTGGGCAAACCGAAACTTGCGCAGTTCTAGCCTCAGGAACTGCGTCGTCTAGTTTTCCTCCTCGTTAGGCGCGGGCCGTCGAAGCATAGGAGAAGGCGAGCGGCGGCGTGGAGAGGGCGAGCGAAGACGTACTGACCGAGGGCGGTGGTCGTCCTGGTAGCGGGCTGGCATTGGAGTGGAGGAACCGTATCGCGTGTTGGAGTCAAGCGGGAAGAAAGGCTCACGGCGGTTTTCATTGGTGATATGCATCCGGCGGCGGCAATACCTTGCGACGTGTCCGGGGTATCGACAAGCGTAACATATCGGGCGATTGTCGAGGGTGTGCCACGGGTTGGCGGTGTTAGTGCTGGTCCAGTGAACTGGAGCTGGGGGATAGCTCGCGCGAGGCTGGAACAGAGGCGCAGGCGCCTTGCGAATTGGCATGGCTGCAGCCGCGGCGTAGGTGAGAGGAGCAGCCACAAGATTAGGCTCGCGAGCAGCTGGTAAGGCCTCGGCGACCTCTGCTTGAATGACGTCACATAGAGACGATGGTAAAGTTGTGGTAGCTTCTGGTGTGAAAGGCACCAAGGAAAGCTGTTGTGCGACTTCTTCGCGGAAAAATGCTTTTATTTCGGCTATTAGTGACGCTTGGTCATGACCACTGATCACACCAGACAGCGATGCCAAATCGTGCGCTGGAGGGCGTCTTGTCAGAGCTCGCTGCTTCCGCAATTCATCGTAGCTTTGGCAGAGGCTAATTACGTCGTTAACAGTGGTCGGGCTTTTCGCCAAGATGATTTGAAAAGCGTCGTCGTCAATCCCTTTGAGGATGTGCTTACATTTTTAAGCTTCCGTCATTTCGGCGTTCACGCGTCTGCACAAATCGACGACGTCTTCTATGTAACTTGTGAAGGTTTCACCTGTTTCTTGTGCGCGCGTGCGTAAACGTTGCTCGGCACGAAGTTTTCGGACGGCAGGTCGATTGAAGACTGATACAATCGACATTTTAAATTGCGGCCACGTTCGGACGTCTGCCTCGTGGTTTCTAAGCCAAAGGCTGGCTACACCCGCGAAGTAGAACGACACGCGTGTCAACTTGTCCGCATCCGTCCATCGGTTTAAAGCGCTCGCCCGTTCAAAAGTCGAGAGCAAATCTTCAAAGTCGTTGTCATCTGTTCCACTGAAGATTGGAGGCTCCCGCTGAGGAACACTGCCTGGACAGGTGGCCGGAAGAGATGGAAGCGTCTGCTGATCGGCGTCCGGCATAGCAGAAGGTAGCCGTCGAGAACGGAGTTCCAGGATGGTAGCGGGAAGGTGTAAGGGACGGTACCCAGCACGGCTCCACCAATTATAAAGGAGATTTATTAAGCAGGAAGGTTGATGCTTGGAAGGCTTGGAAGGCAATGCACCAGCCGCAATTTCCGAGCTCGAGCCACTGCTGCACACTCGATGCTGCTGCCTCTGCGCCGGAGTACTTCCTCTTCTTTACAATATGTTCATACTCAACCCGCTTTCCACACCTGTCACTTTGCTTGCGGAGGAATGTCTCGGCCGCGTGCAGGATCTCGACCCTTCGTCTTTGGTTGATGTCCCGGATGACTACTGCAACCACCCAAAATCACTGTCGGCCCTCGAGGAGTCGTCCAAGGATACGTTTTCCAGCGCCAGCGCCGACACCCTCACTCCCACCGAACGTGCCGACCTGCTTGATCTTCTGCATAAGTTCCGGAATTCTTTCGATGTGTCGCAACCTCAACTAGGCCGCACGTCGCAAGTCAAGCATCATGTTGACACCGGCCTACACCAGCCACTGTGTCAAAGACCATACCGTATCTCTACTGAAGAGTTCCGCGTTATCAACGATCAAGTTGAAGATAAGCTTCGTAGAGACGTCATTCGAACATCTCACAGTCCCTGGGCGTCTCCTGTCGTCCTGGTGTATAAGAAAGACGGATCTATCCAATTTTGCGTGGACTATCGTCGTTTGAATAAGATAACCCGCAAGGACGTATATCCTTTGCCGCGCATTGATGACACCATTGACACCCTTCACTGAGCGGAATTCTTCTCGTCGTTAGATTTGCGGTCTGGCTACTGGCAAGTTCCAATGGTGTCGTCCAACATCGTGTCGAAGCACGGTGTATTACCTGACCCAGCAAAACTTCGAGCAGTCGCAGAATTTCCCAAGCCGACGACCATGAAGGAACTTTGCAGTTTTGTAGGCCTATGTTCTTATTTCCGGCGCTTTGTTCGCAATTTTGCATCTATCATGTCACCATTAACCCAGCTTCGCGGTGACGTGAACCTCTCCTCCTGGTCCTCTGCATGTGACGTTGCCTTCACTACTCTACGCCGTCTGCTCACCTCCCCACCTATTCTTCACCACTTCGACCCGACGGCTCCTACCGAAGTGCACACCAACGCCAGCGGCGGCGAGCTAGGTGCTGTCCTCGCTCAACGAAAGCCCGGCTATTCAGAATACGTTGTAGCCTACGCTAGCCGCACTCTGACGAAAGCCGAAACTAATTACAGCGTGACAGAAAAAGAGTGTTTGGCTATGGTGTGGGCACTTGGAAAGTTCCGGCCGTACTTATACGGCCGCCCGTTCGATCTAGTAACTGATCGCCACGCGCTTTGCTGGCTCTCAACGTTGAAAGACCCTTCTGGCCGCCTTGCGCGATGGGCACTCCGCATCCAGGAGTACAACATTCGCGTCGTATACCGCTGCGGACGCAAACACTCTGACGCTGACGCCCTGTCCCGCTCACCTTTGCCACCAGATCCGACGTGCGGAAACACGTGTCTCCAGACCTTGTCATCGTTAAATCTAGACTCAATTGCCACCGAACAACATCGTGACCCGTGGATCGCATCTTTTCTCGAATATCTATCTGGTACGCCCAACCTTCCGGTATCTGGATCCCTCCGACGTCAAGCTTTCCATTTTGCCATCCGCGATCAACTTCTCCATCGACGCAACTACTCTCCTGATGACCGCTGGTGGCTACTGGTCATTCCACGCACTTTACGATCGCAGGTATGCGCCTCTCTTCATGACGATCCACAATGTGGCCATGCCGGGGTGTTCAAAACATATGAACGCCTTTGCCATCGCTATTACTGGCGCGGCATGTACAATTTTGTACACAAATTTGTGCAGTGCTGTCCTGACTGCCAGCGATGCAAATCAACACCGCTACATGCGACTGGCGAATTGCAGCCACTTCCGTGCCCTGCCAAGCCATTTGATCGCGTTGGCGTTGACCTCTATGGCCCCCTTTCATTGACACCAGATGGCAATCGGTGGATTATAGTGGCGGTCGACCATCTAACACGCTACGCCGAAACAGCCGGTTTACCGAGCGCTACCGCTCAGGATGTCGCCTCTTTCATTTTACGTCGCTTTATCCTTCGACATGGCGTATTTCGAGAGCTCCTTAGTGACAGAGGCCGCGTTTTCCTCTCCGAGGTCGTCGAAGCTCTGCTTTCGGAATGCCACGTCATTCATCGGAAAACGACAGCATACCACCCGCAGACTAATGGTCTAACACAACGGTTTAACCGCACGCTGGGTGATATGCTCTCAATGTACGTGGCATCTAATCATAGCAACTGGGACCGTGTTCTCCCATACGTCACATTCGCATATAATACTGCTCTGCCCTGCTGGTGCACTCCCACTTCAGTATGTTTGTTATTGCGTTACACCATTCTGGCTTTGCTCGCTCATGGGACTCAGTCTCACTGTAAATAAGAGAAATTGCCTCTTTCATGTGATGTCATTTATCCATGTAAGATGTTTTATTCAAGAGGTCACAGCGCCAACAGTAGAGCAGGTAAGGGTGATGATGACTAATTCAAAATTACAACTCTTCAGTTGAGGGAGGATGATTCGGACTTCACTATAGCAGTATGTGTTCCCTTGAAACAATTTTTTAAAATTAAGTTATTTCTGGGCATGCGACAAGAGCTGTGGGGCTTCTGGAATGGCCTCTAACAAACAATGTTAACGGGATATTTACCTTTCCTCTAATTATTTACGTTTCTTTGCTATTTCTTAAAGCTCCATTATAAAATAGATTATAACAGTGACCTAATCGAATCCAGTACTCTGAGTTCTCAATATTTGCACATCCCTACCTATCCCTATCTAAGTACAATGTTCTTGCACTCTGCCCCCATCAAAATGTCAATGCCATCGGCAAAGATTGAACCAACAACATCATGCCCACACTTAAGAAAATAATGTGAAAGCTTATTATTCCTGAGACAAATAAAAGCCATAAATGATATTTTGTCTGAACATGGCACTACATTAAAAATAAAAAGACGAAAAGAGACGCACCTTGCTCATTTCTTTCTTGATTCACTTCTCCAATGTACTGAATTTCTATACAATGACTATCCACATACTTTGGTGCATTCTTCAGTATGCTGCCCACACTTCCAACTTTGCAAGACAGACCAAAGCCAGGGATTGCCTCAAAGCTTTCACAGCTTCCAAGTATGCCTGTCTCCAAAAACTGCCACATGCCGAGGAAAGAAAACAAAATGATAGGTCAAATTCTGCACGCCGCTAAGCACATAGAGTATTGAAATGACATTTCAAAGAGGCATAGCAAGACAATGCTGGTCCATGAAACTAATATTACACATAATTTAAACCATGTCATAACTTTAATATAATGAAATTTTCCATATAACAAACTGATTACCTTCAACAAATTCAAGTTCCTTGGCCATCATATATTTTGAACATCAATATAATAAAAAAATGTTTATCACAAATTCAATATAACAAAGTTTCAGTACTGTCTTAAAGACCAAGACAATACATTGAAATCTCTTGATGCCAGTAGTAACCACACACACTTTCTACAAACGCATTTTTCAAATTGAACACTGTGTGACAGAGAGCAGCCGCCAAAGCTGAGCACACGAAATAGCAGAGGAGAAGGCAGCACTTGCGAGGAAAGGGGAACATGAACACTCCCCTCTTCACCTTTAGATGGGGAGTATGCGTGTGAGTACCCAGCCCCAGTGCCACTGGAAACCCACCATTGGGCATTCAGTGGTGTGGGCACTCATACCTCTAAAAGATAGTTTCACCTTTCCCTTCTCTTCTCTGTTTCAATCTCATTTCCCCCTCCTCCCCAATATTGTGCCACGCTCTCTTATAGGTCGGAGGAAGTGTCTTTCCTAACCTCAAACCACTGCCTCATCACACTGCCAATCCACAACTGACCTAGCGAGCATATTGTGCTATGATCCAGTACCAAATTTAGTGTATTTATTGCTGCCGTGTCATGTAACAAGGTTGAGTAGCAACAGGGGCGGTTTTATTAAACGAAACAAGCTCCTATATATCATGCAAGCAACCTCAAGCATTCAGGAAACTGATGTTTCGAACAAGGCTATCTTTTAGGCAACCTCAAAGAGAATAAAGAAATTACTGCTTGTTTTGGGGTATCACAGAGCTTTCTCTCTGTGATTCAAGGTCGAAAAAAGCTACTCTGAACTCTAAATAAGGTAAATTGCCAGTGAAAGTGATTGGAATTACCTGGACTTTTTTTTTACCGCGAATGAAAGTCTTTTCAGTGAGTCCACGGCTGAATAAGTTTTTAACCAACAGAGTGGCTTTTTGAGGTTGTTCAAAATTACTCACAGGATTGATACTAACTATAAAATCATGACGGTGTTGTGTGATAAAATCAACTTTATACTTAAAATATTGAACCAGCGCATAGTAGAGACAAAAATACACGAGGACATATCAGACTTTGGTAAATCCTTCTGATGTAATGCATACGCGATGTCGCAGGACACAAAACATTGCCACCATAAACATAGGTTATAACACAGGTTATCTTGCTTTCATGTGGTTTTGAACCAAACGATAGTTATAGCGTGAGAACAAAACGATGACACAGAGACATGAAGGACACTAGCGCTTCATTTCCTTCTTGTCTCTGTGTCGTCGTTTTGTTCTCGCGCTATAACTGTCGTTATGCCATACCAACTAGCCCAAGCTGCCACACTTTTAAACCAAACTTTTGTTTACATGGTGTATGCATGACTGTATTCAATGCTTCATATTCAACACACTGATAGGAGAGCAAGTGAGTGTCACACCACTCTGAGCAACACCTTGGATTTTTATGGCAATCTGCAGTGGCATAATAGATACGACAAAATTAAATTTCACTGGGTACAAGAATGTATTTGACCTTTATTTATTTTAGCTTTATATACAATGTACAGCTGTTGTGATGCCACTGGTACAAAATCAGTAGATTACAAAGACTATACGTGATATGCCACACAGAAAAAATTCAGCTGGCAACGATGGAATAATAGCTCATTTAACTAAAGACATAGGGAGAAGTAATTTGGAAGAAGCTAGCTACGCTTTGTACTCAGTGCCTCAAAATGGCAATGGTTCCAGTGAGCTGGAAAAATAACATTATACTAATACATAGGAAAGTAGACATTACAGACATGAGAAACTATGGGCCTATCATTTTAGTTTCGGCGATATACAAAATATTTTCTAAAGTAATCGCAAGCAGAATAAGAGAAACACTCTACTTTCACCTACTGAAGAGACAAGCTGGGTTATGGAAAGGCTACTCTACAACGGATGACATTCAAGTGATAAATTAGGTACAGTCTAATCTCATTAATTCGAACACGCTTAATTCGAACTTCTGGTTCATTCGAACTCACAATGAGGTCCGGTCAAAGCTATGTGTATTCCAATGGGCGAAAACACCCGGTAATTCGAATGCCCAAGCACTTGCGACAGTTAATTCGAATATACCGCGCTCCGAAAATGCTCTCAGCACCCCGCCCAATTCTGCGGTGGCACCTGCGACACCTCAACGCTGCGGGCGAGGGAAATAAAAAGGAAAGAAAAGGCTGTGGTGGAATGTTTGCTCTCTCTCAAAAGCCGATCTGGTGGTAGTGGTTAGAAGATGAGAAAAGGCACCTATCTCATTTTCTTCAGCTACCCACGGCTGCCCAGAAAAACCTGCTTTTCCTTTCGCACTGCAACACCAAGTTTTCAGAGTGGTTCTTCAGTTCCTTCAGGGCACTGGACAGCTGTCTTTAAAAGGCGGTCGTCGCGTCCTCGGCCATGCACTTCACTTTTATTTTCTTACTTAATCTTCAATTCTCCCTCCTAATTCCCCTGCAGACGCTGAGACGTGCTTCCACTTAGGGCTGCAGAAATAGCGTCTTTTGCACTCCTTATGCTCCTCTTCCAATTACTTGCAGCATGTCAGCTTTGTCTTCGTTGAAACCTTCTGTGTTTGTAAATATCAATGTTGCCTTTTTTACATGAATAACAGCTTCACATCACGCTCGAAAACAAAATTTGGGCTTGAATAGCACTCACATAGGTGCTCATTTGGAAAATAGGCATTTATAGGCACTTATAGGCATTTAGGCACGAACACCCAAAATAGGCATTTATAGGCACTATAAAAACACCATAAAAGCCCTTCTTGACTTCAAATTCGTGCTCATATATCAAAATAGCATAATACAAATGCAAGGAACAAAATAGGCATTTGCCTACAATCCGGTCTCTACTCATGACAACATAGCATCACTTACTCTTGAACAAAAGAAGGAAAATATAAGGGCTCATTTTTCTTCATGAGAAAAACATTATTTAATCAATCACATACTCTTGTAACATTCAAAAGTAATGCTACTGCTACTGGCACTCTGCTTTACAATTTAGTAATATATGCATGTACTAAGTATGTATTCTATAGTCTTGCAAGGGTATATGTAGTTTTGTCAAATAATAAACTGTGCCATCTTACAGCGATAACACAGCACCTTACCTGCTTAGCGTAGTCTGAGATGGCTTTTGCAATTGGGTGCTCGCTACTTGCCTCTGCAGTCCCCACAATGGCCATCAAGACATTTAATGTGAGGGCCTTAACGTGTGTCATCACACCAGCATATACCAACACAGGTGCCCCCTTTGTGATTGTGCCAGTCTTGTCAAATGCAAAGCATGCGACCTGTGAAGAAGACTCAATCATAAACTACAAAGCAAAATAAGTACAATGAATAAATATTGCCATATGCCCCACAATAAACACTCTAAATGCAACATGTGGTAACTCTGTTTGCAAGTCACCTTTTAAGATAACCAGCCTGAATATGAAAATTTCAACGTATAACCAGTACTATGATAATTCATAAAGTGACACAAAGACCCAGAAAATAATGATTAAGTGTAGACAGCTTTGTGTCGTTAATATTTGATTCCGAAAGTAAAAACTTCCTTCAAAATCATGAGGAGTATATCTTAACTCTGGCAGATGAAAGAAAGAAAAAAGATTTGGGGCTAATTTTAATGTAAGAATCATTTTGAGCAGTTAAAGCTGCATATATCAAATTAAAGAGCCCTTATGTGCACCGACTATGTTATCTTTTGATTGGGCTATAGTTTCAACATTTCCGATTTAAAGCCAATTTACAATCTAGACAAGTCTGTAAGAGAACTAAAAACATGGATATTGCAGTTCACTTTGTCTCTTGAGGAGAAGGCATCATAACAAAAGCACAGATATTTTCGATTATGAAACAAAACTAGTAAGCAAAACCAAACACTAATGAGTGAAATCTACAGAATAAAGGCAGTGAAGAGGAATGTTTGGTTTACTGGAAAAGTACAATTCATGCTTCACAACTCATCTTGCCCCATGTATTCCACAGTCAATCAAATTGCTCAAGTAAGTATGTTTATGCATATATTTTTATTTTTATTTATTTTTTGTTTACAGTATACTGTGGGGGCATAATAAAAATAATTCACAATTTAATTCTAATACAAGAAAATTTCAAGCAATAAAAACATGATAAGGCAGATGATCACAGAACAAAAAATGACTGAATTAATATGACAAGATAACGTAAATCGCAACTACAGAATGTAAATCAAGTGCGCTATGAGACAGTCGAGAGCTTGTGTTGTATTGTTAAGAGAAAAATACATAGTTGTCAACATCCAGATTATCATTATCACAGAATTCTGCAAAAGGTAACTCGTTTCACTCATTGATGTTACGAGGAAAGAAAGAATTCATGAAAAGATTTGTACGTACAAAGTAAGGTTTAAGAGTGTAAGCATGTCTATACCTAGTTTGTCTTGAAATTCAATTTTTTATGCGAATTTCCGGACTAATGTTAAATTTACGAAAATAAAGCGAGTGTAGAAATTTCAGTTGGGCAACTGCCCTTCAGTATTGCAAAGTACGGATGTTATCATTGTTCGTGAGCCATTTCTGTGATAAGCATTAAAGATAAAGCGAACCACCTTACACTGCACCATCTCAAGTTTCTTAATATCTTTCTACAGATGTAGGTCTTAAACAACACTACCATAGTCCAACTTCAGTCTTATAAAAGCAATGTAGGCCAACAGTTTGATTTATGAGCGCACTGTTTTTAATTTATGCCTTAAAAAAACCAAGCTTTCTAGTGGCAGATGAGCACGTTTTATTACTGTGACTTGACAATGTTAAGTGGTTTGTAATTGTGACACCTAAGTATTTATATTCTTCAACCTCAGTCAAAGGACAGTTCTTAAGATGATACATTTAATTATAATGATGTTTCTTATTTGTTGTGTCCATGACAACTGACTTATCACTATTTAATTTCATTGACCATTCTTCACACCACTTAGAAATGACACACAGGTTGGATTGCAGGCATTTCTGGTCATCTGAAGTAGTAATTGTTTTAACAAGTATGCAGTCATCTGCAAAAAGCTTTATGTGTACTTGCGATGTGTCCATTGATTTAACAATGTCATTTTTTTACACTAAATATAGAACAGGTCTCAAAACACTGCCTTGATGGTTACCGGACTATACTGGTGGAATACCAGACATGCAGTCATTTACTTTTACATACTGCTTGCGATTATGAAAGTAAGAACGGATCCAGTCAATGAGGTTCACAGCGAGGACTAAATTATGCAATTTAGAAATGAGTTTGCTATGCGTGACAAGACCAAATGCTTTACTGAAATCTAAAAAAATAGCATCAATTGGATTCCCCGTATTAAGCGACGACGTGAACTCATGAATTGTTTTGAGTAGTTACGTTGTGGTCAATAATTTTTTTCTAAATCCGTGCAGTGATGGTGATAGCAAACCGTTTTCCTCAAGAAATGTGGTAATCTAATGTGTGACTATGTGTTCCAACAGCTAGAGTGACGTACACGTTAAGAAAATAGGCCTGTAGTTTGCTACAGGCCTATATGCAATTGCACTCGTATGAATGTGGGCATAAACAGAAAACCAGGAAACTGAAAGTTCAGTTCCAGAAACCAACAAGTGTCCATATATGTGGACGCTGGGAACACCAGTTACGCAAGATACATCATCCTTCTTTATTGTATGTGAGAACTTCGCCTACTGACAACTCTGTTTTAACGCATTAATCATTATCATCATCACTACTTACCATAATCAACGCCTTCATCATCAGCCCAACGTGTTCATCACTGAGCTTCTTTGATTTACACGTTCCAGATGGCTCCAGAGGGCCTGAAACGCCGTCGCCGCATTCATTTTTCTTGGGAACAAACCGGAAGCTCCACTGACTGGTTCGGGACTGCTCAGATGCATGTTCATTTTTCATGTGTCTGGCGGCCTACAGATGGTCCGGGACTGTCCGAGAGATTTATTTCGGGCATCAGGCAGACGACAGCGCCATACGCATGTCAGTGGAAATTTTCGACATGCTGTAGCTCTCTAGCTGCTTTATGTGGGCTTCTCGCATGTTTTTGGATTGCGCATTTTTGGCCCACCCAGTTCTTGTCCGCGTTCTGAGCCGCATCAAGCATAAGTGTATTCCGAAAGACGAGCAAACACATGCGATACTTGCTAGGAGAAGCAGTCATGAAACACCTCCGCGCATCTTCAATGCGTGCACGCTCAAGTAGTTTACTCACAGTAAGTTGCGTCCCAACATAAATAGGTATAATTCACTATCTAACTGCTGTTAAGCTCGGAAGTGAGTCGGCGTTATGGCCTGTGTCGCAACCATGGACAGAGCAGACGACATAGCAGACACCACAGCGAACGTGGTAAGCATCAAGCGCGCAGATGGGCCGAGGCCACTCGAGCTGGCTCGGGACATTTGGATCAAGTGATAATTGCGGCATGTGATGTAGGTACATATGAGCCGAGGTGTCCGCAGGGCGCCGGCGACTGGTCCTGGACTTTGTAAATTGAAGAAGCTCATTAATATGATGATCAAAAACATTCTTGTGGCCACTTGCTAATAGCTGATTTAAGACTTTCATCGTCATTGTTCATTATTGCCATTATCAACGACTTAATCCACAAGTTTAATGCTTTCATCATCACCATCATTATCAAAATTCAAGGCCTATTTGCTTGCCTACAGTTTTACTTCAGTGTGTTCATCCTCTTTATCATTGTTCATCATCATTATCACAGTGTTCATAGTCACGTTCAAACTGATTGCCTTCATCATAAGCAGTAGCATTTTTCATGGGGCCTTTGCTTGTTGATGGTTCTAGTTCAATGTGCGAATTATCGGTGCTCTCCAAATTGGAACAAACACTTCCATTAGACAGCTGGAAAGTGATGGCATGTATGTCTTCATCACTGAATTCACACCCCTTATAAGGCAAATAAATTCTAAAAAATATAACTTCTTAATGGTGCATTTAGCTATATAACAGATGCTACTTTAAGCAGAGCCGCACAGCAATGCAGGGAGTCCTACTACCATCCAGCATTCCATTAGCTTCTCACATGAACTCGGTATGCCTGACATTCACAAACGTGGACGCCACAGCGACAACTCAACTTACAAGACTGGTCATTCAAAGTGCAACAAAACTCACAAAAAAACAAGATAGCCCCTTTCTTTTCTTGAATAAAGCCAAATAATTTAAAACATCTTTGATATTTAGAGTGAACTTATATAAGAAAGGCTGAAGTAATGCCAACATTTCAAATAAATTTTCGAGACGATGCGTTGGCAAGCCTGATCCCATTGCATTGATATGTTTTGTCGACATATGTGCATGCTGGGATACAAAAGGTTAAATAACCAAATGAAGTTGAAAGCCAGCTAAAACAAAATACAGATAGAAAATAAAACAATGATACACAGCTCAGCTGTATAACTTAATTAAACAAGCCTACTCAAATGTACAACCAGGCAATTTTAACCAATACTTATGATAGTCAAATCATAAATGAAGTACCTTGCAAATGGCTTCCAGTGGCTCGGCCCCTTTAATTAGAATGCCATTTGTGGCACCAACTCCTGTTCCTACCATAACGGCAGTTGGTGTGGCTAGGCCCAAAGCACATGGGCAGGCAATTGATAATACTGTCAGCGCACACTGGAATGCAAACTGGATGATCTCTTCAGTTTCGGGCATGTCTTGTGTCTAGAAGATAAGGAGAATTCCAAACTTCGATAGTTAGGAACCACAGTGAGATGAAAAAAAAGAAAGCCAAAAACCAATATCCCATACAATAATTATAATATCATGCATAAATATGAGTAGTGATGTCCTTCATAGATGTAAAATTTATTGAAGCTGCCACTTTGGGTCATTAACAGACACATTTCGAACAAAAGCTACATGAGAACAATATTGCATGAAACGTTGCTAACCTTTACACATTCTTTTGGCATATCAGGTGAATATCACAAAAGAAAAATTGGGGGATTTAGAGAAAAAACAAACAAGACTACAAAGAACTACACAGAAACCAAAAAATAGATATGAATGAAGTGAAACTCTAGTTTTGGAAAGGTTGTTCATACTTGGTAAGAACACAGTTTGACTAATATGAGGACAAAAACACGGAAGTACAACACGAACTGTTTTATAAGTCATTGTTACTTGCACTCAGATCAAGAATTTTATATTCACAAATTTGTAGCAGTGGACTAGAATACGTTACAAGTTTTGAAGCAGTGACTGAACTCAATATGGTTATATTATGTAGGAAGCCAACTTATTAAGAAGAATAATTCAGAGGTGTTGCTTTTTGAACAGCTGAATTACATGTAATACATGCAGTGGATTCATTACTTCACGAGAAAACCTGCACTATAATCACATAGTAATGTAAAATCATTAAAATCATCAACACAGAGTAATCATAATGAAAAAATAGCACACACCCAATAACTTTTTCATAATGAACTTCTAACAACTCACCAAGATTTTAGTACTGCTACGATTACATTCAAGACAGGTTCTAGCAATTATTTCATTATATGAAACAAGAATAATAATGAAAGTAACTTTATTCATTACCTTGAAGAAGAACAAGTACTTGAGTTACAGTCTATGCCAGGCTATAATTTTTTTTTGTGCCCTGATAACACAACTGTCACGTCAGAGTGGACTACTCAACTGAGATAACCAGAAATTTTATGGGAAAAAAATATCTGCTATAATTTAAACACTAATACTCAGCTGGAATCTATAACTCTGTCCTGGATGTCTCTTGGTCTCACCTAACCATAGTTGTGATGAAGTGTTGTTTTGGTTCATCGTGCTGATTTGCACAAAACGTATACAAATACAGGATGCTCTGTATAGGATAACAATCAAGAGATTTATATTTTCATGGTTTGTTCAAAATCATGTTTTACTTGAAATTATTTACATATTAGAAAGTCCACGTGTTACCATTGTTAAAAACATACTTGTTCGTCAACTGTTGTTTTTTTAATGTACAGGGGCAAAGGACTCCATCAAACCATTCCTAAATGGCTTTTCCCTTCAGCTCTGATCACATGTGTTGTGACAAACCAATAAAATAAAATCAATCAAATCAACATATTTTTGGCACAAGTTAGATCTGTCTCAAGCCTGAAATATGCATTAATTAGCTTAACCTTTCTAACAATGTAAGATTTAGAAAAATTCAGGCTGTCCAGTGAAATAGCTGGGCATGGTCGAATAAATTTATTCATATCAGATATTCCCAATTTGTAGGACAGAAAGATTAGGGAGCTTTTAAAAGTAGCATACGCGAAGGTTTGCATTAACATGTGTCACCAGTGCGCATGCATCATATGCTATCTTCTTGAAGGTCCCCGTGTGATATGAATAGCAGGCGACCGCAACAAACTATCTTTGCGTAACCTATTCTAAAACTGCCTAATGACATCACAAAAGGTCTATTCATTACAGCTCACTTTACCTTGATCTGAAGCACCACAGCATCAAACATCGTAAACTGAGTTATGCCTTAAAACCACGCGTTTTTTCAAGTTCAACAGATCTTATAAAAACAGCATGGGATATACAGGGTGTTTCAAGAAATGTGATCAAATATTTAAAGATTACAAAAGAGAGGCATCTGCCTGCTACCACGGCATTCCCTTTACTGCAGAAGAAGGCATCTTCAGATGTACACAAATATTAATTACAAACGTAATTAGAGAAATTAAGACCATTAGCTTTTTAATGAGCGTAAATTGCCAATTGAGTCCAATGGGCGAAGTTCAAGTCCCTTCTACAAATAGGCCACAGCCACTTTGAAAATTTTGAAAAGCGGCCACTGGTAATTATCGCCGAGCAATGAAATCTGGCTAATTTAGCAGGTCAAACTGAAACTGACGCACTAAACAGCCTGTCTGCCATTCACTTCGAAAACGTCTCCAATGACGAACGACACTGTTTCCCTCACTGTTATCAACCATCAATCTAAACACTTCAGTTTGTGGCCACTTATTGACGCTCACTTATACCCCTCTCCCGATTTAAGGGAAACAGTGTCGTTATTGAGGGTGTTTTTGAAGTGAATAGTAGATGCACTCTTAGGTGCATTGGTTTCAGTTTCGGAGCGACAAAATTTGAATGATGCTGCACTGTGGCCATGTGTCTTCGTGAAAAACTGACGCACCTCACTTGTGCCGGCGCATTGCCTTACTTTTGCATGCAGAGTTTCATGCTTATCTCTTTCTGTCCAACTGTGCACAAAAGAACTGAAACAGCAGCCTTTCATTGTCTGAGAAGCATAAAACACTGGGGCAGTCACTGCAATGCTTTTTCTTACGGACAGGCAAAACAGTTTTTGTACCTCTTTAAAATTCAAGAAAAAAACAGATATGCGCCAATCATAGCACGCAAACATTAAGCAGTGTGCTGGTGCATTTCACAATGCTTGTCGACTGTTTATACCAGATTCCACTTTGGCATGCCTTCATTCAAGTTTTGTCACTTTCCTGTCACGTGTCATGCCTGTGTTTTCCAGCTCTAGGCGTTGTTACGAAAGACGGCGACGCCAACACGGTCCCGAAGGCGCCACTGCTCCAAATATCGCCGACACTGTCACCAGCCGTTTGGTAGCATAGGTTTCTCAGCTCACGACTGCTTCTGCGCAGAGCTGGTAGACGAGCGGACGAGACGACGGTGAGTTAAAGCAAGGTTTATGTACAGCATAAAAATAGAGGCGTTAAGAGTTCGGCACTGAGGCCGACAGCTTAAAGACTCGAAGAACCGAGCATAGGTCTACTGCTCGTGACGCGCCGCAGGGCTTTTTTTATAGGCACTGGGCGAATTCTTTGAGTAACCAAATGTCCAACCAGAAGCCCCGCTGGCCGTGAGGTCAGAATCCTCCAATAAGGCTCGCCGCTGGGCCGCGTCATTCTCATCAAATCTGGAACCGCTGCGCTTCGTTGCAGCCAAGGACGAGTGACCTCGCCACGCATTGCATAAGACTCGCCAGACAGAAAGGCGCCGATTGTTTCGACGGGCTCGTGGGCTGAGGGGGCTTGCTGTGTGTTGCGCGACAGAACGGCGCCACCGCGTAATAATGCCGTTGAGATGTTCACGTCAGGCAGGCTCGCATGCTGGCCTTAACACAGATAGCCTTTTTCAGAAGCATGGATGTCGGTGTGGACTCGCAGGCATAACAGCGCGCAACATGCACGACCAGTTTCAATTTCGCCCTTTGCGTTCAAAGATGAATTTGTTAAACTAAGTGCAACTTTTGCAATTTCTATAAAGTAGGTATGCCATGAATTGGCAGGCTCTACAACTTTGTAATATAAACACTAGCCCTCTAGCCAATAATTAAAGAAGTTCATTTATGAGTTTTTATTAATTAGTCACAACAGTGTGTGGTGTCTCGAACTGGCGAGCGAGTTCCACCATGCTCTTGAATGAATGGACACAGCAGACGCGGTCGGAAAAAACCAAAGAATACACATTTATTTCATTGCTTTAAAACGACGATATCGTCAGCTGAATTATTACAACATCCATCGTTATCAACACGCTAGAACATCCTTACACAATAGTAAACAACACTGAACAACATGACAAACAAGGCGGTGTCTCCGACTGACTCACCACAAGGGCCCCCGCCAGACGGCCCGCGGTGCCGTGCATCGGGGTCGCCCTGCGAGACAACCGTTCGTGCCAAACGCCACCAGAGAAGGAGACTCGCTCCTCCGTCTCTGCCGTCGCTAAGGCTTGCCCGCCGCCAGGGGGTCACCCCCCCGCGCTACCGCTTTAACAACCATGATGATGATAGCAGTAATCTACGCTCGCGAACACAACGCCACCTATCGCTCAACGAACCGTGACCCCCCAAATGCGGCTTCTGCGCAAGACACATGCACCATGATACGCAAACAACTTCACAGAAAATATTAGCACTGCCACAAGTGTCATATACCATAAACCACAATTCTGCGACGCCGGTGAGGTAAAAAATGACGTGTCCCAGCTTGTCGGCTTCATCCATTTTATTTTGGCGCTCACCAGCTCGTAGTGCTCAAGCCAGTCTTCCACGTCAGTCCCATCCGCACCGCTGAAGACCTTCGGGTCCCGTAGCCTAGGATGGTCAGAGCAGTTGAACTGGGGCGACGATGACGATGGGTTGGCGTTGTCAGTCATGATGGGCGGTAGCGTGCGGCTTCGCAGGTCCAGGGTGTAGCAACGGGGATTAACAGCACCTTCCACAAAATGTGAGGAGGTTTATTAGCCATTAAAGACAGCGACGAGACAGCGTGAAGAACCGTCCAGCGATCGGCACAGCAAGGAACCGAAGCACGAGCCGAGAGAGCCGGGCGTTGGTGATGCTGCTTGCTGCAGGCACATCTTCTTCACACGCGCTTTGCTGGTATTCGTGGTACTCATCACGCGATGCACATTTGCAAATGAATGTTGGCAGGCACAGCCTGACCGTGCACCAAAATGCCTGATAAATGTACTCAAAAAAGAATCGAAGCTATTTCAGATGGGGCTGTGGCAATTTGGTTACTGGAGTGAAATAAAAAATCAGGAATCTTTTTTTCGGACGATTTGCTGGTCCCTAGAAACTCTGAAAAATCGAGCATTCACTGCGTCCCAACCATTGATGGACCCAACAGTGACATTTGGCCCAGTTCGGCTTAGTTTGGTTCGTGTTGCGTCTTACGCAGGTGAACCGCGATGTCATTTTCAACGGGAGAACCTCAAGTAGTTTCGTTTCTGAAAGTCAGAGCACGTCCTTTGGTGCAGCTTGGGCGCAGACTCACCAAGTTTTGAGAAAATGTAGCAGCGTGTAGCAGTCAGGGCAATTCGGAGCAGTTCGGCGCAATCAGCACAGTGGTAGCATCACTTACTTAATCCACTGAGCCTTTATGAAATGAACAAAATTAGTTTTCACTACACAAACACTCATCTATGCAGCATGCATGACTGCAATACTCACCTGAACATTAACTATACATATTTATTTTATTTAGAAATTGTACTGTTCAGCAAATATCAAGCACGGAAAGCCACCCACCTTGCTATAGTAGTTGTTGACTAGATCTGTCCTAATAAAACCCAGGATAAGCCACACAACCAAAGTCAAAATTGAGAGGATTACAACAGCTGGAACAAAGTAGCCTGCAATTTTGTCAGCCAGCTGCTGAATAGGTGCCTGCATAAGAAAAAATATCACTTAGCTCAGCAGAAAATTAAAAACAACTATTATAAGCAAGCCTAATATTAAAAAGGAACGAATGTTCAGAATAAAAAGAGCAGTGTGATCAAAATGTGAAAAGGCACACATTTTTTTTTAGCGCTTCCCAGCTGACAAGCCATAGCAAAAGCAGCTACTTAGAGCGCTGTTATCATTGCACCTTGTAATACAATTTCCAACATTGGAATTTTTAACGTCAAACATCGTTACTTGAAGCACAATGCCTTCTGGTAGCCACGAGACTGCGTACATGCCTCATTTCAAACATGTACTATAGAAATGAACTGAATCTCAATAAAAAGACCTCTGTAATAGAGCTCCATAATGTGCATTTGAAAACTAAAAATATGTGATGACTGAAACTTTCAAATAAAATTAATCCTTTCATGATTAAAAGAAAAATAAACATGATAAAATGATATAAAAAGTTATTCACTCACTTTGTAGAGCTTTTCTTTTTTTTTCTTTAGATTGGCACTATTATTTCAATGGAATGGCACTGTTATTTCGATGGAATAGAATTTTTTAAAAAATTTTTTGATGGTGTACAAAGATACTACTGGTGCGTTATCAGACGCGACAATGCAATGAAAGGCGAGACACAAAAAAAGGAAGAACAATAAACTCTATTTAAAAAAACATGGTCAAGTGGGACCATCTCACACCAGAAAATACAACTTAAGCAGATATAGTCGTCCTTGGTTCCGCAAGCGTCAAATTTTTGTTAATGATGAGTTATACTCATCTTCAGTCCTACTGTTAGAAAATCTCTTGAAAGTGTTAAATGAAATTAAAAGAACAAAAATGCTTTTAAGTGTAGCAATCAATATCAAATACTTTTAAAACTCTTCTTTGGAGTGCTCCACTTTTTCATGTCCTCTGATAGTACTCTTCACCTATGATAATCATGTCTCATGACTTCTGGCTGCTCACTAGACAAATTGATTTGGTTGATTTGTCGCAACAAAGCAGTCATGTAAAAAGATGCTGTGAGTACTTGGCTGGTGATGCCACATGACAATGCAGGCATAGGCCTATGCAGGCATACAGGGAAGGCAAAGAAATCATATAATTAAAAACCTGCTTATGGTTCACCTCAATACAAAAAACTTCCCCATATGACACAGCCTAGTATATTCGGTCTGCCAGCTCAAAAGTCAGGTGGAACTGATCTCAAACGGCAAAACTGGAATGACCAATTTCATTTTTTTCTTTGCAATAAGCTATGTTAAACAGTATCTGAACACTTTCATTTCTGAACGTGACGTTAGTAAACCGAGTGTCAAATTTGAAAATGAAAGTCATCAAACACATGCTCTCTGGAAGAATGGAATGAAATAAAATTACGTTGTCTAACATTCAAATTTATAGAACAAATGCACCACTATTGCTAAAGTATTGTTGATTTTTGTTCATCATGTGGCTGTTTACTCATTTACAACAGCTTACCTGCCAAATGCTAAAGCATTACCAGTGGAAGCATGATGTTCCAAGCAAGCATAATGCTTTCATCAATACTGCTTATATTTTACCTTTGAAAATGCCATGCAGTCTGTTTCACAAACATTTCTATGTCATCTGTGGCCCTACCCCATGGAACATGAAAAAGAACATTGGCGTCCACCCACTTCTAGCACAAAGCTACAAAAACATTCTTACAGATTTCTCACAAGGTAAGGTTTCCTATTTGACAAAAAATTAGTACTACTTGGAGGATTGAAAAACACAGAACCCACCCTATCCGGGTTGTTGCCCTACCGATTAAGCTCTTCCAACTTGACGGATTCTGCAGAATTAATTTAGCATACTATTCAGTGCCCATCTACTTCAAACAGCTGACTGTTTGCCCAAGTACTGCCAAGCACAGGTCGGCAAAAATTGTGGAGCTTACTCACTCCCTCATGGAATATATTTTGCACTTAGGACTCACTCGAACTCAAACTCACCGAAATTTTCTTGACCCAGACTCACTTGGACTCAAACTCACTGAAAAGTTATTCACCCGGACTCACTCAAGACTCAGATTCACGGCCCGATCTGAGTATGAGTGAGTCTGAGTGAGTCGACTTATGAGTCCGTAAGTCTAGAATGAACTTTTTTTGATCATAGCGTCAATGCTCATTAACACCAATATCTCATGCAATCATGTGCTCTTCTTGGCGCCTTTTGATATAGTACCCTCGAATATGAGTTATAAGTGGTAGCAAACTAGCAAGGACATTTTCATTGAAAGAGATGACAACATAACATGTATTTATCAAGAAGCATTAGGAATAATTGGTGGAGGAAAATATAAGGCACTCCCCTACGTAATTCCCCCTTCTAATTAATTGATGAACATTGAAATGGTGTATGAACGATATTCTTTTGAAATACTAGTGAGTAGAGGTTAGTATAAACATGAATCTAGGTAAGGCTAATAGTAATGCTGAAGATCAGTAGATAGGACCATAAGTCAACAAACATGAGTGAAGCTCGCTCATACTCACTCAAGAAATATATCCTGCACTTTGGACTCACTCAGACTGAGACTCAGCAAAATTTTCCTGAGTCGGACTCACTCACTAAAATTTCTTCAACTGGACTCACTCGGACTCAAACTCACCAAAGTATTACTCACCCGGACTACTCAGAATCACGACTTGATCTGAGTCTGAGTTAGTCTGAGTGAGTAGACTCATGAGTGAGTTCGCCGATCTATGCTGCCTAGTGCTAGCCTCTTGGTTGGCTTGTTGGCAGAGCAACCACCCAAGACAGGTTGTTGATTTTAGTTTTGAACCCGGACCAAGATGAATTTTTGATCCCATAAGAAGCTTTACTTCCAGATAAGTTCACACGAACTTTCTTGTAGCTTTGGCTAAAGGAGGGTGGATGCCAAGTTTCCTTATCATAACCCTTTCTTCTGTTAGGACAATTTTGTAGAGCTTACCATATGCTTAGAATAATGCCACATACATATAGTTTACACTTTCTATTTTTTCCAATCATGAAAAATGTTTGCTTGCTTCTTGCTATATATGCCCTTTTAATATATACCTACTTGAGGCACACCTTGTTTGTTTGGTATAAACATGCAAAAACCTGTACAAATAGTTATATTTGTTTTCATGATGACTTTTTCGTGATTTTTTTTTTTACGTGAACAGGCAGAGACTGGGATAACCTTAGCAGCTACATCATTCAAGCACATTATTTGCCCGAATTCTCATCCTTTCTTGATGACTGACACATGACCTTACCCATGCAGTCTTGAGCTTGCTTGGGTTTATATACAGTAGACTCACTATAATTCAAATTCTGATAATTCCTACTTTGAGTTAATTCAAACAAAATTAAACTTTTTGGTTGGCCCTCTATTCTTTGAATGTATTTAAAAGCCTCCTAATTCAAACTCCATCATTCAGTTAATTCATACTTTTTGCTGTTTCATACGAAAAAATATCTGCTGCTTCCCCAATACTATTTAAAAAGTTGCGTACTTATATAATCCTAACAGCCTAAAAATGAAAAAATAAGTGCCTTTAGTCTTCAAGGAAAAAGGCTTTGCCAGTAAAAAAACAGACGTTTGAAATGAAGCACACACACATGGTGAACCGTGATGCTTGTAAAATGCAACAGAGAGCTTTTTGCAGAAGGCACATATAGCAAAGTAGTACTTGACAATTGACAATTTCTTTAAAAGGTCTGATCAGCATTAAATGGCCGATAAACTTGTGGCCCTTAGACTTCTGTTTTCCATTCATTGCATGCAGTTAGGGGTTAAAAATGCTTTAAAAATTTTTAAATCTAATCAAACCAATGGCTAATCATAATGTATGGTGTGACATCACTTAGTCATATATCTGAGGACTTCTAATAACTCAAACTTCTTGATAATTCAAACAAAATGCAGAGGTCCTTTCGAGTTTGAATAAATTAAAGTCGACTGTATATGTATGTGTACTTCCTTTTCACCAATAAAATGAGCTGTGAGTTTGCGATTGTTTATCTTTTTTCCTCAAAAGCCAACTGCAATGAAATTTTACCTGGGCAGAATTGGCTCAGAATCCATAGTATTTGTTGGGTAAACAATAATAATAAGAGTGAAAAAGCTTGCAATCTTGTATTTCCTTTCAGTGCTCTAATTTTCAGCTAGCAAATGACGCGAAGCTCTAACGGTGTGCCAAAGTAAATCCAACACAAACATAAATGACGTCAATACATAACAGCTCACCACTGCTCGTGAGCAGACCTCCCTGCAGCCGCATCCGTTTTTTTTCTGCGTGACGCACCTCTATGAGTGGATAATTCAGAAGATTTAACTCTTTTGTGGTATAAAATGTGAGGCCATAGGCTCCTGGAACACATGTTACAGCTGGGTACCAGCTTTCATGCTTTTTCGAGAAACATGAAGCTCCAAAAGCTGCGGGTTATCGGAGTGGGGCGAAAGGAATTGGATGTTTTGAAGAGCGTGGTGCGTTATGTGGCACACTTCAAAGATGATGAATACAAACACGACCGGTGTCACTCCACCCGAACACTGTTGAAACTAAAAGGAATGTTGAACCCTGACACAGTGCCTTCAACATTTATCCCCTTCAAACACAACAGCAGGAATCCCCGACCGGAGTTTGTAAAAGCGCCGGCGACGACATGTATTCATATTAGACAGCTTTACAATAGCGTAAGTTGCTTGCATTAGCTTGTTTGGCTCACAAAGTTATAGCGTAACACCATTCCAAAAACAAAACCAGTAAAACGACACCTCACGAAATGCTGGACTAGCTGTGCCATCTATGATCGTGTAATCAAAGCTCCAAAAAGTTGATCAGCTTGCTTCTAGTTGCGAGTAGTCAGAGCAGCAAAATTTGACAAAAATGTTATTGTGCTCAGTTCAATGAATTTAAGCCTATAAACGTACTATAAGAAAACAGATTGTGCTATGATATATTTAATGTAAATTTTTTGGCACAGTCAGACAAGTGTTAACAGAAATGCAGGGATGCTTTCGGTAGAGACAGGAGTGTGTCAAACCGAGAATCAGTAAAAAAAATAACACTGTCTTATCATCCCGCAGTCTATCAACGAAGTGACAATATCCGAAGCGTAAGTGAGCGGCATCATTTATTGTGAATCAGCGACTGCACCAAGACAGCAGGACAAGACGGTAGGTGCGAAGTGGGCAGCCGTTATTTAGATACGCGCTTTAATGAGCTTTTGCGATAATATATCCTTCACAATGCATGTTTACATTGTTTGTTTTTTTCGTTACTATTTAAATAGAAAAGTCTGGGGCGCGGTCGCGAAGCGCATCCTTCGAAACGCAGAGCTGACGATTCGCCTGCATGGGTCAGTCTGTCGAGTTGCTGTCTAACTCATTTCCAGTCTGCTGTAATAACGTTGCTTTCTCTAGTTTTCGTAACGAAAATTATGTTGCTGGCAAGTGTTTTTCTTAGGTAACTATTTGCATTTCGAAGGTGGCATTTGGCAGGCAGGATTGTCTCCAGCTAGACTGCCCATAAATCGGTTTTTTGGGGTGTGCACAATTTCGTTGCATTTGGCCTTTAGGTCCTCATCTACTGTGTGTGCACTGACGTCTTCCCAAATAATTGGTTATTTTCATAGCAACTGTGTGATTATATCTTTGTTGCCTGTTCCTCTAGTTTATTTGCACATTTGAGAAATGCTCTGTTTAATGACTGAACCTGAATTTGTGTTTTTCTAGTGTTTTTTTTATAGTAGCCTTTGCATGTACATATATTTTGAGTGCCATTATGTTGTATTTTTTTCATGTACTGTATTTTACCCTGCTAAAACACCAGTAAGGGTTACAGTTAAAAAAATTCATTGATTAACTAATAAATAATACACACAAACAACAAGCTATCGTGTGCCTCCACATGCAAGGTATCATAGGCACTAAACAAACGTAAATCTCTTAAATGGAATCGCTACTTAAATGGAATAACTGATTATTATATGGTGGGTTTTGTACCTTGATTCTACATCCCTGTTCAATTTTTAGTACTATATGAAACTCCTGTTAAACCGAACATGTTTCCCTGGTCTCATAGGATCATAAAAATCCTATGACAGTAAGGTGCCTGTCGTTTTCACCTCATGGAACTCCACGTTAACGTGGAAATACTTTGCTGCAGCCAATTACCAAAAATTCAATAATTAACTTTTTTAATTATTGACATGAGGCCAGGTGCTTAAATGAAAAAGTTGTAGTGTGTGCCAATTAAAGGCATACCTATTTTTTTTTAGAAATTCCCAAAGTTGCACCTAGTTCAAGACTCGTCATCAAATTTCAAGGGCGAAATTGAAATTAATCACACCTGGAGTGCACAAAGTGCAGCGAAACATCTGAACGACACGCAACAGGAAAGTGACAAAATTTAAATGAAGGCACGCTGAAGCGGAATCTGGTCAGAAAAATTGACAAGCATTCTGAAGTACATTACTAGGCAGCCTAATATTTGTGCAAGATGTGTTGTGCTTATTTGTTTCTTTCTTGAACTATGAAGAGGTGCAAAATCTATTTTGCCTGCCTGCAAGAACAAGCGCCACAGTGGCTGCAGCTGAGTTTATGTTTCCCACACAAAGATTGATATTGACGCTTTCTTGTGCACAGATATAAATAAACAAATAAGCACCAAATACCATGCAACATGGTTCCAAATAAATGAATAAGCAGCAAACACTACACACTAAAGTAAGATGATGCGGGGGCACATGCAAGATTACTTGCAGATTTTCACAAAAGTATACGGCCACAGCATACCTTCATTTTCATCAGTTTTTCTTTGTGACGGGTAGTTACAGTCTGACATGAAGAATGATTGCACTTAATGCACACCATGCGGGATCAGTTCAGATTTTACCCTTGAAATTCAATTACGGACGAATATATCTAATTGACGTGCAACCTCTGTGATTTCTAAAAAAATAAGTACTAAATAAATTCGCAAGCACTACAACTTTATAATGTAAACACCTAGCCTCAGGACGATAATTAAAAATTTAACAAAGTTTTTTGTAAGCTAGTCACAGCAGGGTCATTTTTACTGCTGAAATTACTGCTGTCTCCACAAGGAGTTCAGTGAGCGAAAACTACAGGTACCTTACCGTCATAAGATTTTCATAAAAAGAGTCTTCATAAGTCGTCATAAGATTTTCATAAAAAGAGACTAAGGAAGAACTACATCTTGTATAGTGTTTTTTCAGGAAGCTGGGCATTGAGTACTGGCTCATTCCAAAGACAGAAAAAAAAGGCTGCATTCTCGACATGAAGCACCGATCAGTACGTTTAGATTTAAATATTATGGACCGTAATACCTCATGCTTCGATCATATGTTGCCAGTGAAGTTTGACTTGTATGATGAGTAAGTGCAGAAGCAGCAAGAAGGCATTGAAAGGCTACACAAAGCACAAATAACGGTGCCAACTTCAAAGCATGCTTTTTGAAAAATTTTTGCAGGTATGCTAAGATTCTGCCAAGGTCTATTTAGTGCAAAAATCACTGATAAAACCACCCAAACTGCACATCTCTCCCCACAAAACCCTTTCCATACGGGGAGAAACAATTAAAACAAATAAAAAAGTAAATTGTGAACAGTTGTTAATATGACAATATTTCCACTCCTGTCCCAAGGAAAACAAAAAGAAAAAAAGCAATTCCTATCCACAGAAAACAAGTCAGTGTGGGTGGACAAAAATGATAAAGAAGGTAGATGTGTATAGTCTGAAGTGTATAGCCTGAGGTCTCTGCCACAGATTATGGACACCTTAGCAACTTTCCCTAACACAACTCCAGAACCTTTTATGTCATGCCCTAAATGAAAGAAGAAACTCAAGTCTGTACTCACCTTAGATGACTGTGCTTCCTCAACAAGACGTACAATTTGAGCCAAGGTTGTGTCTTTGCCAACATGAGTTGCACGAATGACTAGAACTCCATTCTCATTCACTGAACCTGCCATGACATTGGAACCAACTGTTTTGAATACAGGGAGTGGTTCACCTGTGATGTGAGCTTCATTAACATTTGATGATCCCCCGCTAACCTTGCCATCTACAGGTATCCTTTCCCCTGGAAGAACCTACAAGAGAGAACGAAAAATGGAACATACATCTCAGTATACTGCAGCAACAGTGTTGCAGCTATCTAGAAAAAATGTTTAAAAAAGAAAATGCTCAACAGAGCTAAATTCTGTAGACTAACAAGCCAAAACCACTCAAATATTATAGGCACACTGCCATGGCCCTTAACTGCTCTTTCTTTTTTAAAAATTTTCAATCAGAAAGTGCCTATTTTTTTATCGCTGATTTCAAATCTGATTGTACTAAAGAGTAGCTAGTCGATGTTGAAACACTATTTTCACCACATAATTAGTCAAATCAAGGGAATAAAGGTTATTTCTGAACAATACATAGGAAGCCAGCTACCTGCTCCTAATAAATATAAAAACCCAAAAGAGTTACAGATGCCACATCTTTCTTCACTTTTGTAGGCTTAGCAACTTTAGGGTATTTTTACCCGGGGAGCTTTGGGGCTGCGTGGAAAATTTCAAAATGTGGAGTAACGCAAGACTGCTTCACTGGCAGGCACTCGAGATGTTCGCCTCCGAGCTGTTGTCATAATCACCAGAGATCTACTCAATTCACCATCACCGCTGTTTTTACTTCTCGACACAAGATAAATTTTTGTAATCGAATCATCATCACTCTTCTATGATGAGGAAAAAAGAAAGTTTCTTTTTCGTACTCAGGGGACAGGTATACATGAGTCGCCGCCACCGCACGCCATCATTCCATATAAAAACTGCACCCCTGCTGCAGAAAAAAACTGAATCCTCGAGCAAATGCTGCCATCTAGTAGATTACACGCAACGTAAGACATCAATGTGTGCTTGCCCCCCTGAATGCGAGAGGGGAGGTACCTATTTTGTAAGGACGAGTTTTGCTCGTCGAAAGCAGTTTGGTGACAGTTTGGGCAGGACGAGCTCTGCTCGTCCGAAGCAGTTAAGGGGTTAATTGTGACCACATAAGTTTCTTTAATGCAAACATAAGCTGAAGTTACATAGGTGCTTTTGCATTTCTTTTCCATTGGAAATCGGTTGTTACGGCCAGGAATAGAAACTGCACTCAAACCCTTAGCCTTTCAACCTAACCATTAAGTCCCTCAAGTGTAACCCCCAGAAGTATATATTTAGATGAATGAGCACCACCTTAATGAGCACTATAAATAGGCAAGATACTGTAAATTTTATGCTAGCATGATGCTGCATTCAGAGTCAGTTGGCTTAACTTACTTAACTCCAGCATGATGCCGATTTCAGCATATTTAGGTAGGCGACCTGACTGACTCAAGTGAATGCATAAAATCGGATGCTGGATAGGCTCTGTTTAATTTCTTGCAATGAAACACAAAATAAAAGGGTACAGTGAAGGCCTTGCAATATTTTCTTAGTATGGTAGTAAAAAACCTGCCTATCTGGCTTCTGTGAACCTACAAGCCAAATATAGTTGCATTGCATGCTGCAAGGAATTATAGATTTTGTGTTAAAGACAGCTGACCATTATTTGCCCTCTCCCCTCAGGAAGCTATGCAGCAGGATAAAGTAAGTTAGCCTAACAAGTATCTGCTCAATTTTCAAAACGATACAGCACCGCATAATCTTGGAGGCGAAGTGCAGCATCCTGTAGGTGCCATGGCCGCCCATGAGGTGCCACTGCATTCCCACACTGGACATAGTCGTCCATAAAATAAACTTCAGAATCACTGGGTCTAAAGCCTGTGTTTAAGTAGACTTCATTAATATAGAGAATGGTAACCACTCTTATCTCATTCTTATCTGACTGTTATCTGGGAGTAACCTCTGTTCTTCAAGCCCATCAGCAGCTATGCATCTGCGCTTCCCAAGTTAGCAGAAATATACTATAGAGCTAAACTTCTTTTGCAGCTCAAAACATTAAAAGTGTGATATAGCTTTAAATCTTACCTTTATCATGTCATTCCTCTGTATCAGATTCACGTCAATTTTCTTCTCAGACAATACATCACCATCTTCATTAACAGTTAACAAATTAGCTTCAGTGGCTTGCAATGATATTAGCTTCGTCAAAGCATCTGAAGTGTGTCGCTGGAATGGAAAAGGAGAAAAAAAAAGAAAGGATTTCACATTAAGCCTATACTTAAGAACCTTTACAAAACCAACTGCAACAAAATTTCACTTTGGTTAACTTAGTTACGAGTAGTCATCATCATCATCATCAGCCTGACTACGTCCACTGCAGGACAAAGGCCTCTCCCATGTTCCGCCAGTTAACCCGGTCCTGTGCTTGCTGCTGCCAATTTATACCCGCAAACTTCTTAATCTCATCTGCCCACCTAACCTTCTGTCTCCCCCTAACCCGCTTGCCTTCTCTGGGAATCCAGTTACCCTTAATGACCAGCTACCCTTAACGACCTTAATGATCCTGTCTACGCGCTACATGAGTAGTAAGTACTATCAAAGCACTCTCAGAAAGTTTGAGAATTATTAACGTTCTTTTCGACAGACTTCAAATAGCACTACAGCAGATAGTATAAGCACTTGCTAGTTAATGACTTTAACTCAGATCTATGCCCAGGGTAATTGTCAACGTTTTGGGCACAATACACGATACTACGTGTACCCTCACCTGCTCTCCCAAAGTAACGGAATTTGGCATCGAGCTAGAACGACTTCGAGCAATCCGACGGCGTGCTGAACGAAGATACCGACGCACGGAGGCAATAGAAGACTTACGGATTGCTCGACGTATCCAAAAGAAGATTCATCGCCGGATAATCAAACTTGAGTCACAACGTTGGACTGTTTTTTGTGAGTCACTTGACCCACGAAAACCTTTATCCCAATTGTGGAAGACGGTACGAGGTCTACGCACAAAACCCACTCAGTGGTCACCATTCAGGGCTCTCGCACTTTCTGAACAGAGACGCGGCATTGACGTGGCAGAAAACTTCTGTGCCAGAGTATCTGGGCCACTCGCAGTGCCCAATAGCCTATTGCCCTCGACTAACTGTCCACAAACACTGGACTCCCGCATAGATATGCCTTTTTCAATCATGGAGCTCAGAGCAGCACTAGCTTTGTGTGGATGCACGTCGACACCAGGGCCCGATAGAATTTCTTATAGGGCCTTGTGTCATCTGGATGAACGCGCGAGAATCCTCCTTTTGGAGTTGTACAACAAATCCTGGCAAGATGGAACGCTCCCGACAAGCTGGAAGACAAGTCGCCTAGTTCCACTTCTGAAACCAGGCAAGTCACCGTTGGAGCTCTCATCTTATTGTCCGATCGCATTGGCTAGTTGGGTAGGCAAAGTTATGGAGAGGATGATCCTGGGAGGCCTGGAGTGGTTCTTGGAGTGTAACAACATCTACCCAGATGCCATGGCAGGATTTCGGCGTGGTCGAGCATCGATTGACAACGTAGTCGACCTGGTCTCTTAGTCCAACACGAGAAAAGCCGTAAGCGTCTCTGCGCATCTTTGTTCCTAGACGTTAAAGGGGCGTATGACAACGTTACGCATGAAGCTGTTTTCACCGCTCTCGAAGATATAGGAGTAGGTGGTCGGATGTATCGCTGGATACGTAGTTATTTGTCAATGCGATCCTTTGTCAGCACTGAAGACGGTCCAACCTCTCCACATTACAGCCACCGTGGCGTCCCCCAGGGTGGCGTACTCAGCCCTGTGCTGTTCAAATCTTACGTTAATTTCTCTCACTGAGCATCTGCCAAGCACGGTCAGGCTATCGATGTACGCAGATGATATCTGCGTTTGGGCATTGGCTGTAACACGCCTGCAGTTACGAGAGAGAATTCAAAAAGCTGCCACTGAAACATTATGCTACCTACGAAATCGAGGCTTGGAAATTTCTTCCGAGAAATGCGCCCTCGTAGCTTTCACACGAAAGCCTATGGATAAGTACACTATAAGCATCAATGGTCAAACTGTACCATACGTTCAATCGCACAAGTTTTTGGGCGTCATAATTGACAGGAATCTATCATGGAGCGATCACGTTTCGTACATGAAGAAACGGTTAATGGACATCTGTAATATACTGAAGTTCTTTGCAGGGAAGACTTGTGGAATGTCTCCCAGTGCAATGCTACAGCTGTACAGAGTACTTTTTCTCGGTTTTCTGCAGTACAGTTTACCGGCATTGACCAATGCAAGCAAAACAAGCCTTCGAACGCTACAGAGTGTTCAGTCCTAGGCACTCCGGATTTGCCTCGGCTTTCCTCGTAGTGCGTCGACAATGGCTACTATAGCTATCGCCGGTGACCACCTCATCACGACACATACCGACGTTGAGGCACTCAGGACACATATAAGGCATATTGCTCGGACACCCTGCCACCACCTAGCCTCTTTACCAGCAGACAGATCACGTTCGTCATTTTGCCAAACGGTCACCACATATTGCGTGATTCTTTGCCAACATGCTTCACACCCGCCGCCAGGCCTTCGACTCCTCCCTGGTGCCTGACTCAGGCTAACATCAGGCTAACTATACCTGGCATCCAGAAAAAAGCAGATATGTCGTCACCTGCTCTTAGACAGCTTGCTCTGCTCTTGTTATGAGACGTATCAAGGCTGTATACACGTATACACCGACGGCTCTGTTTTACAGAAGAGTTCAACGGCATCATTTGTTAGACCGATAAAAGACACGACAAGAAAATTCAAGACCTCCCACCTTACGACATCAACGGGAGCAGAGCTCACAGCTCTTCGTGCCGCATTGCAATTCATCAACGACCAACAGCCACAAAAATGGACAATTTTCAGTGACTCAAAGGCGGCACTGCAATCCCTTCTATCACCTTTACGCCACGGCCCGTACGAACAGCTGGTATTTGAGATTGCAGAAAAGACGCACCAACTCATTGAGGAAGGACATGAAATAGCCTTTCAATGGCTTCCAAGTCATTGTGGAATAATTGGCAATGAACGGACCGATCGAGCTGCCCGTTCTGCCCATACTGAAAGTGATGAAATATCAATTCCTCTTTCCAGAACTGACGCTGCACGGAAACTCCACATGCTTGCTCACAAGCGCACCACGTCACAATAGAACGAGTCACATTTCATCCATGCACGGTAAGGTACTTTAGACCCAACTCTCAGTCTTCGAATTCCTCCGGAATTACACCGACGAGATGCTACTAAGCTGTGCAGATTATGGCTGGGCGTCGCGTATACCAATGCGTACACGTTCCGCATAGGAATGGCTGACACTGCTGCATGCGACCATTGTGACAGTGATGAAACAACTTGGCACATTCTGTGTGAATGCCCACAATACTGCTTGCAGAGACAGTCACTCTGCAATGCACTAGATGAACTGGACAACCAGCCTCTTTCAGAAGAAAGAATCCTGCGCTGCCGACAGGACTTTATGTCGCAGAAGAAGGCTGTGAAAGCGCTCCTGCGCTTCTTGCGTTCAACCGGCCTGTCGAAACGACTGTGATCGGAACTCCCTGAATGTGTGCGCATGTTTTTTTTTTCTAATTTATTTTATATCTCTCTATATCTATCCTCTTTCCGACCCTTTTCCCCACCCCCGTACAGGGTAGCAAACCGGTTCGTCTAGGTTAACCTCCGTCTCTTCCTTTTATTTATTTCTTTCTCTCTTGGCCTGTGGGGCACTTCAGATGAGTGGTAATGGCAGAGTGTCTTTGAAGTTCACAACCAATCTACTTTATTCTTGGCTATAAGCTTTGTAGCACAAATAAAACTGCTTCTTTCAGAGGCTGCGGTAGCATATTTCTCAAGTAGGCTAGACTTTTGAAAAGTGCCAATGCTTAGGACTGCATGCGCTATTTTCATTATGTAAAACTGCAATTTTCATCTGTCTATGTTTTTCGCTAAAATGCTCTTTCTATCACCTTCATGATCACAGCCCCAAAGAAGCCCTGAGACACCTGCTTTTTGAAACTACATAATTATGCACTATGATCACTATAGTATATGTGGTTCTTTACATTTGTATCTTTCTACAGACATTTTACAAAAAAGTTATCACTTTATATGAGAAATGTTATAAAGGTGCGATATTTACTTCACCCGTTCCTTTTTGACTGCCGTAAACAGCTTTCTCTCATTAGGAGTACCATCGGCAGTAATGCCTTGCTACTTTCTTCCTTTTCTTCTTTCTACAATGTGATTATCTTAACCTGAGAAGGTGACCCACTCACAAAGCTCCCCAAATGTGGCAGGGGAGTACTAATGAGATGGACAGGTCATATCTAGAAAAATGGCACTTCAAACAGGGCTAGGGAAGTACTCAATACAAGTGTCAGCTCATCGACGATCCAAACAAGAAAAAAGTTTGGAGAAAATGATGTTAAAGAGATGAGAACTCAATGAACAAGGAGTGTCACTGTTGCCAATGTTCCAAATGGGAAAGTTCACTATGTCAGAGCAGCAGCAGCAGCTGCTTCCCCTAGCAGCATTTTTATTTCTGATGAGGGCACTTTTAATGTGCCTGACATTTTCACAGTGCCTAGCTTACACTCCCCCATCTTCAATGTGGGAGGAGGCTTCTGCAACCATACTTATCTGCCTCCTCCGCCACTGCAGATGGGGTGAGTGAGCTTGACACACATAACAACATTGTCATGGAAAGCAGCTGCCTTAACTCTTAAACATTTAACGACATCTCAGCTAACATGGTTTTTCAGCCAGGCCGCAACCACCAAAGTAATGCCACAAAATTCATTATGCTAAACAATCTTGCTTATGTACCTTGGCAAGGTGCTCAAGCCAGCGGCCGAGGCAAAGGAAGACAATGAGCATGGGTACGGTGTCAAAAAATGTGGTAGGGCTGCGATCAGATCGAGTGGCCACAAAGTAGAGAAGAATGATAACGCTGTACAGGTAGGACACATTGGTTGCCAACATCACCAATACGTCCATGTTTGCCATGCCGTGCCGCAGGGCCCTAAATGCTGGCAAATAGAAGTGTCGCCCACCCAGAAACTGGAAGTAAACAGCACACATGTAATTTCAATATCATTATGCGAATGGAATCTTGAAGAGCATACGAAATTTGATGTTTCAACAAGGCTCCTTAAAAAATTAATGTTAAACAAGGCTGCAAGATTAACAGGCACCACAGAACATAAACAAAGCTACACATGGTTTCTGCCTCGTTTGTTCCTTTCCTAAGACACTGACATTTGACCTTGAGAACTACAAGCAAAACAGTTGAGAACTGACTATGCTAAATAAAAAAGTATTTCTTGAATGCTAACTTCATTTATTACTGGCAGAAAAAAATTTAAAAACCAATTGATGTTCAATTATTCAAATTGATGAATTCAACTGCAGTTACACTCAAACATCATTATACAGCAAAGTCATACCTGCTACAAGAATGTACTTCATTACACCTAAATATCCGTTATGGACATATTTTCTTAACACTGTATACATAAAAAAAAAAAACTATTCTTCACTTTTCTTCACTTATTTTGTTATAACCAATAATTCGTTATACCATTGTTCGTTCCATGAAGGTTTGAGTGTAATAAGATTTTTTTGTAGGAAATTAAATATCAACAGAAGTACCAGCTGGTGCCCCATACCTATCTATATAAGCTAAGTTTTGTTACTTTGATTGTGAAATTAGCCGTTGCAGGATAAATTTAACTTGGCTGGTCATCCTACCTACACCTCTCGCACAATTAAGACAGTAGTAACAGTTCTAAAGCAGCACGGTTCAAATTCGTATTGCTCATAAAATAGTCAATGCTTAAAATATGTCGTGACCTGTCAAAAATTCATATTTTTACTCGGCCCAGGGTGCATCTTGTACGAAAATGATGGCTTGAAATGGATTATTACATCACTTACCTGACTATAAATCATGCTTTTATTCACAACAGAATTCTCTAGAAGTTTATTGGGTGATGCAATGCGGGCACTGCTATCTGATATGAAGCCAAAACTATGATAACAATGTAGACAGAGCCTGCCTGCGCAGTGTCGTTGGTGTCATCAAAAGATGACAACATAGACGGCGAGCTTCTGCAGCCTAACCAAACTAATAAGACATTTTTCTCTGTCTCATTATGAGTACACCAAGAAACAATATGTTATTTTACTTATTCAGCAATTTGCAATAAGACACACCACTTCTCAGTTTTCAGTTAATTTGCACATGCAGTCTGATAGACTAGTGAAGTGCTTGGTCTGGCATCAGTGTCACTATCCTGGTTGTGATTGTTGACAACTGATTTGATAAATGCAGAACATCAAACTTTTCATAGAGCGCATACTAAAGACAACATATCTCATTCTTCATGGTGATAAAGTGCTAGCTAAAAGAAATATAATATAGTCTCGGTTTTGTTTTTTTTTTTTGTTTACTGGCTGAATAAGACATATGTGGTTTTTATATTTAATTTCTATGTAGCTTAGGTACTGTAATGTAAACATTTAAAACAATTTTCTACTTCACACCCATAAAATTAAGGTGCATATTCAATTAAAGGATGCATTATAATAAGGTTAAATACTGGCAGACAAGTCAGCGACCTATTCTGTCATTTTTCCTGCTTCTTGCTTGGTTCAACTCAAGACAATTAGACCAATTTCATCGATTCTTTCAGGATCAAATGAACAGAAGTTAATTGTATCCTAAAAGAACCCATAAAGAGAACAATAAAACAAAGTAGATTAGTATGTCCTGCATTTAGGGTTTATTCTGCATTCGTTCAGTATAAAGAAACGGCTTATTAGTGCAGAAAATATTGGACAAGCTTCTCATCCTGAGCTGTGTCTCTGAATCATAATGTGCATGACAACACTGTTTTCTTGCAGAATAATGGGCACATTTATTGAAAGCTTCCAAAAGCCACTGTTGTCGAATTCCAAAAGTATAAACCACCAACCTATAAATAAAAATATCTCCGATGTCACGTCAGCAAATACACGTACAAGCATTTGAAAACTGTATTAGGCACCTGAATGCTTACAAACTCACACTCTATACTCAAGTAGAACCAATCAGCTCCCTAAGAGCAATGCTGCAGCAAGCACAATGAAATTATGCCTCACCATGATAACCAAAATGATGAAATACCTGAACTGGTGATGCAAAAATAAACAAAAGAAGATTTTCCAAGGATAGCCCTGGAATAAGGCAGCAATGATTGCCTATGTCAGCAAAGGCCATAAAGTAAACCATCACAACCATGGTAGGAATGCCACAAATCAGAGAAATTAAAAAGGCACGGCGCCATCTGAAAAAAATGAGACAAATTATAACATGTAAATAGCGTTCTTTCATATAGTTTTTATTAGGCAATACTACTACTACTACTACTACTACTACTACTACTACTACTACTACTACTACTACTACTACTACTACTACTACTACTACTACTACTGATGATGATGATGATGATAATAATAATAATAATAATCAATCAATCAATCAATCAATCACTGATTTAACGTGCCCAAGGATCAACCATAAAGTTATTGTGCAGACACATGCAAAATAAAACAATAAACTATGCTTTACAGACTTTAGATACAGAAATCAAATAAAATTATTATTATTATTATTGTTGTTGTTGTTATTGTTGTTGTTTTGTTGTGCACCAAGTGGAGCACCAACACCGCGGTTAAACTTCTCAGTATTGCCTCGCTGCGGTGATCTAATGGCTAAGGTACTCAGCTGCCGCAGGTTGCGGGATCGAATCTCGGCTGATGATGATAAGTGGGGTTTGACGTCCCAAAACCACTATATGATTATGAGAGACGTTGTAGTGGAGGGCTACGGAAATTTTGACCACCTGGGGTTCTTTAACGTGCACCCAAATCTGAGTACATGGGCCTTAAACATTTCCGCCTCCATCGGAAATGCAGCCACCGCAGCCGGGATTCGAACTCGCGACCTGAGAGTCAGCAGTCGAGTACCTTAGCCACTAGACCGCCACAGCGGGGCTCGAATCCCAGCTGCGGCGGCTGCATTTCCGATGGAGGCGGAAATGTTTTACGCACGTGTTCTCAGATTTGGGTGCACGTTAAAGAACCCCAGGTGGTCGAAATTTCCGGAGCTTTCCACTACGGCGTCTCTCATAATAATATGGTGGTTTTGGGAAGTTAAACCCCACAAACCAATCAATCAATAAAATCTTCCAGTATTTTGAATTGCACCCTAAATTAGTTTCCACAATGATTCCAGTGCCCCAAACTCACTTTTTTTTATAACAAATGTAGCGTCTGACATAATGTTTTATAACTAGGGGTGTGCAAATATCCAAAATTTTGAACTTTTTTTTTTTTTCAAATAGTGTTTGCTCTGCTACAGTCACAAATGTATTGACATGACAAAACACCTGTCACAACATGGAGACGATGGTTGTGGCAGAGGTGGGGGATGAATTACGCTGTTTTGGACCAGACATTTGGGCCGCAAGTCCAAAAAATCAGACGCCAAAAGTATTTAGCAGCTGAAATTTCTGACGTTCTTATATATTGACGTCTACAAAGCAGATTTGGAACACCAGGCTCTAAAGGAGCACACTCTTCTCCACCCCCCACAGAGATTGAAAGAGGAGAAGAGGCTGAGAAAACAGTATTTTTGCCTTTCACTTGTCAAGTGTTGTGAGCAACACTTTGGTAATATACCATTCTGCCTCTACATTGCCTCATTCTTGATAAGACAACTACGAAACATTATGCTGCCAGAGCTTCACCAACTTAGCCAAAAAACTTTCGTGTCTCTACTTCACAAGAATATGCTTAGAAAGCCTTTGCAGCTTGTTTTGATGCAATTTTGCTTTCAAGCATTCGAAAAATATTCTAGAACTACTCAAAAAATATTTTGTTTGATTCGCACTCACACTTCAATATTCAAATTTGCTTCACACCCAAAATGTTGCTATTCGCACAGCTCTAGTTATAACTGGTTCGCCATGATGACCATGATACATGTGTTTATGCTGCACAGATATAATTTACAGAAATAAATGTGTCTTGAACTCTTTAGAGCTGCATGAACAGTAATCTCAGTGTACTGCAAATAAACCATGCTTAAAAATGAGTTGTACAGCCAGTTCCTTTACAACGAGTGTGTTCGAACTCCCATGTCAATTTAGACTTGGTGGCAATTAACATTCTTCAAAATGTACATTTTGGCAGGGTGGCCTAGTAAGCGTTGGCCTATCTTGTTAAGCAGCACAAAACTAAGCTCTCCGCCGCGGTGGTATAGTAGCTAAGGTATTTGGCTGCTGACCCACAGGGTCGCGGGATTGAGGCGGCTGCATTTTCGATGGAGGCAAAAATGCTGTAGGCCGTGTGCTCAGATTTGGGGGCACGTTAAAAAACCCCAGGTCAAAAGTTCCGGGGCCCTTCACTATGGCGTCTCTCATAATCAAATGATGGTTTTGGGACGTTAAACCCCACACATCAATCAACAAATCTAAGCAAATAGTAAGAAAAGGTAGGAGGATGGGGACAAATGAAGACAAGTGTGTGCTTTCGTTCAT
Organism: Rhipicephalus microplus; assembly: GCF_043290135.1. Lineage (NCBI taxonomy): Eukaryota > Metazoa > Arthropoda > Arachnida > Ixodida > Ixodidae > Rhipicephalus > Rhipicephalus microplus. Next base: position 233,989,105 of record NC_134710.1, read on the forward strand.
CAACTTTTTCATCTCAGTCCTATGTCGAGTTTCAGGCTGCTTAACACAATGAGTGTCATAGCATGGGACATTGCACAGTGGCTCACATGCTTAAAGGATCCTACATTTCAAATCCAATAAAATGAAAGAAACTCATAGTTTCTCATGTTCCACGTCAACAGCTCGGCTTCTGTGCATTATTGTAACATGGCATGATAATGACGTCAAAAAGTGCATGCGTGGGTTGTTGCAAAAAAGTTTCAGTGTGACATAAGCTTCCACAACATGAACAGTGGTTGCATTTTGATTGCAATAAGTCATCATGGGTCGAGAAAAGGAAAATTTTTTTGTCTGCTTTTATTTTGAATTTGTCAGCAGAATAACTTGCTTTGCATGCCATATCTATTTTCATACTAATTTTTGCACACGCCTTGAAATCACACAGTAGGATTTTGCTAAACTGAGTAGTACTGAAATAGTACAAAATTAGAGCTCTGATGAAAAAGCAGTTTTTTTATTAAGCAGTTGATTTCAGTTTTTATTCATTCAAAATACAAAGTTCACAGTTAAATGTATGCGTACGAGGGTCCCAAAGTCTGGCAACAGCAGTGGGACTCTTGATGAACAATAACAATAAAAGGTTTACTTATAACAGCATGTAATATTGCCTAACATAAGTGGAAGTGAAAAGTGGAAGTACCAGAAAACTGCAACAAATAAGTAAAGAACAAAAAACATGCTCAAAGTGATGCAAGTATATGATAATTAGTTAAACAAGTAAACGAAACAGGCCATAAAAGAAAACCCAGCTTAAAATTTCTAATTACTTAATCTTTTACATTATAAATTATTATTGCTATCAGCCTAGTTACGCAAGGCTGACAACAATATTATTTATATTGTATTTGGTTTTGTATTTGGGTAATGCAAAAAGACTTGCAGTGATTGGATGCAAGATAGGACTCTCTGTAAACAAAACAATAGAAGCAAAATTTAAAGGATTTTTCGGAAATTAGGCACAATCTGAAATATATTTAAAAAAAAGTTATCTTTAACAAAAAAGCCATCTTGGTAGACTAGTAAAAAAAAGAAACTTTCACTTTCTAAGCTGTACTTTAAACTAAGCGAATCTGTATAATTTATATTAAACAAACAAGAAATTCCTTTGCCTGCTACAGGAAGCCTTCAGAGCATTTCCTGTTCGCAAAAGTACAATGAAAGAGGTATTGTACTTGCCATGTCACCCTGCCATCAACTGCAACTATATATGTACATATTTCTTCCATTTTTCCTTGAAATTTATTTAAAAAAAAAGAGAGAACTGAGGCACAACGATCTTGTTTCAATTTTTTTTTCAGCCATAGAAACCAACATCATGGTTGTCAATACTTTTCAATTTGTTTGTTTTAGCAGACAAGTTGCTACATCAAAGCTAGGTTATTATCAAACCTCCAGCATTTTACCAAGTGTTTCAATGTAAACAACCAATTCTCACGACAAGGTACAACTATGCAGTTGTTGTAAGCAGCTTTCACTTCAGCAAGCAATCAATAAAATGAAGTAACCAGAGATAAGAATAATACAACTCACTTTCTAATTTCAGCAACATGAGTTAGATGGTCTACATCAAGCTTGTTGACAGTCGCAGGAGATGCTTCAAACCCCAGCTCCTGAATAATGATTGCATAAAAGAGATATAAATCATACTATATTTGAGTGTATTTGCTAAAGACTGAAAGAGAGCAGAGTGGGTCAAGGAACAAACAGGCAGTTAAGGCTATCATTGTTGACATCAAGAAGAAATGGATTTGGGCTGGGCACGTAGTGCATAGGCAGAATAACTGCTGGTCATTGAGGGTAACTGACTGGATTCCCAGAGAAGGTAAATGCATGAGGGGGAGACAGAAAGTTAGGTGAGCTGATGAGATTAAAAAGTTTGTAGGTATAACGCGGCAGAAGAAAGCACAAAACCGGGTTGATTGGCGGAACAAGGGAGAGGCCTTTGCCCTGCAATGGGCGCAGTCAGCCTCATAATAATGATCATGGTAAAACAAATAGAAATAGAATTTCCACAAAAGTTAGATTACAGCAGCATGTTTCTCGCTGTTGAAACAGCCATTACATTTTTTCCATGTACTCTAACAACAGTATAATACAATTCTGCAGTGGCACAAGGGTCTGTGCAAGCTTTTTGTTGTTTTTGTCACTGACAAACTTACTCCAGTTTGAACAACATGCACTGACAGTTATTGCCACATTAACTTGAAAATAACAATGGGTGATTCCACGAGAGATCAACACGGGTCCAAAAGTTGACATTTTAGATTTCATTGAGTATTTTATATTTCGTGCATCTCTCACCAGTTAGCCCGAAAGTCAACTTCGTTTTATGATTAACGGCATAACTTACGAGAAAAGAAATATCAAACTTCACCAACACGGAGGCACCAATTTCGTCACCTGTCATTTTCGAGAATTGCAGATGCTATAAAAAGACAAATATTTTTGTTTCAAGGAAGATATTTTTTAACTGAAATGCATGTCTAATGAAGAATGAATTCATACGGTTTCAAGTTTGTAGACCTTAAGAAAATAGCTTTTAATAATGTCTAATTTTGCGACAGTTTAAAATAAGTTACGTATTCCCCATTTTTTTTCTCCGAAAGTAATGCAAGCAGGGTTTTCAAACTTGACACGTTTTAAGGATATGGTGTGTTCATTAGGTACATAAATTTTTGCTGCCGTAGGCAAATGTAAATTTTTATATATTGCCTCAAAGTTCTGTTATTGGCAAAAGTGTACTCCACTGAAATTTGAATAATAAAAAAACCCCATCTTCGATTTTTCTTACAATCTCGTAAATGAACCACCGAAGGCCATCATACAGTAATATAGAAAAACATGTTGCATTATTTTGTTTTTAGCGACAATATTCGTGGTACAAATCAGAGATTTTCCTGAATGCGCTGATAAGTTGAGAAATCTAGAAATCAGAACGGAAAAGCGGCAATAAACTTCAAACGCGAGTAAACGTGACCCCATTTGGTGAAGAAAGGCTGTTTTAGCAGATAGGAGTAACTATTTTGAACACGGTATTCTACAGTATCTGAATTCACTCTTACACGTAGAGCACTGAGACTTCTATTATGTGGTGCCTCTCCATTACTGACACACAGATGGAGCTGCTGTGACGGCCATGTGTTTGCAACACGTTGGGTAAGAGAATTGAATGTTGAATGAGTTCATAAACGATTTATAACAAATTTTTATCATTTGGGGCACGAAGACTGCCGCATTAGACTGAAGAACACGCTTTAGGGCAAGTTGTCATCCGTCGTCTGCTCTACAGATGAATTGCTGTGTGCCGCATCTCGGAGGCAATGCTTTAGATCATATAGTTCAAAGTAGGGACAAAGATTACGCCTCTCGTAATTTTATCGACAAAAACATTGTGAAATTCATTTTAACGTACTATACTTCAGTTTTGCACTCGCACTGTGGATACTTGCGCACAAGTGTGACTTGTGTGCAAGTATTCATTTTGTATGCCATTAATCATAAACCGAAGTTGACTTTCAGGCTACCTGGTGAGAGGTGCACGAAATATAAAATACTCAATGAAATCTAAAATATCAACTTTTGGACCCGTGTCGATCTCTCGTGGAATCACCCCAATACAAGATGACAGCATTCTTATTCTTAAGTAGTCCATGACTTGTGTGAAATAGTTATTCGATTCAGTTATATCACAATAAAGTATGACTATGCTAAAATTATATAATTCAATTTGTCGGAAAACAAACTACAAGAAGTAAACATGAGTAGATGGCAAAAGCGTCAGAATAGGTTCGCACAATATTTGAGTTATTGAGCAATGCAAACGAACACCTGTGAAGTGCTATGAGGTAATCACACAGCATTAGAAATGCAAACTATAGAAAAGCTGCTTTGGTTATCTTACGTTTCATTTTAGAGTATAGAAACATGCATGATAACAATGGTTTTATAATAACCATCAAAAATATCTGTCAAAACAGCAGCCAACAAACACTGAAATCATTGTGTGGCACAGCTTCCTTTGTTAGGTAGAGGGACAACAGAGACGTCGAAGTAAAACTTTTAACTTATTTCACAGCAGAAGTAAAGGCACATCTTATTTTGTGATGAGAATGTTCATGAGGTTGTGCTTGCTACAGTGGCACGTGAATGATGTGCTGGGGGCAGCAGGAAGCAGTTGAGTTCAGGTCATGAAGGTCAACTAATGGCAGGCTTTTTTTTTAAAAGTTCAAGTTGTTTTGGCGTTTTAAGTGAACCGTGACTACAGTAACAGTCGCTATCATCGGTTAATTTCTGCGTTAGGGTTTCAGGCCTTTTAAAGGCAATCTTATATTCTGCATCTTCTAAGGCTTCTGCAAGGAGGTTTCATTGTCTTGAGAATGTATTAACATTGTGCTGCTAAAGTTTCCCGGTGAAATTTTTCGTTTAGCCACTACCGTATATACTCGTGTAAGGGCCGCCCTCGTGTAAGGGCCGCACCCCAACTTTGAAAGCGGATATTTCGAAAAAAAAAAAAAAACAAAAGTTCAAAATGTCCCGCCAGAAAAGTGTAGTTAGTTCATTTACAGCCAGATGGCGCTGCACGCTTTTCCGCTTTTATTCTACTTCCGCCGACGCGCCGACCACGCTGTTGACAGCGCGCCGCCATATTTGCCTTGTGCGGCCTCTTTGTTGGCATCGTTCCTAGCATCGTGTCGATACGTTGGCAGCGCGACTTCAGATCGGTGTCGTCGGTGTCACTTTGTTGGTTGTAGTGAACCCTGCAGAAGCCAGCGCACGTGACGGACGATGGGCCGGCATCTGAGATCATTCACTGCAGCATTTAAGCTTAGAAAATTAAAATTGCTCCAGCCACAGTTCAAAAAGAGCCCGACGTTTCGAGACCGACTCGGTCCCTTCCTCAGGGGGTGACTGTCTTGGTCATGGAAGTGTCGTCGCGTCGTGCTCTCTCACCACGGCTCCGGCTTTCCCTTTCCACCACGTTTCGGAGACCGTGAACGTACACCGAAGGCATTGTTCCCAGCGAGCGGTTCACGTTGGCAGGCGTATGCTGAATGTGCCAAGACTCGAGCAAGAGCCTCTTTCCCAGATTCCGTTCTGTTTCAATAACAGAAGCGCCGTCTAAGTCAATTTTATGGTCGTGCTTCTCGCAGTGCTCCGCCAGAGCGCTACGTTGCACTTCCATCTTCCTGACGTCGTTCTTGTGTTGGCGAATTCTTTCCGGGAAACACTTGCTCTCGCCTATGTAGCTGGCTGGACAGTCAGAACACGACGCTTTGTAGACAACGCCCGGGTGTAGCTCCCTCGGAGGCCGGTCTTTCGGCCGCGGTAGTAAGCGAGCGAGCGTCGAAACAGGTTTATGGATTACCGTGACCCCGGCTTTTCCTAGGATTCTCGAGAGCTGTTCACTTATGCCCGGCACATATGGAATGGCGACGCGGTTGTTCGGCGTCTTCGTTTCTCTCGTGTGCGGTGGTGTGGCCAGGGCGGAAAGGGGGTCGGGCGGTGTGTCGCTTGCAGGTGTCTTTCCGCGGTGCGGTGGTTGTCGTCTCGACAAACGGCGTGACGCCCGGCGGATGAACGCTTCTGTGTAGCCATTCCTTCGTAGCTCGGCGACAATCCTCTTTTCTTCTTTCTTCCTCTCACCTTCCGACGTGCAGATTACTCGTGCACGTGAGAGGAGTGCCGAAACCACTGAAGCTTTGTGGGCAGTTGGATGACAGGACGAAAAATGCAAATACCTGCCGGTGTGAGTTGGCTTTCTATACACCGAAAAGGTCATGCGCTCGCCCTGTCGTCTGACTAAAACATCGAGAAACGGAAGCGCCCCGTCTCGCTCTCGTTCCACCGTGAACTGTATCGCTTGGTCGATGGAGTTTAGATGTTCGAGGAAGCTGTCTACTGCTGCCTTCTTTATTATGCAAAAACAGTCATCCACGTACCTCACAAATACTTTCGGCCTGTCAATAAAGGAGCCCAGTGCCGTCTCTTCTATGTGTTCCATTGTGAGGTTCGCAGCCGTAACGGAGATCGCCGCTCCCATCGCGGTCCCGCTGGCTTGTCTGTAGAAGCTCCCGTTGACGCTGAAATACGTCCCCTTGAGGCAGTATTCCAGTAGGCGACACAGTTCGTCGACGCCCAGGCAGGTTCTTTCATCCAAGAGCTCGTCTTGGTTCAACGCTGCTCGTGCGCTGGATACCGCTAGTGCTACGGGCACACTGGTGAATAGGGATACGACGTCGAACGAGACGAAGCACTCATCGCTGCTCACGGTCACATCTCTCATGCGCTCCAAGAAGTGGCTGGCGTCGCGTATGTGGGTTGGTGTTTGCCCCACGAGCGGCGCGAGAGTCCGGTGGAGATACTTGGACAGCGCCCGGAGTGGAGATGTTGTAAAATCCACGATAGGACGAAGCGGAACTGTGGGCTTGTGGGTCTTGGGAAGCCCGTAAAATCCTGGTGCAGAGCCGTTCCGGCAGATGAGCTGGAGGTATGTGTTTCTCGCCTTCGGGTGCGCTTTAAAGATATCCGCCAGGAGCTTGTTCATTTCCCTTTGGACACTTGGTGTGGGGTCCTTCGTCAGCTTTTCGTAGGCCGGACTGTCCAGCAGGTCTCGCACTTTGTCGTTGTATGCCTCCCTGTCGAGCAGGACCACTGCGTTCCCTTTGTCGGCCGGGAGGATGACAACCTTATCATCATTTCGGAGCGCATGGATCGCCTTACACTCCTCTCTCGACAGGTTGTGCTCACGGTGCTTTCCTATTTTTGATAGTACGCCGATAGCTTTGAGACGCACGTTCTCCCGAATGCCGCTGTCGAGTCGCCTTATGCCTTCCTCCGTAGCCGCGATGATCTTCGGCAGTGACGGACGTGTCGTGGTCGTGTTGAAGTTGTGTCCCTTCGCCAGCACGCTGTGCTCTGTCGGGGAGAGTTGTTTGGAGGACAGATTGACGACGAAATTCTCGTTGTCAGGACTGTAGTGGTGTTTTTCGCCTTGAAGCGTCGCAAGCTTACTTTTGTGGGTCGCTTGTCGTTTCTGCGCTGTTGTTGCAGCCACATTTCGTGCGAACTCCTCCAGTGACGGAAAGATGTCGGGCAGTCGATGTTGAAGTTGCCGTCGTAGAAAGAACAGGTCTAATTCCTTCTTCTTGATGACGCTGTGGCACTCATGGATTCGGGCGTTTAGTAGCCGCCGTTCAGCTTGTGCGATGATCTTGTTGCCCTCCGCCGTGTGCACCAGGCGCTTGAGCTGAAGGCTTCGTGGTATCACGTTCCTCTCCCGACAGGTCCTAGTGAAGTCGAGATGGTTGCGGTAGGTCGTGACGCCGCGTGCTACGTTCACGTACCGCTTTGCGAGGAGCGCTGCTTCCTGACCGAAGTCACTGCGTAATGACTTAAACGTAAACATTTTGACAGCAATCTGTCTGGCTGGGTAGAAAAGTTTAGAAAATTAAAATTGCTCCAGCCACAGTTCAAAAAGAGCCCGACGTTTCGAGACCGACTCGGTCCCTTCCTCAGGGGGTGACTGTCTTGGTCATGGAAGTGTCGTCGCGTCGTGCTCTCTCACCACGGCTCCGGCTTTCCCTTTCCACCACGTTTCGGAGACCGTGAACGTACACCGAAGGCATTGTTCCCAGCGAGCGGTTCACGTTGGCAGGCGTATGCTGAATGTGCCAAGACTCGAGCAAGAGCCTCTTTCCCAGATTCCGTTCTGTTTCAATAACAGAAGCGCCGTCTAAGTCAATTTTATGGTCGTGCTTCTCGCAGTGCTCCGCCAGAGCGCTACGTTGCACTTCCATCTTCCTGACGTCGTTCTTGTGTTGGCGAATTCTTTCCGGGAAACACTTGCTCTCGCCTATGTAGCTGGCTGGACAGTCAGAACACGACGCTTTGTAGACAACGCCCGGGTGTAGCTCCCTCGGAGGCCGGTCTTTCGGCCGCGGTAGTAAGCGAGCGAGCGTCGAAACAGGTTTATGGATTACCGTGACCCCGGCTTTTCCTAGGATTCTCGAGAGCTGTTCACTTATGCCCGGCACATATGGAATGGCGACGCGGTTGTTCGGCGTCTTCGTTTCTCTCGTGTGCGGTGGTGTGGCCAGGGCGGAAAGGGGGTCGGGCGGTGTGTCGCTTGCAGGTGTCTTTCCGCGGTGCGGTGGTTGTCGTCTCGACAAACGGCGTGACGCCCGGCGGATGAACGCTTCTGTGTAGCCATTCCTTCGTAGCTCGGCGACAATCCTCTTTTCTTCTTTCTTCCTCTCACCTTCCGACGTGCAGATTACTCGTGCACGTGAGAGGAGTGCCGAAACCACTGAAGCTTTGTGGGCAGTTGGATGACAGGACGAAAAATGCAAATACCTGCCCGTGGGGCAAACACCAACCCACATACGCGACGCCAGCCACTTCTTGGAGCGCATGAGAGATGTGACCGTGAGCAGCGATGAGTGCTTCGTCTCGTTCGACGTCGTATCCCTATTCACCAGTGTGCCCGTAGCACTAGCGGTATCCAGCGCACGAGCAGCGTTGAACCAAGACGAGCTCTTGGATGAAAGAACCTGCCTGGGCGTCGACGAACTGTGTCGCCTACTGGAATACTGCCTCAAGGGGACGTATTTCAGCGTCAACGGGAGCTTCTACAGACAAGCCAGCGGGACCGCGATGGGAGCGGCGATCTCCGTTACGGCTGCGAACCTCACAATGGAACACATAGAAGAGACGGCACTGGGCTCCTTTATTGACAGGCCGAAAGTATTTGTGAGGTACGTGGATGACTGTTTTTGCATAATAAAGAAGGCAGCAGTAGACAGCTTCCTCGAACATCTAAACTCCATCGACCAAGCGATACAGTTCACGGTGGAACGAGAGCGAGACGGGGCGCTTCCGTTTCTCGATGTTTTAGTCAGACGACAGGGCGAGCGCATGACCTTTTCGGTGTATAGAAAGCCAACTCACACCGGCAGGTATTTGCATTTTTCGTCCTGTCATCCAACTGCCCACAAAGCTTCAGTGGTTTCGGCACTCCTCTCACGTGCACGAGTAATCTGCACGTCGGAAGGTGAGAGGAAGAAAGAAGAAAAGAGGATTGTCGCCGAGCTACGAAGGAATGGCTACACAGAAGCGTTCATCCGCCGGGCGTCACGCCGTTTGTCGAGACGACAACCACCGCACCGCGGAAAGACACCTGCAAGCGACACACCGCCTGACCCCCTTTCCGCCCTGGCCACACCACCGCACACGAGAGAAACGAAGACGCCGAACAACCGCGTCGCCATTCCATATGTGCCGGGCATAAGTGAACAGCTCTCGAGAATCCTAGGAAAAGCCGGGGTCACGGTAATCCATAAACCTGTTTCGACGCTCGCTCGCTTACTACCGCGGCCGAAAGACCGGCCTCCGAGGGAGCTACACCCGGGCGTTGTCTACAAAGCGTCGTGTTCTGACTGTCCAGCCAGCTACATAGGCGAGAGCAAGTGTTTCCCGGAAAGAATTCGCCAACACAAGAACGACGTCAGGAAGATGGAAGTGCAACGTAGCGCTCTGGCGGAGCACTGCGAGAAGCACGACCATAAAATTGACTTAGACGGCGCTTCTGTTATTGAAACAGAACGGAATCTGGGAAAGAGGCTCTTGCTCGAGTCTTGGCACATTCAGCATACGCCTGCCAACGTGAACCGCTCGCTGGGAACAATGCCTTCGGTGTACGTTCACGGTCTCCGAAACGTGGTGGAAAGGGAAAGCCGGAGCCGTGGTGAGAGAGCACGACGCGACGACACTTCCATGACCAAGACAGTCACCCCCTGAGGAAGGGACCGAGTCGGTCTCGAAACGTCGGGCTCTTTTTGAACTGTGGCTGGAGCAATTTTAATTTTCTAAACTTTTCTACCCAGCCAGACAGATTGCTGTCAAAATGTTTACGTTTAAAGCATTTAAGCTGCAAGTGATTGACTATGCCGAGGAGCACGGGAAGCGGGAAGCTGGACGAAAGTACGACGTCGATGAGAAGCGCGTGCGTTACTGGATGAATCAGAAAGATGCCCTCGCCGCTACTAACAGGAGCCGAAAGGCGTTTCGCGGGAAAAAGTGCAAGTACCCGCAACTCGAAAGCGAGCTCGTCAACTACGTCGTCGACACACGAAGGGACGGCTACGCCGTATCGACTGACATGATACGCGTCAAAGCCCTCAGCATCGCTCGCCACATGGAAATACCCCCGGCACAATTCAAGGCAAGTCGGGGCTGGGCTACGCGGTTTATGAACCGTAACCAGCTTTCTATTCGGCGCCGAACGACGATTTGCCAAAAACTGCCGCGCGAGTACGAAGACCACGTCATTAAGTTTCATCGCTTCGTGAATGCTCTCAGGAGGGAGCATGAATACGACCTGTCCCAAATTGGGAATGCGGACCAGACACCTGTGTGGTTCGATGCACCGGAAAGCACCACAGTGGATTTAAAAGGTGCGAAAAGTGTGTCTGTGCGCACGACTGGTGCAGAACGCCAAAGGTGCACTGTGATGTTGTGCATCACGGCAGACGGCAGGAGGCTTCCGCCGTACGTCGTATTTAAAAGGAAGACTCTCCCAAAAGAGAAGTTCCCTCAGGGAATCGTCGTACGTGCGCAAGAGAAGGGCTGGATGTCCGAGGAACTGGTCGTTGACTGGATTAAGACCGTCTGGGCAAACAGACCTGGAGGGCTGTTACAACGGAAAGCCCTCCTTGTTTTGGACAGCTTTAGGGGCCACTTGACCGACCGCGTCAAGAACCGAGTTGCCGCAACTCGTACGGACTTGGCCGTCATTCCCGGTGGCCTGACGAGTGTGCTGCAGCCGCTCGACGTATGCGTCAACAGACCATTCAAAGTGGAATTTCGCCGATGTTACTCTGAATGGATGGCTGGAGGCGTCCACGAGAAGACCCCTACAGGACGGCTGAAGCGGGCGTCGCTCCAACAGGTGTGTGAATGGATTTTGAATGCGTGGCGTGCCATGTCAGTAGAAGTAGTTGCTAAAAGCTTCAAGGTAACGGGAATTTCGAACTCCATGAACGGCACCGAAGATGACCGTCTCTGGGAAGACGCGGACGCCGAGGCGAGCTCCTCCGAGAACGAGGACAGCGAAATGGAATCCGAATAAAAACATTTCTGGCATGTCATTTGTGACTCTTGCACTCTGCTACTGTTGCATAAACAGTACAGACCTTTGGCCTGTACTGCCTGTACTAAATCGGCCTGATTCGTGTAAGGGCCGCACCTAGCAAAATTTTCGAAAAAAAAGTGCGGCCCTTACACGAGTATATACGGTATATGTGGCTGGAGAGCTGGAATGCAGTTGAAGCCTCTTATAAAAGGCACTGATATAAGATGTAAGAGACAACAGGGTACAGGGGAGTCCAGTGAGCCTATGTCAAAACAATAGTCGCTCAGACAATGAATTCAGCTCATAAAAGGCGTCTCTTATAAGGAACAAGAACTATTATCTAGTGCTGTCTTTTATGAAAAGGGTTTAACAGTATTTGATTTTATATACACCTAACACTTTCTCCCTCAGTGGATGATCACTAAGTTTTTGGTAGAAGACTTATTGTGTTGATTGGTCTGTAAGCGACAGTTATGCCTTGCTTTAAGACTGTGCTGGTGGTTTCACTGGTGCTTTTCAAGTAGGGAAGTGAGATCCGTTTCTGGGAACGTGGAAAGGAGCCTGTTCCAAGTTCTGCTTATTTTTTTGCTGCTGAAGCACTTTTTGAATAAATTAGTTCGTGCAGCTGTTCTTTGAATTTTATGTGAAAATGATGTTTTTTTCTTTTTTCCTGTTTATATTTAATGTGCAATGCGTTTTCAATCTCATTAAAGTACTGACTACCAATACTTTCTGGCTTGCAGGGTGACTTGAATTATTGTGTAGGTAGCATTTGTTTGCGGTAAACTGAGAAAGATAAAAATCGTCCAGTTCACTTCAGTAATAAATCAAGGAATGGAAGGGGTCTGTCTTTTTTGCATTTACAATTGAATTGCCATTAAGAACAAAAATGCATTGCACAAAACGGTAGAAAAACGGCTACTGGAGCCATTTCATTTTGAAAGAAATCCTGCAGAAAAAATATAGTTTCAGACAGACCACCCCAAAAACCCCGCTTTTCGAAAAATGAATCTCTTCCCCTACGTGAAAGACAACAGTGAAGCCACCAGCACGATCTTGAAGAAAGGCATAAAGGCCACACACACAAGCCAACCAACACAATAAATCTTCAAAAAACACCAAGAAGGAAAGTGCAAGGAGTTGTCCATAATATCAGATGTTTCGACGACCAGGCCACATACATTGATGAAACTAAAAATTTTACTAATGGAATTAAGCAGCACATAAACAATGTCAAAACATTCTGAAGACAATAAAACACCCTTGCACAACCATCTGAAGATGCAGACCATAAGATTGCCTTTGAAAAGATCGAAATCCTGACAACAGAAAATAACCAACAAAAAGGACTGTTAGTAAACAAATTTTTCATCGAAAACACCAAATTAAATTGAGATATTGCAAAGGAAACCTGCCAACAGTTTACACATGATCTGAGCACAGCAAGAAAATCAAGAGAAACTGAGCCTGCAGTGAACTAAACTGTATCCTGCCACCCCTGGGCTGTCAATCACAAGCAAACACAGCAAGCATAGCCCCCTCAACACTCTTACCACCAAATACAATGTGCTTTCGCACCTGCTCTCCATCTCGTCTGTGATAAACAATAAAGGTTGCACCTTGGCATCTCCATTGTCACTTCCTCTAAAGGAGCCCAGAATGTATTTCCCCCACATTCCAAAATTTAGGGGAACTAAACACATTTGTTTGGTTGGGGCTTTTTGAAAGTATTAATTAACCCAACCAAAAAGGTAATTTTGTTCAAATGCTCAGCTTTGGAATCAGAAATGCATAAAAGAAATAAGAGAGAAAACCTATGCTACATGAACCAACTATTTTACCACTATACTGACCTCTATAGCTTGAATAAGCCTCCGTGGCCCAATGAGTTCTGTGTCAAACTCAAAATGGCCCCTTTGCGTGGCAAGGCTGATAGATGCTTTTGTCACACCTGGTCGCTTCAAGAGGTTAGATTCGATGGAAGAAACACAAGAGGCACACGTCATGCCTTTGATCTGAAAAAAAAAAACAAGTGCCTTAGATAGAGGTTTAAGGATATGAATTAAACAAAATTAAGAAAAAGAAGATACTTTAGTCAACTTATATTTTCACAAATTGTGAACAAGGCTCAACAACATGCCTCAGTTCATAGACTAAACTTTGGGTAACACTGATAATAATATGAACTGGCAGTCAACAAGTAAATGTTTGATTACAGTGCTCCTCTATGTGAAAAGTCACAACAACAAGGAAATACAAGTGTGCTGCACTACGTTATCAACTCCCAAAGCTGAATGTGCATGAGTGCTAAGCACTCAGGAGTACGAGATCATTCACTATTGAGCAACCGAATGTCTTGAATGTTTTAATACCCAATGAGTAGTCGAATTTGACACAAATGTTCCAGTCTAAGTCTCTTGTGGACTCAATACAAAAAAGCCCAAAAAACACAGAATCAATGCCCTAGTCTACATCAGGGGTAGTCAGGGAAAGGAGATCTTTTTGAGCATTGATTTCCCGAAAGCAATTTCCGAAAAAATTCAAAGCAATAGTATATATTTGGAAATACTTTATCCTCTGATTTATTATAATCTTTATTAGGTCAGGTTCAGTACAAGGGTAGATAAAAGTGAGAAATTCGGTTAATATGCTTAATTATGCTTCAAAAGACACTCTTTATAGAGAGTTTGTGCAATCGGCTAATAGATAATTTTAAAGACAATCAGCCATTTAAAAAACTGTAGCTTTATGTAGATTCCATTCTACAAAAAGATCACAAGTCTATCAACAAAATCAAGAACCTGTGCCAGCAATAAACTGAGCTCCACAATGAAGTCTCATTTGTCAACAAAGTTTTGTTCATTGCTCAACAAAGACAAATCATTTGGCAAAATTAGTTTTTAACACAGCTAAATCTCATGCCCTTATTCACTGATATGAAACAACTGCATCAGCTTGTGCTGCACTGAACATGAAGCGTGATGAAGAAAGTGACAGCTAGGCAATCACCATTTTCATCACCTTCAGGGTAAATGAAAATAAACTGTGTAAATACACTTGTGTCTAAGGCATGCATAATAATTTTACACAAGACCATTGCTCTGAAACTATGGTGTTGGTCTCCAATTCAAGAGTTCTACCCTTGTTCTCTATATACATCATGCTTGATAGTCTGCAGGAGCTGCTCATAGAGGGACCATGGCATCTCGCTGTGCAAAATGGCATCTCGCTTGTACTGAACTAAACAAGTCACCTCAGACCCAGAATTTCCTGTAACAACAATGTTGCCATGCGCTGGAACCCGAGAGACATTAAACCCAGCCATAAACGTTGAAACAAGGACTAATGCCAATTAAATAGCCCTTTCAAAACAAACACTTGAGCACAAGCCTTGCTTCGAATACCTCCTCCCTAACTACATATTCAAGATTGGAAGTTACTAACGAAGCTACTAACATGCATATTAAACATTTATTCTGGATGCCTGCACGCATTTTGTTCATTGGCTTCTTTTTCTAAGAACTATTGTGCCTCGCTAAATTTTCTCTTTGAAAGAGCTTTGCACCCACTGCAAAATTACATAACCCATTGTGGTGCATGCAAAAGGTTAATGCACCAGCACTTCTGCATCAAACATATATGGATGACATTGGTATTTATTTCAACAGTTGCACTCTTCATACAAGCTCTGTGGCTGCCACCACCAGCCCATCTGGACACAATCCGATTGCAAGCACTGTATATGACGGCATCACATATGACAGCCTTCCAGCCAGTGTTTGGTAGGTAGAGCAGGAATCACCGTGCAAACAAACAATGTTTTGCTGTTCAAAATCAGCTGTCAAGCATTGTAGAAGTCCCCCACTGTGCAGTTGAAAAAAAAGTTTTCCAGCAGCTGTCTCTTCATTGTAGCATTTTCAGCAACCAGTTTACTAATGAAGTTGCTAAATGTGCTCATGACAATGTGCGGTTCATGGTTATTCTATCATCAACAGCTTGTAGAGATGGAGATATTCATCAAATTGTTCAAGATGTTATGCTGGCTGTTCTAGACTGGCCCGATTACTTATTTATACTTATCTATCATTCTAACGGTAATAACAATAAGCCACCTATTAGTGCAACATTAACCTGCTATGGCACCTACAACTGATACAGCCTTCATAAACTCGTACCTACTCCTCCTCAGAATGATTGCATACCACTTATCTGCAACTGCGACTTCAAAGAAGTCATCAAGCATGTGTTCTGTCACTGGGCCTGCCTCAATGTCTAACATCAGACTCTTCAAAGAGTACCCTCAATGAACAAAATAATCAAATTCTCATTGAAACAATGACTGAGGGTACATGGCCTCATCCATCATGTGCAATGAACGCCATGAATGCAGACTTTAGAATAACTTTTTTGAAATCATACAACGCGAGAAAAACTTTATAGATAATGTTTGTCTACTACTGTACAAACTTGCTCCATCTTTTCTTCAATCTCACAATACCTTTCAGAGAACTGTCAGTTAGGTGCCCTTCTGTTTAATCTGTCTCCTATTATCCTACTCAACAAGCCACAGACATATCGCAGCTGAAGCTCATCTACCAGTGCTTCATGACAGATAAAAAAGTACAGATAAGGGCACCCATCTAAAGAAAAAATTTTTATCCTTTCGTGAAAATTAAAATAAGAGCTCCTCAGCAGGTACCCATAGCAATCAATGTTATCAACACAACCTAATGAAGCTAACTTTATCACCAAACCAGACTTTAACCTTTCTCTCCCTGTGAAAAATATGGTCATTATGAGATTTCGTACCAAAATGATCGATGACAATTATAGTCATCGTTGAAAAAAATTGGTTCCACATGAAATCAGTGGCGACTACACTCACTCTAGGTGTGTTTATTTACGCTAGATGGCCTGACTTGTTCATGTTGTGCCGCATGTGTCTTGGTTTTCGTTGTACTGCCATGCAGTGAAGCAATCTTCAAGCTATCTTTCTTAAGCAAGAAGGAAAATAAAGGAGCCTTGTTGAAATAAAGTAATGGTGCTGTTTTATTCAGAAAAAAAAAAGCTCTTCAGATTGAGTGAAACGAAATTGCCGGTAAACTTGGTACACTTCTCTTCCTTTGTCAAGGTAGAAAAAAAATTAACGAAGTTTTGCCTAACAAGAATGAGCTATGAAGCAATCTGCGTAAGCTTGAGTAATGAATGAGTCAGAAAAGTGGCACAGAATTTTCGGGGAAGACCTCCAAGCTTTCTTGCCCACCCAGAGACAAGTGAAGAACATCATCCCTCTTTTGAGGCTGTTTTATGGGGCTCATGAGGGAACATGGAGCAAGAACCTGGAGGCTTACAAAGAGGGTTCATCTTGAATTGAGGACGACACAGCGAGTGTTGAAAAGGAAAATGATAGGTGTAACTTTCAGAGACAGGAAGAGAGCAGAGTGAGTCAGGAAACAAATGGGTGTTCAGGTGGGCAGAAAATTAGGTGGTCATATGAGATTAAGAAGTTCTCAGGTATAATGTGGCAGTAGCAAGCACAAGAAAGGGTTGACTGGAGTAACATGGGATAGGCCTTTGCCCTGCAGTGGGCGTAGTCAGGCTGATAAAGATAATGACGAGGGAACAGAAGAAGCATTGAGAATACTTTTGGGCTATGAAAAGTGCGCTCAACCCCTACAGGTTGAGCAAATGAAGTAGACAGTTCTCTACAGAATAGCATGCATTCTTTCTTTCTATCTTTCGGTTTAACCCTCAAGCAATTCAGGCAACCATCATGAATTTTCACACATGCAGACATTAGTTGACCAAAAATACAATGTCAAGGTAGCTTCAAGATGTTGCTAGGTTAAAGTTTTCTATTTCAAATGAGCCAAAAAGTCAGTGCAACAGCCATGTGAAACCGTGTTTCCTTCTGAGCATGCTGACTGCTCAATTACACGAAAGTGTTAACTACTTTAAATAACAATACTGCACTTGTCAAAAACCAAACATATAGCAAAGTCTGCAAATTCTGGGAGATTTCCTATAAACATCTGTGTTTGCCAAACCTCAAACCCAAAGAGCCCTTACATGCCCATGAGTAACTCAATGTGATTGTAATGAGCAGTTTGAATTAACATGCTACCACAAGTATTGCAGGTAAAGTACTTATGCACTTTGTGTGTACTAAAAGATAAAACAAAAATAAACTTTACTGCAGTTTATTTATTTATTTAACAATACTGTAGGCCTTTGTATAGGCAAATGCAGGAAGTGATTAGAAAAGTATACATGAGCATGAAAATAGCAAAACAAAAAATGAAACCAGAACACAAAATACCTCAATAGATAATGCTGCAGTAATAGATCAAAAACATCACACACACAAAAATTAATAAGTGGCATTACACATGAAAAAAACCATACATTTGGACAAGCTTCTGCAAACATTTACCTCATGAAGCATGCCTATGTACAATCGAGAAAGAATTCCAGTTTTCCACTAAATTCATCCACAGACCAAATAATTTTATTTGGTAATGCATTCCAAGTTTCAATAGCCCATGAAAAAATATATATATTTAAACGAGTCGCATTTGGCCTGATAAGGCATGATGTGTTTATTGTAACAGGTTCTGATGGAGTTAAAGGGATACAAAGTAAAAAACAATTTAGGCTACACCGACATATTACTAATACTTTAGAACACCTAAAATGTTGAAATTATTAATAACAGCAATTTAGTAATAAAGATAGTAAAAAGTGTAGGACATGCAAAATGATTACAGCTTTCTAATGCTAACCCAATAATGCATGCCCTCAATATAATTTCATCACTTTTTCCCAAGAACTTAGAGTAAAGAGACTATTGCAGTATATTGTAAGATTGCATGAAATGCTAACTATGCATTTCTATTACATCTTTCGACAAATTTTTTTTCTTTACGTCAGTTTAATTGGTGCACAATCTCTGATACCAGCAACGATTTACTCTGATTATCAGCCACAGCAAGTGCCATATTCAACAACAGTAGCCAGAAACATGTGATGGCCACTATGAGTAAGGCACCACCTATCTAACAATGTGGACAAAATGAGTGGTCGGCAATTTCCACTGTCCATGCACACCAATTTGTCTAGTTTCATGAATGCATAGTGATTCATGAACTTTACTTGATCGTAAAAATTCACCCCAACTGTAGGTAAGAAGAAACGCTATGTCTACGTTATGTCATTCGTTTACTCTCTGGCCCAGGTTTTGTGCTCTAGGCAAGAAAACATAATGCCTCCTGTTGGGCAGTAGAGGGTGGTATATGTGATGCCATTTCCCCAACTATGCAGCAAGCCTGAAGTATGCAGACACTCTGAATGTGATTGACTCATGAATTAAGCACTTTTAACAGAAAGCAGCGCTGTGGTATTTCAACAATGCACACCAATTTAATATATTTGTCTTTAATGTCCCTTTAACAGCAACCTCAGCTTCCACTGCACATTAGTAGAAAAAAAACACTAGTGTAAAAGAAATTGAAATGAAACAAGACGTAGGAATGTGCTATATCACACTTCCTCTGAGTAAGAACCACCAATACCAAAGATGAGACAACTGCTCCTTATGGCGTATTTGGTTGGGCATTTTCGAGCGCTCTGGAGTGCTCTGAAAAGTGGTTGCGCCTTCGGTTGGTAGAATTCGAGCGCTCAGATTACCTTTGGTTGTTTCTTTTAGAGCGTCAGCCTCTGACTCAGAGCACTCCCAACCGCTCTGACTTTGAAGTGAGAGCATGGCGCGATCTGACCGGGAGGACAGATCATGTGACATAAGCCAGCCAATCATGTGGCTGCCGGCAGGTGAACCAGGTGAGGAGCGCGAGCGTGCATTTAGGAAGGGGTTATCGCCGGGCGCGTAATGCTTCGTGTACATACGTGCGTTGTTAATGGCGTTTTTGCGCGCGTGAGCCGAAATCACATCTACAAAGCGATAAATGCACCATGTCAATAACGAGGCGGCGAGCAAAGGCGGAAGATACGTCAATGCTGTCGTTACAGCAGCTCACAGTCAAACTCGTGATTTGACTTCAAGAGGCTCAGACGAGGACGATCGTCAGATGTGCTGAGCTCAGAAGGCTTTTGCTACATCCAGACATGTCAGAGAAAGAGAGAGAAAGAATATAACAAAGGCCAGACATGTCAGCGATGTCCATTTAACTGATCGGCACCATTTGTTGACGCGGCGCAGCAATGTTTACCATGGCCGCCTGAATCGGGCGCCCGATCCACTCGATCCTGGCGGCCGTGTGTTTACTAGGCAGCTTCTCGCAGTGGTTGCACGGTGGCGCTACAGGCGCGCTGCTCTAAGCGCTCTGAGATCGCCAATGTATTCGGTTGGTACGCTGCTTTTCCTGCTCCGATTTCGAGCTGCCTCTACATCTGGCAACTCTGAGCCAGAGGGCCAGAGCAGCCAACACAATACGCCATTAATTTGACCTTGGCTGCTGCTAACAAATCTTTGTATCCTTTCAATATCACACAATCACCATCTTTTTTTATTAACCGCTCTTCCTTATAGGCACATTTTCATATTTGAAAGTAATCTGTTGTTAGCACTTATTTTCAGTCCGCATTTTACAACAAAATTAGACAATGATGTGAGTTGAGATTAGCTAACATCACCATTCTAGGCAGAAGAAAGGAGGATATCGAGGTAGAGATGCTAGAAGTATACCTTGTCAGAAAAGAAAATATCTGTATTTGTGATACTGCAGTTGTACTGCGTTCAGCTGAATTTGATTTTTTTGACAAGTTTCTGAACTAGCATGTGCTTTGAGTGTCCGATTGTGCGATGTGACGTATTGTGCATTATTGCGTAGGTGTGGCATAGTGGATGTATTGCTGTGGTTTTGCAAGAATAAAGTTAGTTGTGAGTTGACGCTCTTTCCTTTTGCATACTGCTCTATGGTGGCTTGCATTGTCTTATTTCCTTGAAACATGCGCCAACTAGCCCAACAACAAGTTCCACACAAGTTTTACTCTGTCTGCATTAATCGTTTTAAGCAGGTTCAGCAGGTTCAGTCATTATATTGCACAAACCTGACCATGGAACACACATTAAAACATGCATGTGCACAATTGCATAGGCAAACATGAGCACCAAGATGCTATCTCCACACTTACCGAAAGATCAATTTCTCCTGGCTGTAGTTCAGCTGTTTCTATGATTGACGAATCATAACCAAGATCAGTCGTCACTTGTGAAAGCTGCATAGGTGTAACTTTCTCAGGATCATACTTCACTTCTGCTCTTTCTGACAGAAGACTGACAAGTGCCTGGGCTACACCTGAGATATGGAAGTAGAGGAAAAGAAAAATAGAATATGGGCAAAAAAAAAGCAGTGATGTTCAGAATTAGGTAGACATTGCCTCCTAATGAAGAAACAAGAAATTTCGGTCTGAATGACGAATAAAAAGCAAGATAAAAATGAGCAATTTTTTTTCAGTCATTTAAACTGGGCTTCTTTTTGCACTCATAAACTATGCATAAACTGAAAATGCTATTGCAAAGTGAACAGAGTAGGTATGAAAAACCAACAGATTTTGACAACATCCTAGTTATCTGAGTTAGCGCTCATAACTAGTATGATTTTCTAGCAAAAGTATCGAAATCAAGCCAAAAAATTTACTGCACTCGCATTCTAGAGAAAAGTAAACCATCCCTTTCGAAAGTCAACCAAATGCCACCCTGCAACATCTCATGTCACCACTTAAGCTAGTGATAACATTAAAATAACAAATGGAGTATAATGTCTTAAAAGAACAACTGGGCTACAGCTGGACAACAATGCACAGGGGGCCTCCAATGTTTCATAAATGTAACTTTGTTGTAAAGTTAGCATACATACTACTAACTGTAACACTAAGGCTAAAATAAAAAATAATTATTTTCCACAAATACAAAAAAATAGTGAAGACCAAAATCTTTCCTCCTGCACATTTCATTAAAAAATGTGCGACTAAGTCAATACTTTGAAATCATCATTGACGGTGTGCTGGGCTTTGAAGTCTGGGAGCAACACAGGTAAAGCTGTTAAGTATGGAATTCTGCTATTGCATCCCTTGTCATCAAAATTCTTTGTTTAGCTTGCTCCTCACAACTTCTGCCATCAATGACCGTGATGTATTTTTGCCTTTGGTGGTACTGATCATCAGTTCAGAGTACATCATGATGTCAGAATTCTCTTCTACGCAAAGTGCACTCTGTTGAGTATACATCATGCTGTCATCAACCAAGACATGTTCAGCAGCTGTCACACCCACTACTGTGCTGCAGTAATCTATAGTTGGTTGCAACCTAAGAATAGATACACGCAATACTGCAGCACACCTGTCATTCATTTGTGCCACAAAGCAATTTGATGATTTTTGTTCTAACCATAAGCCCACTTTTGCTGGTAATGCAAATACTAGGCCTATCATAAATTGAAGGTTTCTCGTTCCCTATTAAACCACTATATTTTCCAGAAAAGTAAAGTTGAAATTCTTGATGAAATTTGCCAAGAAGTATATTTTTTCGACCGATAGCTAGCAAAATCAACCCGAGCCTGCACGGGCAAGTGATATGCCTGAAATCCAAGAAACCTGCTTGACGTCCCGTAAGTAACTGATTGCAATTCAGCAAAACATTTATGCCAATTCTGCCTGAGTTGGACGATGACCGCTGTGGGCGGAGCTCACATTTATTCTTAGGCTGTAATTGACTATACATAAGCTGGGCTATTGAAGCTGGGAGCTCTGCGAAATGGCTTGGCACACTTGACAAGCACATTACTAGCCTTGTAACTAGGACTATTACTGACCACATCTCACTGACGACTACAGAATCAGGAAGTTTGAGTCTGTGGTGTTTGTTGTAATGTAACAAATAAGTTTTTGAAGACAGTTGAATTGACACATTGTCCATAAATGTTCACTGTATCTGTCTTTGCACAATACACATGACGGATAGGAATTTAGCTGGGCTACACTCAATTCTTTAGTACACACATAATTTTACTGAATAGGAGTTGGTCGTAGGGACTTTTGACTGGAACATGACATATCGAATGGAGGTTCAGTGGCTTGGAATAAAGCCCAAAATGCTGCCTCACCTGCAAAACTTGCACAGGTGCTCATGTCTTATTTGTGAAAAGACTACATGTAACAGAACACACCAGTTAGAAAACTTCGAAGAAAAGCAAAAGTAAATATAAACTTATAGCTTAGTTCTTAATCTAGATAAGGTATTTCCCTGAGAAACTGATTTTCAAATGGGACTACTTGCTAATAAAAGTGTAACTTACCAAGTAAATTCTCCTCCCCCAGACTGAAAATTTTCTCAAGCCACCACAACATTAGCATATGATATCATAGGTACCATACAAGTCTCAATACTAGAAAACGTAACATGATGAGGGCATCAAGTCAACCTTTTCATGATGATATGTACAGATACACAGTTAATGATTTTATGTTAAAATAAGCAATCTCACACAATTACCTAATAATTTATCTATCTACTTTTCTTCAAAAACCACATTCATAAGAAACTAGGTATCCCAGCTGAATTCTGGACACGGATTTTTATTTCCTAAACAGCATCATTGAGTCTGTCTAAAGTTGAAGCTGCTCTTTCATCCTCAATCAATACTTTTGCACATAAAGAGTCCATTGTAAAAAAATAACTCAACTTTGCTCTTTATGCTGAAAATTGTCTTTTATGTTAACAAGATATTTCACAACTAGTTAAATACAAACTGCTTTCCAATACACTTTGTGTGCCACCTTCAATTGATCATCCATAGAAGTGGACCATTCCTTTTCAAGCACAAAGTGGTTTCATGACTCATTTATTCCCAGCAATATTCACTTGTTTTACTTTGTGTTCGTTATTAATTTCTAAATATTATCACCAGAAGTTTTCATGCTACCACTTGCTTCTGCTATGCTCTTAGGCCTGGCAAGTATTGAAAAAAAATTTTTTCACCGCTTGCACCAAGTCGTGCAAGGCTGAGGCGCAGCACAGCTGGTGAGAACTAGCCTGGACCTAGCTTGACTAGGCACACATGCATTCACACACCAATGCACGATCTGTTCACGTGATTCCATAGTAAATCACGAGTACTGGCCAGGTATCAATCAGGCTCAAAAGGGATTCACTCTACAATCACTGCACCAAGTAGTGTAATCACCTTAATTGTTGCAGTTAGCTTAAATAGAATATTTGGTTAATTAACCTAATTGGCATATTCAAGGCTTGGTATCAATTAGCTTGCATTTCAAGTCAATCTAGCCTTACTTATAATTTAGCCCAACTAATATAATTAACTTACTCATCATAATTTACATGTTTGAGGCTTTACATGTTTGAGGCTAGCATCCCAAGTCATCCTAGGCTTAATTAGCTCATTAGAACCACTTGGACTCAGTCTTAATTAGACTTAACTAGCTCATCTTGCAGAGCTCAGTATGAATGGGCCCTCCAGAACGTTAACTCAACTTAATTAGGCCAAAGTCCAACCTGACTGAAGTATCTTATTTATGCTTGACTACGAATAACTTAGCTTAACTAGGCACACACTATGCTTGATTTGGTTCAATATGGCCACGCCAACATGATAACTTCTAGTTGACAACGCAAACCCATAGAACAGCAGGCATAACAGCTCTGTTAAATGTACACAGCACAGTATAAGAAGTAACCGGTGTAAAGTTCACATTTACAAAAAAAAGTACAATGAAAGGGGTTCATCAGACATTTCCTTTTTTGAAAACCCTGCCCCAAATTTTGTATTATATCAAAGAACACCAAATGCAGCCCAAGTTGCATGCTAAACATACCATTTAGCTTTAGAAGGTTCTTCTCAACAGCTGACACACAGGAAGCACACGTCATGCCTCTAACATAAAGATGGCATTTTTGCAAAGGCACATCTTTGTTACACGCAGAATCTGATGAGATTTTTGATGTTGGAGCTAATTGCAATTTGTTCTCCACTGATGAAAATTTCCTTGAACCTATAAAAATTAAAATAAAGAATAGGAATAGAAAATTTTAAGAAAAACAGTCAAGAAAACGTGTGAAATAGTGTGGAAATGACACATATATAAATGAATATTATAGACACAGAACGTGACGCCATCTTACTCCACCCTCTACTGTGTTGTGTGAAGCAACAGCTGGTAGTGAGGTACATGTGCACGCCAATATTAACTTCATTTTCAGCATTCTCACAGCCAATGAGCATCTGGCTGTGAGAAATGAGAGAACACATTAACAAAAAAAAAGAAATGGTACAAAAGATACACATATATATAATATATATATATATTCTTCTTCAGAACCGAGACAGCAAGTACAGTGAGCTGTGCAATAAAACGGACAATGCATGAGTTGTCCATTGTTGTCCCAGGTGCATGGATATGAAGGGCACTGCCTCTTTCAAAGTTTGTTCAATGTGATGTTTCTTTGCCTGACAGGGTCTCATATGAAAAAGTCGCAAGCAATTGTTAAAAAGCAGCATTATGTGTAAGGGTGAAGTAGAAGGACAAGTCGGGAAATTTCTTCACTGTGTGACAGAGAGCTTAGTTGGATTTCTGTGTGTTTCCGACACGCTTAGATAGGTCAATCAAAATTTAAATAATGGTATATATTGTAAAATAGTACGACATGTTTCCTATGTCATACCACTTCCATAATGATAACTATACAAACTATAACGATGTAACAGAGTGTAATCATTGCTAATATAGAACCAGAACAATGGGTGTACCCAGGAGTTTTTTTTTTTTTCAGGGAGGGGGGGGAGTGTTAATGGCTAACTTTAGCTACTGGTGGTACATGTAAAAGCAAGTAAATAATCTGGTATCACTTGATCGAAAAGTTAAAGGACGATTAAATTTTAGAGGTGTCAGAACCACCTTAAGTCCCCCCTTGTTATGACCATGACCAGAACAGAAAGCTTATAGAAGTACAATCTACAGTAGTAAGATCAAAGCAAAGCATAGTTATTATGTACCCTTCAGTTCATCCTGTCTTGCTTTGCATCAAAATCTGTTAAAGGGGCCATGCAACACTTTCAAGCATGATAGCAAAACACCGCCAATTGGTGATTAAAGCTCCTGAGAGCATGTGAGCCAAACATTATAGTACAGCACACGGACTGAAGCTTACACTTCATTCTCAAACTCAATTAGAAATTGGTTGCTCTTCTTTTGACAAATGATGTCACCAACACACATGACTGTGCCATAAACTTAAATTTCATTGCAACTGCCTGATTTAAGCTTGCATAGCTAGTAATGCTACTGAGGAACGCCGCGACATGCCCATGTGTTCACTCACAATCACACTGAAAGTAAGCTGCGTGTTCGAAAAAAAGAAAAGGCGCTGTTCAAGGTTGTGACACACAATGACAGACGGACGAAGCTTCTTGCCTTGTCAGTCCCTCCTCACGTAGCTTTCAGCGTGCTCACTGGTACAAAAGGAAAGAGAAAAAGCTTAAAGTGTGCCACGAATCCCTATAACTCCACTCTCATACATGACAGATTCTAAACATTTTTGTGGAAGTCGACTTGTGAAACAATAAACTCTTTTGATGTAGCAATTTTTATGAAACTGTGGAAAGTATTGCAGGGCCCTTTTAAGGCAATTAGCCTGAAACTAAAGCTATTAGTAACACCCTGTTAATAACAAATCCTTTGCGAAAAGAAACACAGCATAAAAATGAGTCCTGATTTCAAGATAGGCACTTACCATTGTCTAAGGAGGAAACAGACAAACATGATGCAGTTTTGCTAAACTGTACTTCAAGAAGTGGTGTTTCCTCTGATGCTATGGAGCCTTTTCGAGTCTGCTCCTTGATCTGACAGCCATAACCAGAGTCGCTGATAATTTCCACAATTTTTTGGCTTGTCAATAACGATGAGACATAGACGACGGCAGCCGTACCTTCTTGGAGAGACACCTTGACACCTTCAACTCCTTCAGTTCGAGACAACAGTCCTTCTAGGGAGGCCACACACGACATACATGTCATGCCTGTGATGCTGAACAATGATGAAACAAGGTCTGGAGGTCCTTGTTCACTGATGATCGTTGCCGAGTACCCTGCATTGCATACAGCTCGACACAGGTCGTATGCTCTCACTTCATAGCTGCAGAATTCAACTAGCATTTTCTGCTCTTCAATTGACACGGAAACCGTTTTTACTCCTGGTTTTGCTAATAGCACTCGTTCAACTGATGTAACACACAGGTTGCAAGCAACACCTTCAACAGAAAGAGTGACAGATGATGGCTGAATACTTTCAGGGAGAGTCACAACAAAGCCAAGGTTGTTTACCGTAGACTGAATAGCAAGAGGGTCGGTTTGAGTTGTTTCAAATGTAACATTGGCTCTGCCCTTATCCAAGGAAACATCAACACGGCAAACTCCTTTGATTTGTGCAACATTTGCCGTCACTTTGCCAACACAGTCGTTGCACATCATGCCACCAATGAGAAGTGTGATGTCTTCAAGGCTTGGACACGAATTCTTGGTGCGTGCATTGAAGCCACTCTCTATAACTGCTCGGGTGATCTCACGCAGGGTTACCTCGCTTGGATCATACTTGACGACGGCTTCATTTTCGTCCAGATCCACCTGCAAATAGCAGTTACACGAGCTCGTAGGGCGGCTTGTGTGCTTCCACGCAGGCGACAGGCAAGCGAGTGGAAGGCAGCCCGGTTCGCATTACAAATAGCAATCTGAAACCACTACACCAGCTCGGCGTGCTCTCCCGGGCAAGCTGCTTGACATCCGCTGTATTCACCTGTATGACTCAATGCTATAGTTATCCACTTATGTGAACAGAAACCGGCTAACGTGATAAACTATGCATATATTTAATTCGATTATATGCGCAATCAAAGCACGTTAAAACAACTAGCACGTACTCAAGCAAAAATTAGAACTTTATAACAATAATAACGCAAAGCTCAAACGGTTCGCACTGCCCAACATTACTCTCGTTTATTTTTTAAACTAAATATGACGTGATCCGAGAACTGTAAACACGTACACTGCAATGAATTAACTCACGTGAACAGTTTCAACACCGCTCAGGTTCACCAGCTTCTTGTTGATTATTTCAACGCAAACTGGACATGTCATTCCTTCCAGCAAAATAACATCAGTTCTCATGTTCGGGGCCATGGTTCTCTTAATTACCTGAAACAGAGAAACGTAAAGCATGAAGTTTACGAAAACTCTCGCGACGATAATATCCACTGTCATCCCAAACTTCGTACATATAACCGGTAACGACGAAAGGAACTGCACTCGTATATCTTCGATGTACCGCATACACAGGCACGAATTAGCTCCGATGGCTAGCAAGGAAATACTCAAAACCGAGGACAAAGTACTCCAATCATTGCTCGAATGTGCTGGAGTCGCAGCGCACAGACCGTAAAAACTGGCAAAACCAAAACAGCGCGGTAGCCTGCTAGACTTGACTTACTACGACTTGGTATTCACTGTTCAGTCAGTAAAGAAGTCGATATAAGCCAGTGAGGCATCCGAAGCCGCATGTGTGTGCATGCTCGCGTTCCGCACGCGCTCCGTGTTGACTTTTTGAGTGCTGTATGCGCTTTGCAATGCAGGTTCAGACGTCGAGTTGATAGTTTTATAGGTTACAGTACCATTTATCGTCATGTCTGAACATGTTGATTCGTCATGGACTTCATTGAAAGTGCACGATGAGGTCAGAAAGGCAATTCAAGACCTTCACTTCGAGAAAATGACGCCTGTGCAGGTGTGTAACTTTTGAATTTGAGACATGATGCGCTAGTTTATCCTGCCGAAAATGTGAAGCTAGATGCTTGTTTTACACAGTGCTAAAACGATGCCTTTGTGCGTTATGTCAAGTCGGATCAGTGTTCTGGCAAGCGAAGTTATGGGATACGCGCATCTTCGCTGTGAACTGCCTCGCTGCGCGTTGACCAGCGTGCCGGCTAATATGTTTTGTTTATTTGTGCTTCAAGGGTCTCAGAGGGACATTAAATCTGTTCGCATATTTATGCCATATCTAATGCCACTACTAGTATCACTTCATATGTTTTTTTTTTTTTTTTTTCAAGGAGCAGTTGTACGCTTGCGGCCTTGATAATGTCCTGGGAAACATCGTAGCACACTCCGCGTGCAAATGTAAACCCTCTCTCGCTTACTTTTTAGTTCCGAGATCACTTATGAAAACAAATAGTGAAATTTGAAAGCTACACTATGTATTGCTTCAGCTGCCCATTTCTAAGCTAGAGAAAAACAAGGTGCACATAATCAGCAGCAATTACCCCGCCGCGGTGGTCTAGTGGCTAAGGTACTCGGCTGCTGACCCGCAGGTCGCGGGATCTGGGCTGCGGTGGCTGCATTTACGACGGAGGCGGAAATGTCGTAGGCCCTTGTGCTCAGATGTGGGTGCACGTTAAAGAACCCCAGGTGGTCTAAATTTCCAAAGCTCACCACTATGGCGTCTCTTATAATCGTATGGTGGTTTTGGGACGTCAAACCCCACATATCAATCAATTATCAGCAGCAATTACAGATAAAATGTACAGTATGGACAATCCCCGTTGTGGGTATGAGCCAAGTGCTTTTAGGCAACTAAACAGAATTGTAGAGAGTATTAGCACTGGGCCCCGCCAAGCTAAAGTGGCCCACAGCTCTTGCTTTCTAGTGGCGCGAGCTGCCGCCGTAGCCGCACTCTTTCATTAAAGGCCAACTCCGGCAATTTTTCTAGATCAGTGGATCTGAATGAAATTCGCTGGGTACGTTTCTTTGCACATTTCCGTCATTTATGCCAAATTGCAGGCTTGAGAGATGCGCGGATTGTTTGCGAATGAATTATTGGCAACACTGTCTGTGTGATGTCATGTTTGGCATGTCAACGAAAGTACAGTGTACTAGAAAGTGACGCAGCTGGTGGCATCGCTATTTTGGCCACTACAGCGTTTATTGTGCAGGCCACAAGACGGCGGCGGCGGTGTTTCGTATGGGTATAGCACGGGAAAGCTTTCTTCCTTCCTCTGTGGTGTTTGGCCGGCGCTTCGTTGGTGTGGCTTTCATAGTTTTCATACTCTGCGCCGGCGGGACCAGTATATGGCCTCCAGTGTTTACCAAATAGTACGTCACACGCTGACAGGGCGCCCGGTTGGGTTTCGGTTTCAGTATTGCATCTTTTCGTTTCTTAAAAACTATTTTCGAATTTTCTGAGCATTTCAGCTATTGGGGTTGATACAAGAGTGTCTCAGGAACATAGAAACACCATTACCTTGACATGGTCGAAAAATCGCTGGAGTTGGCCTTTAAGCAACCGCTTCCGGTATGTGTGAAATTCAGCAAAATATTTCTAAACTCAAATTAATTCATTAAAAATAGAAATTACAACATCGATAGTTCTGATTCAACTGTAGAGTTTTAGATACATACGATATCAGAACATAAGTTTACGTACGAGAAAGGTCAGTGAGCCATCTGTATAATTAATGAAAATAAATGAGTTCATTTAACGAACAGATGGCTTTCTTGTGAATATATTTTAACTCTGCGCATCACTACATGGACTCAAGGGAAGAAGAGACAAACCGAATTTTTATTTAGTTTTATTCGGAACTGAATTTTTATTGGAAAACATGAACGAGAAAAGAACATTTCAACCTTCACACCCATGTGACCACACTAAAGCAAGAAAACGGCAAGTCAGCTAATATCTTGGACAATGAAAAAACCCTGATGCCGATGTGCGACTGCTCCTACTAGACACCTTAGTCGAAAGTGGTTTATTTCTCCTCACATTGCTTCACAAGTAGGGTGCCCAATACTTTGCATACGCAGACACTTTGGGTTGTCGTCATTTCCTATACTTCGAGTGCAAAATGGGAATGCAAGCCTAGAGATTCTAATTCAAAAACTTTCTAATGTCATGCAGTTTGCCTTATGGTTGCTTTTTCATTGTCTAGTTTTCCTTTTGCCATGTGTTTCCAACAGACTTACATAACTGATCATATCTAATCGATTACTTGTACCATTTATATATTTTGCGATTTATGGATTACTTGTTTTGCTCGGTAACTATTATTGTGGTTAAATTGATTTTTTTTCTGTGATCAGTTACATGTAACCTGTTACTTTATTTGAGAAACAAGCTCTAACTAGAGATGCAGCTTTTTGTATTTGCCATGAGCTCATGGCAGCAGATAGTGTGTGCAGACTGTGTACTGCCAGCTACAAAAGCTTGCTGGATCTGCAGTGGTGTAGTTTTCCACAACCCTCTGGAGATCCTGCAAGTTTTTGTGGTTGGCAATATATGCAACTCATGATAGTACATAAGTGTAGCTGCTTGTTTTGAGTATATGCTATGAGGCTGCAGCTGTACTTCTTTATGAGCGCCTTGTCTAAATGGCTGAGCTTTAGTCATACCATAAAGCCTTGTGCATGTTGTGTAATAGCTAAGGAGATTGGGCTCTTTGGTACGAGGTTCCTGGTAGCATAAATACATGGCACTACCAAGCTGCAAAATTTTTCAGGTTTTGAGCTGTTTTGTTTGAGGCAAGGTCATGTGAAAAACTTCTTTTCTGGTGTGAACAGAAATGCTGGGCATGGGAAATTATGAGGAAAGCTACCTAATAAATTTGGCTTTCTCTTAGTAATTCATTAATTACCTTCCTGAATTAATAATTGATAGGCATAGTCAGTTATATTTTTGATTGAAGTAATTGTTATCTGCAACTTTTTTTTTCTGTAATGTGCACTACTGTGATTTTCTGTTAGCAGCAGATAGTCTACACTTGTTCATTCTAGTTCCACTGTGTCTGTCTTTGTGTGTTTTTTCTCTTCCACTTGTGCAATATTACACCTAGATATCAAGGGTGAAAACTTGGGAATGTTGGTAGGACATAATAAATGTAAGGACAGCATGACAAACAAGGACTAGCAAAAAAGACTAATGTGTGTGTTCATCATAAGTCCTTGTTTGTTGTGCTGTTCATACATTTAATAATATAGAATTTCACCAGTTAACTTAGTTTCATGCAGGTAAATCTTTATGTCAATATAGTGGATGACCACATTTTTCTAGCTTTTTTTTTTTTTAGAATCAAATCAAATGGAACCTTTATTTCACATAGTATGGTTACATCGTTAAGACTATCCAGAATGTATATATTCTCTGCACAGAAGATTTATATTTTCTAAATAGTTCCTCATATTGTGATGGTTGTACAATCGCACTGTAGTCTTTTATTACACAGAAATTGGCAGTTTCATGAAAGGGACAGAAATAGCCTGTTGTCAAGGGTACTTCAACTGTTGTACTTGCAGTGCTTTAGCGAGACTCAATACTAAATAATTATTCTTTATATTGTTAAAAAGGTGCTGCAATACTTTGTTAAAAAGGTGCTGCAATACTGGTGCTCTAATTGCCAGCAAGCAGACGATGTGGAGCCCTACCGGTGTACCCAGGCAAATCAGACAAAACTGGATATGAGGATTACTACAGAACGTCGCTCCTTGTGAGCAATCCTCCCTGCCACTGAATCACTCTTTCTTGCGTGACTCCCGTCCGCAAGCGGTTACTCGGAAAGTTTTGCAGTACAATGCCAACGCAATGCGTGGCCGTAGGCTCCTCAAGCACGTATGCCTCCGCGGCGCGTTTGTGCTGTCTTGGCACCACCTAAAGACAGCGTGTTCGAAACTCGTTCATGCCGCATTGAAGTCGATGGTAAGTCAAGTTCAATTCAAGCAGCGTTTCTGAATACGGGGGTCAGACACTGCAAACCCACCAGTGGGAAGCCCGGACCAGCGTTCGATAAGAGGCATGTTCACGCAGCTTTCTTAGGTTAACACAGAAAAAACACACTCACTAAGGGGCACGTCCGCGATGTGCGTGCTCGAGGAGCGCGGAGCAGACGGTTTTTCTGTTGTTCACGTCACTTCCGGTCAGCCATAATGGCACCGTTTTTTCTAGTTTCGGTCTCAACAACACTGTCGTTTGCAAGTTTTTTCTAAAGTAAGCGCTTGTATTTTGAAGGCGGCATTTGGCAGGCAGCACTATCTCTAGCTAGGCTACCTATATATTGACTTTTTGCAGAGTGCCAAATTTCGTTGCAGTTGGCTTTTAGAAGAGCATATGGTCTTATGAATCTACTGCCACAAAAAGTTTGAGAATCGGTCAAGTACAAACAGAGTTACAAGAATCTGCCTCATTCTGTAGGCACTTTCCTTTTATACCAGTGTGTATGTTGAAAGCTATGCAGGAAGGAAAGAGGATGACAAAGGGGCAAGCAGATGTGTCCCTTCATCAGTGCACATCGTGATCTTTGGGCACCTTTTTTTCCTGAAAACCTTAGAGCCTCTTTTTCTTTGATTGTGTGGCTTTCAGTGTGATTGCAAGCACTGGAACAAGGCGACATCTTATGTCAACCACAGTAACTTTACAGCTCATTATGCGCAAATCAGCCAATGTCTGTGGACTTTGTACTTGTCACGTAGTCATTTTGGGTATATGGCGTTATTTATAGAAAGAAAAGGAAGTGATTTATATCTAATTTCTAGAATTAATTGTAAATTCCAGGCAGCATTTTCTGACAATGCTGAAAAAGTGTTGCAAGGCCATTGTGAGATGAACTGGAGGGTCATTCAAGTTAGTTGATCTTTCTATTTATGCAGGTAACAACAATACCTCTGTTTTTGTCAAATAAGGATGTTGCTGTGGAAGCAGTAACAGGCAGTGGAAAAACACTAGCTTTTCTAATACCTCTACTGGAAATGTTGCTCAAGAGGGATGAACCACTCACAAAATATGCGGTAAGTTAATATAATAGTGTGCCGCTTGTCATCATCACACTTTTAGAGCCCGATGGCATGAGTGCCATCTACTGATAACATCCAATACGAGATAGCATGCATTTGGGCATGTGCAGCCACACTAACGGCATGCTACAATAATCCTTTCAATGGGCGCTTGGCATCAATGAACTTCTTGTTGTTTAATTTTTTATTGCTCGTCTTGTGCTCTCTTTTTTCTTCCCCTTAGGTTGGCGCTATTGTTATCTCTCCCACAAGAGAGCTTGCCACACAGATTTACAATGTCCTTGAACACTTCCTCCAGTTTTTGCCACAGTTCACAGGACAGCTTCTCACAGGAGGCTCTAATCCCATAAATGATGTCAAGACTTTCAAGGAAAACGGGTAATGTCCTATTAGCTATGCTGGAAGTATTGAGGACGTAAGATATGTTGATTTTACTGTGCCTAATTACTTATTTTTGCAGAGCTAATATCATTGTGGCGACACCAGGACGTATGGTGGACATGTTTGAACGCACCGACGAAAGCTTCAGCTTTGCTGCTTGCGTGAAATCCATGGTACTGAAAATTTGTGCGGCGTCAAGCTGGGTGTTTCAAAAATCAGCATGATATATGTAATTGAATATGCGAGGCAAAGAAGCATCATGATCATGCTTCTTATGCTGCATGCACACCAGTGAGCAATATGAAAGGGGGAGCCCTAATTTCATTGAGGAAGCCATGGCACTTTAACATATAAGCTCAATAAAAGTGTTGGACAGTGATAAATATTCAGCAGTGGGACTGCTACTTATGTGTTTACATGTCAGGTTGTAATCACATAGGTTGTAATCATTGCTTGCTGGTGGTTTGATTCATATTGAAATTTTATGTATACTGTTGAAGTAGACTTTTTAGTCTGCATCTAAAATCTCATTTCATTTATTTTTCCCACAGCTTGTTCTAACTTATAAACTGCTCTTGTCTAACAGTGTACAAGTGAAGTGAAGCAGCCCACAAACGGTTCTCATTATTTATTTGATTTGTTCTTGTTGCCAGGAGGTACTTGTGTTAGACGAAGCAGACCGCCTATTAGACATGGGATTTGAAAAAAGGTACATCTTTGTTTTTTTGCACCTTTCTCCTTCTGATTTTTTTTTTCTGTGAATGTCAGTCTATAACTTGAATGTGTTACTTGCTAACAATATATTACTCATAGTATTTTTCAAATACCATGAGTAATATATTTTCAAAGCAAATTCATCAATATATTGTGCGTGAACTTCACTGCTCAGTGTGAACAGAATACATATGCACAGCACTGTACTGCTCGTATAGTGGCTCAATTCTTGAAATGCACAGCAAATCGTCATTTGTACAATTTTTTTTATATGAGGAATTCAGAAAGTGCACCGTATCTCTTGGTACAGGGTTTATTTTTAAGCCATCTCTGTGCATCATGAAAATTGTGTACTGGGACACATGCAGTTATTACTTGCATCACTAATCAATGGGTTGGCGTTGTCAAAGCCACATCGTGATAACTTATTTGAATGTCTTAGACAATGAGATAACAGAAGACGTAAGGTAAGAAAAACAAAGGATGCTGCACATTCTAACAAGCGACACTAAATACTCAATAGTAGGTATAATCTATGTGTTAAAGAGACCCTAAACCACCCAGAGGCTGACAGCGTTCTTGACAAAATCATGTATGGTAATGACGTAACTGACAGAACTCTGAAAGTGTGCGCGCGTCCTCTGCTCGACCAGTCAAAGAAAGCAACACTGCTTTCTACAAACTCTGTGGACAAAACCGTGGCAGATGCGATCATAGATAGCATAAAACGACTTAGTTTTGAAGGCACGTGCGCAGCCAGCGCATGCAGATTGAAAACGGAACTACCATTTGCCGCAACCACCGCACAGAAAATCGTGGTCACGGCGACGGGGTAGCTATCCACGTGCTCCGAGGGCACGAAGCTAACACAGTGGTAGATTAAAGGCAGTAAAGACATAAAAAAAGGCTAGAGCATTAGCATTTTAGTGTTCCTGTTCAAAGAATCTAGTCCTGTTTTTTCGATGGAGGCGAAAATGTTGTAGGCTCATGTGCTCAGATTTGGGTGCACGTTGAAGAACCCTAAGTGATCTAAATTTTCAAAGTCCTCCACTACGGCATCTCTTGGCGTCTGCGGTAACCATCCTTGAATCCTCAGGGATGGTTGCACCATCTGTCAATCAAGCACAAGTGGGGAATCTACATGAAGAGCAATTTTTCAGGCATTTAATTTCTTCTTTATGCAAGTTAATTGAAAACTGGCTCACGTATGTGCGTCCGTTATTAACAGTATGCCAGGCCTCAATCATTGGACATGTTTCATTAACCTTATGTCTGTATAGGACTTTGCATTTTTCAAATTTTGCCATGCAATTACAGGTGCAACTATACAATGTAAGATTAGGTGACAGCCCTCTAGATTATGACCTTCTTTGCTCATTTAACCTCTGATTATTACAAAATCCTGTGTGGCCTACACAGAAGCAGCCACAATTGAAGGAAACTTTTTTATACCATCAATACTATACATTTATATCTGCAAATTTATTGGTGTGTTTCATAAAAGAAACGTCTGTCTGCTATTTGCCATTTCCCTGCTCATTCTTTCTCTTCATGGCGACACACATCTTTCGTAGCTCATTGGCAGCAGCAAAACAACGTCCTTACTATTCTTCAGGCCTATCACCCAAATAAATAGTATGTCTTAAACAAAGATATGCAGTCGACTGAGGTTGCACGGCAGGCTTGTTAGTTATTCATGTTGTTCGAGGTATAACGCATCCAGGACGAGACAGAGAAGAAGACGTGTATGTGTTCTGTGTCTTCTTCTCTGTCCCGTCCTGGATGCGCTATACCTCGAACAACAAGGATATGCAGTAACTGTTCCACCAAGTGAAGTTGTACTGTGGTGCATGAAATGTTGCGAGGTGTGTTACATTTGTATATACCTGTGCATGATAAAATCAAGCTACTAATTTCTTGATATGCTGCCTTCTTTTGCTTGACATACTTGATAATTCAGTAGGTACAGTTATACTTCATTATGCCATGGTAAGTATTTTGTCAAGACATTTGCATATACATTTTTCTTTCCTAGTGTACGAGTTTTGTTCTTTTTTTGTTTTATAAATCTGTTAACCTACACTTTTTCATCTACAGCATCAACACGATCCTGTCATTCTTACCCAAGCAGAGAAGGACAGGCTTGTTCTCAGCTACTCAAACAAAAGAAGTTGAAGATCTCATTCGTGCTGGACTTCGAAACCCAGTCAGTGTTACAGTGAAAGAAAAACCAGCTGAATGCAGCCACACACAGCGCACGCCGGCACTTTTAAAGAATTTTTACATTGTAAGGCTTTTTTATCTAAGATGAAAACTGTGAAGTGTAGAAATTGCCTTGGTTTCTTTTTCAGCTTTGTGAGGCCGATCAAAAGCTGAGTACTTTGGTGGCCTTTCTTAGAACCCATTCAGAAGAAAAGCACATGGTCTTCTTCAGCACATGTGCCTGTGTCGAGTATTTTTCTGCCATCCTTGTACAGTAAGTCCTGCTTTATTGCTTAGGAATGGTAAAATATTTGTAAAGAAAAAAAATTGCTGCCTGAAAATTTTTAGTGTGTAACTTTGTTTCTCGCCATGTTTTATCTTAAGTTTTATAATCCATGTGCTTGTACAATGAAGAGTGCAGTGATCTTGCTGCTGAGAAGTTCTAACTTCTTTTTCTTGTGCAGTTTATCTAAATCACACTGGAATCTGCATAGCAATCAATGAGCAGCGGAAGAAGCACAGACAATACAAAAAGGCGAAAGTGCACAGGACGGGCATAGACTTCCAACTGATTTCGCAATATATCAAATTCCTTTGTCATGTGGCAGGTACATGCAGGCCAGAGCAGTCATTGTTTTAACTAGAGGGCAAAGAAACATGGCTTGTCAGTGCCTAACAAATAAGGTGGATGTTTGCATATAATTCTGAAACTGTGGATGCACTTGGATATTTGAAAACATGGTCTTCCCAAAGAAAGCAGCAGATAGGCTGCAAAGAGAAATTGTTGAGGCCTACTACACTGCTAGGAGTGCAAAATAATGCGTAGACATGCCATTGCTGACTTTGTAAAGAAAAGAACTGAATTTCTTGGATAGTGTCGCACAATGTTATGTTTGTATGTATGTTGTGCATACATGCTTAGTGTTTTGAAGGCTTTCTTGTTAAAAAAAATCTTCACTCTGCATAGTTGTTCTTACGTTCACTTGTCTTTTGGGTATTCATTCTGCTTCTGTGTGCAAAGAAACTGGTGCACATAATCGTTAAACTGAAATGTGCATTGTTGCCATGTTGTATATTATCCTTTTTAGTATGACAAAATATATGTTTAAAAATATCATGTTTCATGGTGGAATGTATATTGGTTATTTTATTAAAACTCATGTGGTACGTGTTGACAGATGTGCTTTTGTAGCACTTGTATTGGATTTGGAAAATATAATCGTAACTCTGTGACTGTTCTCTCTACTTGTACCTTCTTTGTTAAAGCATGAATAAACATCACTGAGCTTTACAAGCTTAGATTATGAAAAATGAATAATTAAAACCACTTTTCTAGCTCTGACTGCAATGCCTAGAAGACGTGTTTAGGTGAAAAATGAAGACCTAAATTGAAGAAACATTAGAAACTGCCTACTGTAAGCTCATGACGAGAACCGACACACTCAGCGTGGTATGGCTAATGGCTGGAAGCTCATGAGTCGCAAGTAAAGATGCTAGGCACTGGCTAAAAAGTAATTATGTCGGAAGACTGCTTTTGCAAGTCAAACTTTTTCAAACTATTAAAAAGTCATGGATGTGTCTGAAAAACATTGACACTTACAACTTACATGGATATCAGGCATTGTTCCAGCAATCTGTCTAATTTTGCTATAAAAAAAAATGACACTCAATATCAAAGCAATGCATGACCTACAGACGCTATCCTTATGTAAAAATATTTTGCCTTTACATAAGTAGAACTAAGATGCATGCTTAGCATCTCTATAAATGAGCCTACAACTATACCTGTAGCACTTTGGAGTGCCTCTATTCTGTAGCTATTAATCCATTCCGCTACGATAATAAGAGCATTCTGTGGTATCGAATAGTAAAGATCTTTGAGTCGATTGAAAAGATATTCAGCTGTTTAGTCTCATTTTCTGCAAAAAAACACACAACTCCCTCAAAATTCTTTACTGCAGATGCGCACTTAATTGGAAAGGAGTTTAACTAAGGAGGTTGCTCAAGCCCTAGAGATAGAAAAAGCCCGATGTGTCCTGTGTGAGCATGCCATCTGTGATGATCAAATTGATCATGTGATGCTTTTTATATCTCTTGTGATTTCCTACCTTTTGTTTATTCATGTACAGTAAGTACTTATTCTGCATTACTAAATAAAAATTCAGTTATGAGTGCAGCCTGTGTCCGTTTGCTGTGCCATGATTATGTTACAGCTGGCGCTGTTTTGCTGCAAGTATGAACCAACTAGCCCAAAAATACGCCTTGACACGTATTTTGTGGTGTGGGTGCATGGTAACTCTATGTAACCAAAAGTTAACTGTAGCTCTCCACTTCAGCTATTCATCGTGCGCTCACTGCACTGTTACAAAACATTAAAGTGGTCATTTCCGATCATTTACCTGGACGTTTCCATTGCTGTGTGTTACATTGTGGTGTCATACTTTGTTTATTTATTTTCTGGAAAACAAAGTTAGGGAATTTTGTTTAATAAACAGTAGCCCTCGTGAGAAGTATAGATCAAGCTAATAGTGAGTGATAGTTTTGGCAATGTATGTGCCCTATGAAATAATGAAACACCTGCACTATTAAAACTTGTGAAAAAAGCACATGCTCTAAAGCACATTGCACATAGTTAATATTTTTTATTCTACTCATTACTGTGCTTTGTCTTTGCAAGCTTGGTATTGTATCTTTCACAGACTACTGAAAAACATGACCATTATCAGCATTCATGGCAAGATGAAGAGGAAAAGGCAGAAGATCTTCAACAGATTTATGAAAATGGACAAGTAATGTGTTTCTCATCTGTTGAAGTCATTCAAGAGTTAAATAAATTCAAGAGTCTTTTGAATTACAACTTCTTTACTATTTACAGGGGTGTGCTTGTTTGCACAGATGTTATGGCAAGAGGAGTTGACATCCCAGATGTCCAGTGGGTCGTCCAGTATGATGCTCCAAAATCATCCAGGTTGTTTTTTTTTTTTCATTCTTTTCCATACATTTCTGTGCATTTTGTTCATCTCAGCTTCACGAAGATGGATGTTGTATATGGGAGATAAAGTTATTAGATAAGAGCTGCTTTTTTTTTTAGCTGATCAGGTGGTTGCTAGTTACTTTTCTTGCTCTGCTTTTCAGAAAGCTGCAGGCCCACATTTAGTATATACATTTTCAATTGTACACATTGCTTGTTGGGCATTCTGTTCATTTTTAAGAAAATTTGTGATCTAAAAGCCAAATCTAAATCTGTTCGAAACAGGTTTCATTTCTTATTAATATTTTTTTCTAAGTTGCCCTTTTAGCTTCTACTTTTACATTCAGAGGAACAGAAGAAAATATTGATGTGTAGAAGAAAGAGAAAACATATCTAATGGATGGAATGCGATACCATTTTTTAAAAATCTTTCTTGCTTCAGCACTTGGTTGAACATTGGCTGTCATTGATATTTTCAATCAAGATGAA
Source organism: Rhipicephalus microplus (assembly GCF_043290135.1). Classification (NCBI taxonomy): domain Eukaryota; kingdom Metazoa; phylum Arthropoda; class Arachnida; order Ixodida; family Ixodidae; genus Rhipicephalus; species Rhipicephalus microplus. The sequence goes on from NC_134710.1 coordinate 234,028,886, forward strand.
TAACTAACCCACTTGTATATTTTACGTTTCTGTGCAAAGTGGAGGGGGAAATTATTTTTATCTGTTTTTGTTATTTTTGTAGCCCTTTGAATGAATTTTTGATAATCTGAAAAAAAAAAGTGTTCATCTAAGCTGATTAAATGTTGGTCACGGCCACAAGTTTCTAAACATTTAACCATAGGTCAGTGTCATGATGAAGCTGTTGCACGGTTATATATATATATATATATATATATATATATATATATATATATATATATATATATATATATATATATATATATATATATATATATATATATATATATGAAATAGATGATCAGAGTTTCTTCCGGCTACCGTAAAAAAGTTATAAACTTCGAGAATAGTGCAGTATAGGAAACAAAACAATACAATATTTATTTAATCCTAACAAATTCGGCTGGTGGACCAGCCTTCTTCGGAGGATGTAAGTGAAATGATACAAGTTCCCGTAGCAGACGGTCACCCTCACAGTTTAAAGACCCTCCAAAAAAAAGAGGAGGGTCTTTAAACTGTGAGGGTGACCCTCTGCTACGGGAACTTGTATCATTTCACTTACATCCTCCGAAGAAGGCTGGTCCACAAGCCGAAACTATTAGGATTAAATAAATATTGTATTGTTTTGTTTCCTATACTGCACTATTCTCGAAGTTTATAACTATATATATATATCAGGTTTACTCTCGCATGAGACACAATTGTCAGCAACCTTCACACAGATTTACTCACACGCAGGACATATTTACATGACCTCATGGACACACGTGACACGTGGTGATATTGTTGGCTTGGGCTTTATAAGGAACCTCACTGGCGAGGCAGCAAAAATGCATAAGTGTGCATTGGAAATGCATATCATAGCAGTAGCAATTATATGCACACTCCAGATGGATTTTTGCTGCCTCGCCAGTGAGGTTCCTTATAAAGCCCAAGTCAACAAAATCACCACGTGTCACGTGTGTCCATGAGGTCATGGAAATATGTCCTGCGTGTGAGTAAATCTGTGTGAAGGTTGCTGACAATTGTGCCTCAAGCGAGAGTAAACCTGCTGGATGCTTCTATTGCATAAAAAAAGCTACGGAGGTGTCTCAGAGTAGTGGATTCAACAAAAAATGCATACTTTGACTGGCCAGGCTTCGTTGCCTGCAGTTGCATGCACTTTATCTCTTGAGGGGTCAGCAGAGAGTGCATACATTTGTGCATATTGTGTTCTCACAGCAAAGTTTGTGTAGAAGCCATAGACAGCACTAAGGCTGCTTTTCTCACTGCATTGCATATCAGCTGTGCGGAATCCTGCTATGCGGGGGAAGAGTTAACAGAAGTAAATTGACACCCAACCGTTTGTAGCAAGAAGCCACAAGGAAATCCATGTGGATTTCCCTGAAAGAAAGCTTCTTAGTAGCCAAAAAATTAATCATGGTTCGGGGATCGAACCTGGGACCAACTCTTTTCTGGAGTGGTTGCCCTACCAATTAAGCTAATCAGGAAGCTAAAGAATGGCAGCTGGAGGGTGAATTCATCGACAGCTTCAAGCACATGGACACGTGTTATTGCAAATCAGTTCTGTACCATCCCACTAGGCGGCTCTAGGGTTAATAAAGGGAAATTGACAGCCACACTACAACCACCCTGCTGAGAGACTTTCTTTTGAGGCGATTGTAAACTTCTCTTTGTTTTGCTCGCTGCCACGGCCACATTTCTTACAGCAACATTTTGTTCGGATATGCAAGTTCGCATGTTAAACGATTAGCCTTACTTGGAATGAAATTCCGATTTGTTGCTATTAAAGTGACTGTGTTATTCTTGGGGGAACTGGCACTTTTTTTTTACTGCATATTGCATTGCCATATAAAACCTCTGGTTTACAAACTACGTAGCTAAAAGTGAATCATGGGAGGAACAAACAGCCCTCTCAATATTTCCTGCATACCTATAATTCTAGTTTTGTAATCAAGAAAACAAGGAATTTCAAATGCATGTATTGCATAAAAAAACAAGGTAAACAAGTATTTATGCATTGTTTAGTCATTAGCATGACTGCATTTGTACATGAAAAGTACACCGAGTGTTCAACATTTTTGATTTAAAAAGATGTAAGTGCGCTGAATGTTTTTTTTCAAAAGTGCAGTACCAACTGAGAGGGGTCTGTAAAAGCAAGTTTACCAGAGAGCTAAAATAATGATTGAGGTACAGCTATGGCCCTATATGCACTGCGGTGGAAGGAATATGGCAAGCTTAATGTCAATTGCCAACCTGGAACTAAAGCCATTTTGCTGATGAAAACAGTAAATAGGAAGAGAGTATTTCTGTCACTATGTCATATCTTCCTAGCTTTGTTGATCTCATTAATAAGATGTAGTTTCATTGTTGAAGAACTGAATTAGCTGTCACAGCATGTTTTAATGTCCAGAAATGTACTGACCAAATATCCACTGTCAAAACCACTAAGCTCGCGAAGAAGAGTTTAATGGAGACAAACGAATAGGCATGTTGAAATGCTGAATTTCACTAAAGTGAGGACCAAAAGAAAAGCTCAATTCTGCGTGCGGCCAATAGGTTTGTCTTTTATAATTGGGGAATCATTTTTCTTTTGTTTCAGCTCATTTATTCACCGCTGTGGGAGGACCGCGAGAATGGGAAATGAAGGCAATGCTGTGCTGCTGCTGATGCCCAGCGAGGATGCTTACATCAAGTTCCTAGAGCTGAATCAGAAAGTAAGGTGTTGCTGTGAAGTTTTAAAATTAGAGCTGCATTTCAACTTAACTGAGTTGGTATTTAACAGGTTTGTGTGAATATCAATTTTTTGGTTCAAAGAGAATAGAAAGAAATAATTTCTAAGCGTATAGTAGTGGGACTTGCATAAAACGTTGGCCCAAGTGCCATATCTTAACAAATCTGAAAAAAAACAAAGCAGATAAGTTACTTTGGAAAAAGACTGGTTTATCTCTGCTTTATTGTTTTGGTTCTGTCATTCAGATATTTTCTTGCAAAAACACATGTTCAACATTTCTTACAATTCTAGCAAAAGACAAAATTTGTTTACAGGTTTTCTCTCTGTTGTGGTTACTTAAATTTTATTGTGGTTGAGGTTGTGGGAGGTGACCGTGCTCTTTGAAATGTCATACTTACCAGCAAGCATAATTTTCGTGATGCCACCACAATCAAATTCATTTATGATTTTCTGCTTTGTCTATAGTATCAATTCCTTGTGCAGGCGTTTCAATGCCTAAGTTGTTGAGCTTTGCATGAATACAAAACTAAACAAACAAGAGTTTGGTGTTTCGTTAAAGTGGCAGTTTCCTTTGCATGATTTCCATTCATCGAAATTCCAGTGTAGCTAAAAACAAAAAATCTGAGAGTAGAGTGATCTAATTTTTATTAATTACAAATGCCGAGTAATGTTTTTCATGCCTGGTTATTGCCTTTTTGCCTAATAGGTTACACTGGAAAAGATGGATCCACCACCATCGATTCATGAGATTACATCAAGAGTGAAAAAAATGGCAATGAAAGACAGGCAAGTTGAAGAAGGAAGCTAATGTGTTCTAGTATGTGTGCATGTCAGGAAATGAATTTTGAGCTGTACTGGAACATTAACAACCTTATTATCCTCCTAGGGCAGTTTACGAGAAAGGAATACGGGCCTTCGTTTCATACATCCAGGCATACAGCAAGCATGAGTGTTATCTTTTATTCAGGATAAAAGGTATGCTTAAAATATGTGTAGTGTTTGCTCGGTACATTTGATCACTGCCTTTCTTTGATAATTATCCAGACCTTGACTTTGCAAAAGTAGCTGAAGGCTTTGCCCTACTGAAAATGCCATACATGCCTGAACTCAGAGGAAAGAAGATTGAAGGCTTTGAAGCTACCAGCATTGACGTAAAGTCAATCCCATACAAGTGAGTTTTGTATGCTTGTAGGAAATCCCTCAAACGTCTTGCTGATTTTTTTCTCCTGGTTTTAGTTATATTGTTTCTTGAATTTATTTATATTGGTAGCTCTAATTATGCAAGCTGTTTTATAATTCTTTTAGTTGCAAGCACCTTCAGTGGCATAAGCACCCACAGTTGCTACATTAGAGGGTGCTTCAGCCTGGGAGCTTGTATCTCAATTTATGCATGGTTCAGCTTTTTTGTGGTTATGTAACTGAGCAAGCGTGTTTTGCTGTCTTTTTTTTTTTTTCAATATGTAGGCGTCACCATAAAATTAAAATGAAGTAAGATTACAGGCGTGAAAATGGTAAGCTTACACCAAACTGAAACAAAAGTAAAGAAACAGGCTCACATAAATGCAACCGAGGGGTATATTCCTTTCGCTATTTAGTACATTTTTGTCACTTGTATCGTATCTAAGACTTCTTGCTTTTGAATATGTTTTAGTAATGCTTAAACCAGTTATCAAATTCGAATAAAGTGGTTATAAAGAGACATATTTGTTAATGAAATGAATTATACAAACATTTGCCCCACCACTTTGAGAGTACATTAGCAGTTGCCCTGATGTAACATATCAGATTTATAACCAAAAACTATAGCCAATCATTATAGAATATTTCAAAAATTGAGTTCATTTCAAATTTAAGAATTGCTAGTAGTAGTTCCATTATAATGTATTTTGCTTCACAACATCTCAGAGTTGCTACTGCATCATGCTGCTGTATTCATCTTATTAAAAGCATATTGGCACCCTCTTTGTGCAACCCATTGAATCAAGTTAGCAGTATTGCCTGGGCAGGGTGTGGTCTCAGAGATACTGAGCATGGTTTCGGAGTACTATGTACATAAAAATCTTGTTTGTCATGAGTGATTTGACTTGCTAGAGAATTCTGGGACTCCCTTTTCTTATGCAAGATCCTTTGTACCTACTAAGTGACTTCTTTTTTCAAAAGACATACCTAGAGATACAAGCTTTCTAGAACGGCGGTTTCTGCATTTGGTTTCTCGACATTGTTGCACTCTAAAACTCAAAATGTGCCCACGAGTTTACTGTTCCTTAAATTATCTATTTTCACTTATTTCAGGGAAAAATCCAGAGAAAAACAGAGGCAAGCAAAACTGAAGAGTAAACTGGAATGTAGCACTAAAGATGTCAAGGTAAAGCCAAAAAAGGTAACAATCACATGTTTGAATATTGCTGTGAGGATTCAATACCTCTTCTTTCGCATTTTCCTTACCATCAGAAAAAGAAATTATTAATGTGGTGAATTTCGCTCTATTTGCAATAGCATATCATTTCATTTTTGCCCTACAGTTTTATGGTTAAAACATATTGCAGATTACTGAGTCTTTTTGTTAACCATTGCACTGCCCTACTGAGACTCCTTGATCATCAGTGGCTACATGTATGGAAAGTTGCTCAGTAAAAGTTCATGAACAGCTTTTACAGCTGCTTTGATGCAATTCACTGCTAGCATGATAATAAATATTTGTGAACTTGCTCAGGACATTCTGGTTGACTAGTCAATTTGCATGCCTGCGCGTTACCAACTAGCCAGTGCTTGCTTCGAGTGTCTGCTGTGTCCATCTGTGTCAAAAATTTGATGTGTGCTGTGATCACATAGACATCTTTGTATTGCCAGTGGTGTGGGGTGGCGTGTTCACTATCTGATCTTATTATGCTACACATCCTCATCTGAGTACTCTGAGAACTGCTGCACCAGATGCTGAAGAAAGCATAACTGTCAGGGCCAGGCAAAACTTCCAAGTACATGAATTTCCTTTCTCTCTTTTCTGTTCTTTTCCTTTTTCTCGGTTTTTGTTAGATGCCTCTTGTGAATTCCAGTTTTCATCAACAAAACTATTATATGTATGAAATGGGCACTTTGAGCATGGTTATTTTATTCCTTGCTTGATTCTTTATTAATGCCACAAAAAATGACTTCAAAAGGATCGAGGTAGATTGACTGTAGCACTCCATGTTTCACCGTGGAAGAGCTCAGTCTATGGCAGGGATAGGATTAAATGTTAATTGGTGAAAGTATGAGCATCATAGTTGTTAGTCTTGGGTGTTTATTTTTTTCCCCAAGTCTTTTGCAGACTACATTCTCACAATGTTTAATATTGCTCTAAGGACGAACTGTGTAATGATGCTCTCATTAGGAATAGCTCACTTGGCTTTGAAAGTGTACTTTAAGGCCCATATTCACAAAAGCTCGTCAACTCGAAAATCCACTTCAAGGGATCCTTGAGGACCATTTCGCGATGTTGTTTCTGCAACGGGAAAAGTTTCAGGATGCCTTGAGGTCAAGTTTCAAATTGATGAGAATTTGTGAACACGGGCCTAAGGGTGCGAAAAGATGGCCGAATCGAGTTGCTATTGCCGCTTCATTTCATGTGGAACACTAAAGCTAAAACGTAGAATGTTTGATGAGTGATTTTGCTGGCTCTGTGCACTTGTACTTCGATATAATTGCATTCTGAAAACTCTTGCAGGCAGTGCATTTAGAAATATTGCTTCTTTACCTGAATGGGAAACTTAAAAAACAACTTGTCACTGCAAAACTCACAAGTAAGGGAAAATAGAAGAAGAACCACATGTTTGTAGCACGTTTGTAGACATCTAAAGAAAAGCTTTGCAGTAGGCGAAATATTCGTCCTAGTCAAGGATTCGAACCTGCGACCAATGCCTTTCCAGGGTGGTCGCTCTACCTATTGAGCTAACCAGGAATCCAGTAATTTGCAACGCGAGGCGAATTTTCGACAACTCGAAGCATACGTACACAAGTACTGCAAATGAGTTATGCGGAAGCCTGCAAGGTGGCGGAAGAGTTAAGAAAAGGGAAATAGACAACCACCTGTTTGTAGCACGAAATTACAAGGAAACCCGTACAGATATCCCAGAAAAAAGAAAAAAAAACAGCTTCTCAGTGGCCAATTTCTCATCCAGCCACTTGTGAGAGCTGAATACTGTAGCCTCTGAAATGGCATATTGTGCTGGATAGGCCAATAATAGTAAAAATAACTTAGCAAATTCACATATGATACATGCACATTAGCACATTCAAGTGATAAGTTCCAGGGATCCTTCTAAGATGTTTCCAGAGTTGTATAGCAGGGAAAAACATTGGCATATGATAAAAGGCAGACATTATATCTAATCTAGCTTGTAGCCCAGCATTCATTTTTTTTTGGGGGGGGGGGGGGGGGTGCTTGCTTAAGAGCACGACTATTTCATTGAGCCTGGTGAGTCGATGTCATACGACTTGTATGACTTTTGTCAATTAATTACCTTTGGGAGAAATACCAGCAAAGTTCTACTCTTTCTTCTTACTGGGTGCAGTAAACAGAATCTATTAGATTAGATTGTGGTGTTCTACAAATTTTCGCTACAAAATTTACACCTCAAGCTTGTTGCTTGGTTTTTTGACAGCCTTTTTCGAGCTCTCTCTCTCTTTTTTTTTTTAATACATCTGCTGGACGCCAGCTGTATAATTATACTCTCTAAAGGCGCAGTAGCATGGGGACTCAGGCACATGGGTAGATGATACACTGACGAAAGCATTGAATATATTGTCACGACGCAGACACAGCAGGAGTTCGATATAGAAGAGCTCACTTTAATTAAAAATGAAAGGCGCTCGGAAAGAGGACCGGGCAAGAGCTTCGTCTTCCTCTCTGGCTGTGCGAGCTCTCCTCTGCAGGTTGAATGCGGCATTTGCCTCCCTCCAGGAAGAGCATCGACCCGATGCTCGGCAACAGAATACGCGGTGTATCTATAGTTGACGTATTACGCAACTGGCTCACTGAAATATGGCTTCATTCGCACAACGTGTATGATTTCAGATTTTTGAGCTCGCGAGGAACTGTCAGGGATGACCTCATAATTCACGTCACTTAGGCGCCGTATAACATTCTAGGGACCAAAGTACTTCTTCAGTAACTTTTCACAAAGGCCGCGTCGGCGAATAGGGCTCCAGACCCACACTTTCTCGCCAGGCTGATAAGTGACGTATCGGTGTCGCAGGTTATAACGTTGTGCGTCGTAACTCTGCTGTCGGGCGATTCGCACGCGTGCTAGCTGCCGTGCCTCTTCAGCTCGTTGGGTAAAGGCTTGAACATCCGTGTCTGTATCCTCGCAGTCGTGCAGCAGCATGGCATCAAGCATTGTCATCACTTCACGGCCATAAAGAAGACTAAATGGCGTGCTCCGTGTAGTTTCCTGCTGCGCCGTATTATAGGCAAACGTTACGTATGGTAGAACGTCGTCCCAATTTTTATGATCCACGTCGATGTACATACTAAGCATATCAGCAATTGTCTTGTTGAGGCGTTCTGTTAAGCCGTTGGTTTGTGGGTGGTAGGAGGTAGTTTTTCGATGCGCTGTTCCACTCAAGTCAAGCACTGACTTGAGGAGCATAGCCGTGAAAGCGGTACCTCTGTCTGTTATTATAATTCTAGGAGCGCCATGCCTCAGAACGATATTTTCAATGAAAAATCGTGCCGCTTCTACTGCGGTTCCACTTGATAAAGCCTTTGTTTCTGCGTAGCGAGTAAGATAGTTCGTAGCGACAATTACCCACTTATTTCCAGTATGCGAAGTCGGGAATGGTCCAAGGAGATCCATTCCGATTTGTGCAAAAGGCATGGTGGGCACTTGAACTGGTTGCAACAATCCGGCTGGTTTTAAAGGTGGCGATTTTCGTCGTTGACAATCGAGGCACGTGCGCACGTAATGCTTTACAGTGCCTGGAAGCTTCGGCCAGTAGTACTTTTGTTGGATTCTGGCCAATGTGCGCGTGTATCCGAGGTGGCCGGAGGTTGGCTCATCGTGGAAAGCGCTCAGGATCTCATCGCGAATGGATGTCGGGACGACAAGTAAGTGGGCATTTCCGCTGGGGGCAAAGTTCTTCTTGTATAGGACACCACTGCGCAAGCAGAATGATGGCAAGCTCCTTGCAAATATCTTGGGAACGCTTGTAGACTGGCCGTTAAGAAAATTAATAAGAGGGAGCAACTCACTGTCTTCTTTCTGCTTAGACGAAATGGTGACCGTGTCGACCACTCCTAAAAATGCCATGTCATCATCTTCTGAGACATCATCTTGCTTTATAGGCGACCTGGATAAGCAATCAGCATCAGAGTGCTGTCGTCCCGACTTACAGACGACCGTCATATCGAATTCTTGTAGGCGTAAGCTCCAGCGCGCTAGCCGACCGAATGGGTCCTTCAAGTTGGTCAGCCAGCAAAGAGAATGGTGGTCGCTGACTACGTGGAAGGGACGGCCGTAGAGGTATGGGCGAAACTTCAGAACTGCCCATACTACAGCAAGACATTCCTTTTCCGTTGTGGAATAATGGGACTCGGCACGGGAAAGCGTCCTACTTGCATATGCAATTACTCTCTCGGCTGAGTCTTGCCACTGGACGAGTACAGCGCCTAAACCTACGTTGCTGGCATCAGTGTGGATCATGGTTGGAGCGTCCTCGTCAAAGTGAGCAAGCACAGGGGGTGTCTGCAGGCGCTGTCGTAGACCGTCAAATGCTGCTTGTTCCTCTTCGCCCCATAAAAATGGAACATCGTCTCTCGTTATGCGTGTTAAGGGCGACGCTATGTGCGAGAAATTGGCGATAAATCTGCGGTAGTAGGCGCAAAGGCCAAGAAAACGTCTTACGGCCTTCTTTTCTGTTGGCACCGGAAATTTTCGGACGGCGTCGATCTTGTCGGGGTCCGGACGAACACCTTTATGGCTCACCACATGTCCTAAGAATCGGAGTTCCTTGAAACCGAAATGACATTTCTCAGGTTTCAGCGATAAGCCAGCGGACCGTATTGCTCGAAATACTAATAGCAGCCGTCTTAGATGTTCCTCGAATGTTAATGAGAAAACAATGACGTCGTCGAGGTATACCAGACATGTCTGCCATTTAAGGCCTGATAGGACGGTATCCATCAGTCTCTGAAATGTTGCTGGGGCTGAGCACAATCCGAAGGGCAAGACTTTAAACTCGTAAAGCCCGTCAGGCGTAACAAAAGCAGTCTTTTCTCTGTCCCGCTCATCGACCTCGATTTGCCAATAACCGCTTTTCAGGTCCATCGACGAGAAGAAGCGTGCATGCCTCAGCCTGTCAAGTGAATCGTCAATACGCGGTAGTGGATATACGTCTTTCTTTGTCACGCGGTTCAGCTTGCGGTAGTCTACACAGAAGCGTAAGCTGCCGTCTTTCTTCTTAACTAGCACTACCGGTGATGCCCAAGGGCTTTTTGACGGCTGAATGATGTCATCATTGAGCATTTTCTGGACTTGTTCTTGGATTGCTTCGCGTTCTTTCGGTGCCACGCGGTATGGGTTTTGTCGAATTGGTCTTGCCGTCTCTTCCGTTATAATTCGGTGCTTTGTCAGTGGCGTTTGATTTACCCTCGAGGTCGACGAAAAACAATCTTCAAACTGGCCGAGAATATCTAGAAGACTCTGCCTCTGCGCTGGCGATAAATCTGTGCTCACGTCGACAGGCAGTGGTGTTGAAGCGGCCGGTGTCTCTGCCTGTTGTACTGCGAAGCACTCGCAGAATTCTACAATTTCTTCGAAGTATGCAACTGTGGTACCCTCTGCAATGTGTCGACGCTCGTTGCTGAAGTTTGTCAACAGGACCTCTGCTTGCCCAGACACTACACTGACGAGACTTCTGGCAATAGCGATTCCTCGAGAGAGTAAAAGCGTCGATATTTGTTCCGCGACACCTTCTCCACTATGCTGCGTGTTACACGTGACAGAGACGAGGCGGCATGACAACGGTGGCATGGTCACGTCGTCAATCACGCGCATGGGCTTGCGCTGCAGCACTGCGCTATGGTCCGCTGAGAAGGTCAGTACACCGTCCGGTATATTTATAATGGCACCGTACTCCCGCAGGAAATCCATACCCAAGATGGCCTGTTTACAACACTCAGCAAGAATAACGAAGGTTGCCACGAATGATGAATCCCCGATCTTGATTCGTGCGGTGCACTTTCCGGTAGGTGTCAGCAGCTGGCCTCCGGCTCCTCTAATTTGCGGCCCCGTCCATTTCATTTTTACCTTCTTGAGTTGGTTGGCCAGACTCGCACTCATTATTGAAAAGTCCGCACCAGTGTCGACCAGTGCGGTCACGTCGTGACCGTGAATTGAAAGTGTAATGTCGGCGGTGACAATCTCGTCTTTCGTCGGTTCATTCGCAATGTGCGGCACTTCATGCGGTGGTAATGGGGGATTTTCAAATCTTCGGCAATTTGCAACCTTCCCCCCTAAGGTCGCTGCTTTTAGTTTCCCCGGCGTGGACTGGGAGACCTTCCTCTCGCCATGTCCGTGGTGCTACCCCTATTAGATCGGGGAAAATGACCTGGGGAGGGCGAGCGTGACCGGAACCCAGGAGAAACGTCTCGCGGGATCGTCGCGCTCGTTTCAACGTTGCGTCTTCCGTCGAAATAGCGCCGAGGGGTAGTGGACGGAAATCCTTGGTACCCGGCAACGCGATGAGGACAATACCGCACGATGTGGCCTGCTTCCCCACAATGGAAGCACAGGGGCCTGTAGTCAGGGGTACGCCATATGTCGGTTTTGCGGAGTGGGGGTCGCATCGGCGTCGACGTTTCCTTGTAGTACCAAGGCACTGTCGGCGGCTGTTGCTGGTGGTACTGTTGAGATGGCGGCACGTTAGATCTAGGCTGTCGACGGAGAATATCTGCATATGTTGGCCTTACTATTTCAGTGTTCGGCTCGGGAAGTGAAAGCGCTTGCCTTATTTCTTGGCGAACAACTTCTGTGACCGACGCAATCGCGCAGTCATTCGGTGTGGCAGCGAGCTTCTTCACCTCTTCTTGTACAATTTCGCGTATCAGGTCACGCAAAGAACGCTCGTCAGGTGTCACGGTGGTCACGGCGGTTGCGCTGATTTGTCCGCTGTTGTTTGGACGGTCGTACTGGCGGTACCGTAGCTGTAGTGCGCGTTCTATGGCGGTCGCCTCCTTCGAAAATTCGTCGACGCTTGAAGGTGGGTTCCGTACGAGACCAGCAAACAGCTGCTCTTTAACACCACGCATGAGGTGGCTGATCTTTCTGTTCTCGGACATATCGGCATCGGCTCGATGAAACAGACGAGCCATGTCCTCAACAAACATTGCAACAGACTCGTTGGGCTTTTGTATCCGTGATTCAAGGAGTCGTTGTGCCTGCTCCCGCCTTTCGGTGTTTGCGAAGGTGTCCAGGAACTTCCGCCGGAACTCGTCCCATGTTGACCACACGCGATTCGTGAACCACGTGCGAGCCCCGTCTTGAAGAGGGAAATACACGTACCCCAACTTCTGTGCGGCGTTCCACCCGTTAACGTTGGCTGTGCGCTCGAACTCCTCAAGCCAGTCATCTGCGTCCTCATATGTGTTGCCATGAAAGTCCACAGGAGTTTTAGGGGTGAAAACAGTTACCTGTGTCGTGCTTGGGCTCGTCATGGTGGGGCAACTGCTTCCCGGCGCGGTCATGTTTTCCGTCCAAGGACCGAACTCTGGGCTCAGGCCTAACAGGCGGCGGCTGGCGCGGTGAACGGGGGTTTCGACGAGCGGAAGTCTTTGTAGACTAGATCCCGGGCTGTTGGAAGGTGTCCTGGACATGCACCCAGCTCCTCCACCAGTGTCACGACGCAGACACAGCAGGAGTTCGATATAGAAGAGCTCACTTTAATTAAAAATGAAAGGCGCTCGGAAAGAGGACCGGGCAAGAGCTTCGTCTTCCTCTCTGGCTGTGCGAGCTCTCCTCTGCAGGTTGAATGCGGCAATATGAAGGGGGACTTAGTATCACAGGGGCACAAGTAAAGCTGTCAAGGCTTCAATGTGCTGCTAGGTCGAGCAGAGATCAGCTTATGATTTGTAGGCTGGTCACCTCTTGAAGCACTTCTATAATATAACTCCCAATGTGACCACATAGATTTTCAGTAGGCAAAAAAATTTAGGAATTCAGCTGTAACACACCTGTGTCTGTGTGAATATTGGGTACCGAACAATTTAGTGGGTATGAAATCATCTACTTTGTGATGTGCCAGAACCAGGTTGTTTATGCAGCCACCCAATTTGACTGATGTATTCAGTACCACAGGACACGGGCATAGGAAGTATCTTCTCAGTGTTGCAATTGGTGATTCTATTAACAAGTTTTGTCATCCAGTAGGCCATAAAATTCATTTAGACACACTTCTCTAACCCCTACCTTCCAACTGATGTGTGTGTGGGGACGGGGGGAATTAGTGAAAAGCAGCCAAGCTTTTTTATATGGCTATACAATGAACTTCTGTTAATACGAACTCTGATAAGACGACTTCTTGCTTAAGACGAACAACTCAGGAATCTTTATTTGGTTTCCCATAGACTCAATGCAAAAAAAATCTGCTTAGGACAAACCGTGTAACAGGCCTCTTATGTTAAGACGAACTCTCGCAGCGACCATCAACGATGGGGATTCTGCACAATGAACATTATAGTCTTTATGGGAGCATTCAGGCGAACAAGAGAAAGCAAGATGAAAAAAAAAACTTTCCTGGTGCAAAGACTTGAAGCAAATGGAAAAGATAGGTCAGTGCATAAAGCTAGTATATCTCCTTCACTCTAGCCTGTACGTGGAGAAAAGGCCAGCTTTATCAGGAAAGAAAGTAACAAAAAGCATTAGTCTTTTTTTATATTCTCCTCCTCACGTTCTTCAGTTCTCCACTGTACAGGAGTACAGTGGAAAACGGAAGAATGCAAGAGCTTGGCTAGAGGACAAAATGCAGGGGGGGGGGGGGGGGCAAATAAAAGTCAAATGAAAGTGCAAACGGGAACAAAGATTGTCTGTGGATTATAATTACATGAAACTGAAACCACATATGCAGCACTTGCATTCCCATCAGAGAAGTCAGATGCATTGTCATCGCCGCCACAGAATGATGTGGTCAGTTTGCTTTGTTTTGCATCGGGCCTGTGTGCATCACATCTGTTCCCAGTGAAATGCAGCGAATTGTGATGCACCATTTTCATTATGAAAGTGCTTGACAAAGGAAGGTCATTTTGCACACTAAATATAGCGGCGTCTTGTCTTTATTGTCTGCTCGAGGCTTGTGATTGTGAGTAGCGTTAACGGGAATCCTTAGCAGCAAGTCGTTCGGGAAAAGTTAGTGTGGGCCGATATTAAAATATTCAAACCTCAAAGAAAAGCTTGCAGACTTTCATTAAAAACTTTGTCAAAGTAGCGGTATGCAAAGAAGGCATATCTAAAAGCGATAGCAGAGCCAGTAAAACAGCCTCTCCGAAGGTGAACGGCTAGAAGAATAAGTTTTCCATTCTTTGAAGGACAATTGTGCTTGTCTCTCTCTTTTTATGTTTTTCTTATCATGAAAATGGGGTCGTACTACAGTTTCATTGTTAAGCAATATGTTTAGGTGCAATTGGCATGTTAGCATTGGGTTTTTGGGGGCACTCCTGATAAGACAGACAAATGAATTATCGTGGTCCCTTTGAGTTTGCCTTAAAGGGAGTCTACTGTATATGAAGTGTCCATAAATCAATCTGGCAATGTTTTATGGGTACTACACAATTATCTCTTGCATGTGGGTGGTGAAAGTGCATAGGTATGCTTGGCTGAGAAGTGAAGTTGGTGCTTCACTTTCTGCTCTTCTCCATCCCCCTTTTCACAAAATTTTGCACCGCAGTCAAGAATACCTAAGTAATTAAACCACCAACTCGTCCAAAACGATGACGTTGAGGCAGAAGTTTCGACACCTGCTAACTGGCAATGCACAAAATGGCTGTTGTTATTGTGTTGAGATTGTTTTCTTTTTGTAGAAGAGATAATGCCATGAACAAATCATATATGTACTGTTGTTGTGTAGGGTTCATTTGTAAAAGAGAGACAAAAGCAGAGACAAGGCAAGAAGCGAAAGACAAAAGAAGACTATGAGAATGAAGAGTGGGATGACTTGGCTTCAGATGCAAGGTTGCTAAAAAAGCTGAAACAGAATAAGGTAAGGTAGATTGCTATTCTTTAATGATTGTTTCTGATACTTGTTCATTGTTTTTCAGATCTCAAAAGAGGAGTTTGATGAAGCATTTTTAACCTAGGCAAAGCACTTCTTGAAGCACTTCATGTTGCGCTTGTGTTGCAGCAGGTCATGGAAAATGAATATAAAACTGAGGACAAAAATTTATTCCCATCTATGGTCTTCTTCTCCAGTCCACACGCTGGCTGTTACAAATGCAAAAGAATGTGTACACAGGATACACAAAAAAATATTAGTGTAAAATTATTGTGAGTATCAGTGTAAACCTGCAGAGAAACAGCAGCTCTGCAGTCACGTAAAGTAATGCATACAAAATGCACAAAATTGCATCTGCACAGAATGTTTACATATAAAGCTGAGACTATACGCAACATGAAACTGGCAAGAACGGTGGTCTGTATAGTCTGTGACAAGGCAAGAATGTTGGAGGCTCCATCTAGAAAGTAATGATGTGCCCGCCATTGATCCCTTTGTGCTTCAAGAAACAATTACCTTGGCTGCACACAACATACACAAACAAAATCTCAGTGTTGGAATAAGGAAAATAGTTGACCACACGAGCAGGTGACTTGAAAACAAGACGAGAGCATATTTATGACCTCATGCAAAAAGTACAGTAACATTTATGGCAAGAATTCCCTCCCATTGACATGTATGTGTCAATGTCTGCCACTATCGAGAAGGCTAAGCTAAATGATATTTTTCAGTAACTACACAATTGCAGAGTGCACTTTTTATGTTGTGCTGTAGTGCAATTTTCGTCACAGCTCTTGTTTCTAAACTCTTGTGGTAATTACTATTGAAAGTGTGAAATTAACCCTTACTAAGTAAATGCATTCCAAACTTGTAAGATTCTATTAAAAATGTACATATGACATCATATAGACACTGGCATGCTTTCTTTAATATGATGGGAATGAGCAGAGTTTGGTGACATTTGATCAGAATGTTATAGTCAAATCATTTAAAGTATGCTTCTGAGTTTCCCAACTCCATCATTATCTAATGAGTCACAAGATTACTGCTGGTTTTTACTCAAATCTTTAATCAAACATTTAATCTATAAAAGGAAGCAATACCTATTTTAGAGTGTTTTGATAACACTCTTTTGAGGCAGCGGAATAACAACTTGTGTGGCTTGTGGTTATTACATACAACAGAACAATGAAATCTCATTCCATAATGAAGCCAGTGATGTCTTTTTGTTTTAACAAAACAAAACTGACTGCCTGCTCAGAACATGGTCAATTGTGAACTCCAAATATTAGAATGGGAAAGCTCCTATTCCAATGGTAATGAAACACAGAATGTCAAAGTTTTTGTGATGGCAGTGCCTTCATTAAAATTACTGTAAAATGAAGTAAAATAGAGGCACAAAGGTTAAGCAGACAATCAAATTTACATGAATTTAATGCTTGTGACTTTCTTCTTGGCACCACCACTGCACGAAACTAGTAAAACTTTTGCATTTGTGAACATGGACACATCTGTATGAAAAGTTGTGAATTGCACATTTTATCCAGTTGCTTGTGCAGCCTTAGAATAAAGTTTTCCACTGTTCTTCTGGCACTTAGGCAGAAATATGAAATATCACTGCTTTGCCTTTCCTTGCACAACGTGCTTTAAAAATGACTAGGCAAAATCCAAACATGATCAATTAGTAAAAACATCTGAAACACATGCTGCTTTCTTGGAGTGCAGCAAAGGGAAAACCTTGTAGAGAAGGTTTTTTCACAGCAGTAAAATTATGTACACGACCATAAAGTACACATACCCTCCTTCCAGATGTTAAACAATAGGCTTCATTTTACAGCTCGTCATCAATTCTTTTAGACCTCAGTTTTTGTTTCAGAAATAACTCTAATGTGTTTACTAAGTCAGCCTCTCTATGATTGTGAATTACGTTACCAACAGCAGATTGAATCTTAGTAGTCCTACCAACAAAGAACATAACCGTAGGATAACGGTGTACTTGTGCTGCGTCACAAGCATGCCAGTGCTCCTCGCAGTTTACAGCACCAAATTTTACTCTGCCTTCAAACTTTTTTGCGACCGATTCAAACACAGGCCTGAATGACACACAGTGGCCACACCATGGAGCATAGAAGTCTACAAGCCACGGTGTAGTGTCGCCAAGAACATCCTTGTAGAAACCATGATGATCGAGTTCTTCAACACTGCTAGGAAGGAAATGCATTGCCCAGTCCCTGAAAGACGCTGCATCTCTCGACCAGCCATTGAATGTCGAGTAATGACGACTGCTGAACTGTCCACGAGGATAGATACGAAGATGGGGATAGGAGCGCACACCATGTTCAGCACAGAACTGTCTGTGGGCATCACAGTCAAGTTGGCCAACATTTATGTTCACCTCATTAGCCACTACCTTGGCAAATTTGTTCCACTCAGGTGCCAATTTCTTACAATGTCCACACCAAGGAGCGAAAAAATCTATAGCCCAAACATCATTTTCACTTTTGCTTTCTACCAGCTCTTTGAATGTTTCAGGGCTGAGCTTTATCACTTTTGGGTCAAGTGATATTTCAATGAATTCCTTGATTTCTGCAGCAGTCCTGTAGCCACTCAGAGATGTTGTTGAACCGTTATGAAATAAAACAAGGCTAGGATACGAACTGACCCCATTGCTTTGGCAGAGTGAAGCATCTGAAGTGCAATCAACAACACCAAACATCGTGTCTTCAAAAGAACGAGATACCTTTCGCAGTTCAGGAAGTGTTCGCATGCATGGTGGACACCAAGGTGCAAAAAAATCAACCAACCATGTAGTTCTGCCCTTCAGCACCTTTCTCTCAAAGGTTGCAATAGTTAAAGCCTGCAAACGACTCCCTGCACTTTCCTTTGCAAAGGAAGCCAAATCTCGTGCATTAACACGACCATGATATACTTCATATTCACCACTAGATCTCAGGAGGATGAAGACAGGGGATTTTGTAACTGAAAATTGAACGCAAACATCTATCTCTTGGCTGCAGTCAACAGAGCCCAGACGCACAGACTGAATGTAACCTCTTATATGTTTTAGCTCTAGCTGTGCAGCAGTATCAAGCTGTTTGCTTTTAAAGAAATGTAGAAGCCATGGTTCTGACTCATCACTGCCATCTAGCCGCTGAATCAGGCCATTGAAGAGCTCCGATGTTATTGGCTCAAAACTAGGAAGCTCTTTCAGAACAGCTTTTCGCAATTCAGAGGCATCACTCCCCTCTAATTCTCGAGGCTTTTTAAGCTCGCTAGTTGCTGCTTCAAAAAAGTATACTCCATCACTGATTCCTAACTTCTTACACAGTGCTGCCTCTTTGCTACAATGAAGAAGGGAGACATAAGCAAGGCCATTAAGTGCAACGGCCAATTTCTTGAGCTCTTCATTTGCTAAGCACATGTCGGTGCTAGTACAGGAAGCAACTACTACTGATCTGAGCAATGAGCTGGCTTCTGCATGCAGGAGGCCTGTCTCTGATATATCAATGTCAAGGTCTGGAAGCCGACGCAACACAAAATCATTCAAATCATCAAAGTCTCTAGAACCGGCGTACTTTTCCCTCTCTGGATAGAAGATCAGTGAGGGGAATGCGTGTATGCCTTCCTGTCTGCACAACTGCCAATCTTCTTCGCAATTTACTGCGCCAATCCGAATAACTCCTTCGAAACTTCTTGCCAGCTGACGCCAGGCGGGAGCAAGGTGGTGGCAGTGCGAACATTGCGGAGAATAGTAGTTAACAAACCAGACGTCCTCCGATTCAACTACTGAGCTCTGAAAGTCATTTCTACTCAATGTCACCACTTCGGGGTCATCATCGTAAATGCCGAACTTTTCGTAATAGTAGTTCCAGCTGTGGTATTGCCGTCCCCACCCACTTTGGTCACCGTCCAATCCTTCTTCTCCGTAAGTGTCGTAACGCTTCCGAACGTCAGGGTCCTTTAGCACTTCATACGCCTTGTTGATCTTGACGAATTTATCGTGCGCTTCCGGGTCACCTTGGTTCTTATCGGGATGAAACTTCAGAGCTAGTTTCTTGAATGCTCGCCTAATGTCACGGCTGTCTGCGTCCCGTTCGATGCCCAAGAGTTTGTAATAATCGTCGCACAAAGTACACGGCAATAGCACGATAACAAAGATCACTGTTGTAGTTTTCATTGCGTTAAAATGGTTAATGTTCATCGTGTCACAGTTCCCACAACACACACAAGAAGGCGTTAGCACACTGAACACCTAACGCGTTCGTCGGAGCACAACCGGCGCTCAGTAGCTTGCCTAGACAAATGCCTGACAACCAGAACACAAGCCTCTTATCGTAGCCGGCTCAATGCCATATCCAGTTGACACTGTTGGGCACAAAATAACTGATGCCAACGCTGAAACACCTTTATGGACACACTTTCGTAATTTAGGAGAGCAAATGATGCCCACGTAATTGCCACGATTCAATTCGACGCCAAGGACGGGACCCGAAAACGATCTGGATTGGCATGGCTGGGCCACAGCTTGCGCGGCTTGGCGTAGACCTTGCGTTGCTCATATTTTGCTGATATATACATCGCCAGCTGTTTTGCATCTGTCCGATCTGTCTGCGAGCTATTGTAGTATTATTACATAAGTTGTTCGTGGTGCTTTGACTGCATTCGGCTGACTGAAGGTATCTTGCGACGCCGGTTGAATTTGTCGTCTGCTACAGTTGCTGCTTGGCATTGGCTGCTACGCTCTCGTTATCGTGATGATGCCAGAGGATGCTGGGGCGTGTCCGAGGCGTTATCATGGGGATGCTGGGGCGTGTCCGATGGAGCGAAAAAAAAAAAAAAAAAACTCGAGATCATTTTGCTTGACCTGATGGGCATAAAAAATTATTTGAGAGTTGTGTTATTGATGCGTGTGCTTAGAGATTTGTTTGAAACTGTGGCCGTACGTTGGATGCCGTTTTTTTTTGGGTGGGACGGATATGTTCGTCATATTGAGCAACCCCGCAAAGGGCGCAAGGCGAAATACACGACAAAAGCCATAACTTAAATTTTCGGACGTGTCGGCTTTACGGCTTAGGTTTACATGTCCCACAGAGGGTGTCTGTCTGTCTGTCTGTCTGTCTGTCTGTCTGTCTAGCCGCACAAGACTTTTAGCTCTCCTGGTCGTTTCTTTAATGGTATCGGTACCAAATTTGGTATGGCATAACATGACTGTATGACGGGCATCACTGACTAGTCATAACTTGATTATCGTGATATGTATGTCATGATTTACATATCATGGTCTCGCTGCTGTTGCGGTCGTTTCGTTCACATGGTATATTGAAAAACTGGTATGTTTTGACATGACTTCAAGGCAAACATAAGTGACAGACCCTAACGTTGAAATCATGACATGTAAGTCATATGTCATGACTACACGCTACGCTCATGGCGTGCTAGTGGTCGTTTCGCAGTCTTCACATATACAAAATTTGGTATTACAGGATGTGAATGCATGACAAAGGTTTATGAATGGTGCAAACATGATAGTCATGAGATGCGTGTCATGTTAGAACATGACTACATGCCACACTCATGATGCACTCGTGGCTATTTCACTAGCTTCACATATACCAAATTTGATATTACGGGACGTGAATGAATGACAAAGGTATGTGACAGGTCACAGGTGCAAGCATGATAATCAGGAGATGCATGTCATGTAACAACATGACTACTTGCTATGCTCATGATGCATTCGTGGCTGTTTCACTAGCTTCGCATATTCCAAATTCGGTATTACGTGACGCAAATGGTGACAATGGTAAAGCACACGTCAAAACATGAGAATCATGACATGCGTGTCGTGTAACATGACTACATGCTAGGCTCATAGTGTGCTCGTGGTTGTTTCTCTAGCTTCATATATACAAAATTTCGTGTTACGTAACGTCGATGGATCACGAAAGTATATGACTGGTGCAAACAAGAAAATGATGACATCCACGTGATGTAAGAACATGACAACATATTACGCTCATGATGCACTCACGGCCGTTTCGCTAGCCTCACATATACCAAATTGGGTATCATGTGATGTGAATGAATAACAAAGGTAAATGACACCAAGACATGTGTGTCATGTAAAACATGACTACTTGCTACGCTCATCGCGCGCTTGCGGTTGTTTCGCTAGCTCCAAATATAGCAAATTTGATATCACGTGACGTAAATAGACGACGAACGTATATGACAGGTGCAAACATGATAATCAAGATGACCAAGTCATGTGCGGCATATTTTACATCCGCCTCATAATGTTGTGCTGATTTTAGAGTGACCTATTAATCTCCTCATTCATGCTTCACATCTCATCGATTCCCACTGTACGTGAGATCTGCCAATTTTTTTCAAGTGCTGCCTCTCAATCATTCATACTTTTTCCAACACTACTAGGGCATAAGTCCGAAGCAGCCATCTATCACATTTCCTACTTTCTGTTAAAAGGCATATACTTTGCATTAGCTAGGTGACCTTCCATCCACTTGTACTTCAAATTTTGAATGGCTAAAGCTGAATTTATATTTAGAGTTTTGCCCATTAGTCTCTGATGTTAAATTCACTTTTTTCTATTCTTTTAATGCATAGCATAGCCAGAGAGGGTAATTCAACTCCCCCTTTCCCCCAAAAGTTTGTATGTATATACCGGCTGTCCCAGCTATCTTTAGCCAAAGGTTAAAACATACAATATTAGAGGTAGTCGAGTGAAATCAGTTGCATATTGCTGCCAGCCACTTTATGCAGTACAGACAATTCTCATTTTGCAAATAAATCCTTTGGTAATTAGGATTAGTTATCTTATTTGGCTAAATATTGGCATTAGGCAACAAATCGCAACTGAAAAGCTCAAGAGCATCTTCAGAAGCTCCCATTGCATTATTTGTCATAAAGAAAGTCTCACGTATACCATTTTTTTTAAAGCTAAAAAAGCCCAGAACATACAAAAGGAACCACGTGATTAGTGCATTCGTGTACCGCGAACGTGCTGCTGTCATCCATGGTTTGAGCAAATGAAATCAGCTACAGCTGCATCTAGATGAATTCATTGCAGCAGTAGGGTGTTAAGTTGATGGTGGTTTCCTAGCCCGCACTTGCGACAAGTTGCATCGTCACCCAACTGGCTGGCAACGAACTTTTCAATTGTTCTAGTTTGCTCAGTGTTAAATGGAACATACCACCAATAAAAAGCAAATGCAAGCGTTAGTACGAAAGTACCAAACCAGCTCAATGACAGCGGGCCAATACATGAAAAGAGAAATAAAGTAAACTTAAGGTGCTTCTACTAAATGAAGATGGAGTTGTTTTATCATTCTCACTTTAATTCTGGCCAAATTTCTAAACAAACTATTGTCTCAGCAAAAAATAAATAAATGAAAGCTCAGTTAAGAGTAATAATGAAAGTGAATCATGAAGACTTGGTGAAAATGCACATTTGCGCAAGTAAAAAAAATATATATCTACATGCAGAATTCTGAACAGCGAAAGCATCAAAGGCATGTTTTCAGAGTAAAAAGAAATGGGACTGAAAAGAGTAAGCAAGGCTGCAATAATGTGCTGCAGCAAGGTCGCAATAACATGCTGCAGCGAGGAGAATCTTATGGCTTTGAAGCTGCCATTACTGATGAAATCACTGTCAATGCTAGCATATCACGCTTGACAATGGAAGGAGCCAGACATGAAACCCACAAACAAGTCAGCAGCTTTGTTGTATTGAGTACCATGGAGAGTATTGGGGTACACTTAGGAATTGATCTTATTAGATGGGATCTGTTTATTTTTTTATTGTCATTGCTATTCAACCTTTTTCATAGTTGCTGCTTCCAGTACGTTAGGCCATAGCAAATCATTACTTCATGCTTTATCTTCATCATCAGATGCTTCATCTTCAAGATTTAGTCGAAAATTTTGAGGAGCTACCGCTTAGTGGCAAGAAGCAGTGCACCTAAAAACAAGGACTTTAGATGAGGCATAAAGGAGTTCACTAATCCTAGTTACCTCATCTTAATCCTTGTCTTTTTGGTGCACTGCTTTCCTAGAAAACATCCATGCATCAAGTAGTCCAACAATGCATTTTGTTGTGCTTCTTAGAGCCCGCAGTTGGTGTCTGGTACAGTATGAAATCAAGAAGTCCAGAGTTGGATTCCAAGCTTGACTGGATATTCTGAAGTTTCTTAAGATGAGTGATGACAGTTGGCAAATGAAAGCATTGTGAAACAAATAGCAATAATCTGAAAAAAAGAAAGATTATGTGTGAGACTGCGCGACATCATCTGCAATATGTTTTTCACTCACAATTACTCACTTAAATCAAGTTCATGGCAGCTCCCACCAGTCAGTCATGAATAAGTGCTTCATGCTTTCTTTTTATTATTATTACTTATTTAAGGGCATGTAGCCATCTTCATAAGAGGGGTGGGACAGCTCGACATAATTTCCAAGAAATCTATGGATCAGGAAAATCTTCAGTTTGGAGCAAAACATGTTCACCTCGCAACAAGAAAGGACATTGTCTGGGAGCAAATATTTAATATTGAGAACAACACTCTAACCATAGAGCAACAATTAAGTGCTTGATCACATATACTACTTAAATTTTTCCTTTTTGCATTAAATCCTGCAGTAGCAGACATGATTTCTGAGGGCACAGAAAACTAACGTGTTCTGCCTTTTTGTGCTTGCCACATACAGTACTCACGGATAGAAACAGGACAATTTATGGCTACGTAATGCACATACTTTCATTTCCACCATTTTCTAGTAGGGTCATATCAGTGTATTTCAACTTGAATGCATAGATGACAGTCCACATTATTTTTATATACAAGATTTATCGCGACATGACATGGTTATCTCAAGCGATTGTGCATATCAGTCATTATACTGAAAACTTCGATGTGTTTGCATTCGTGAGCACTCTCCAGTGAAGTTAACTTGTAGCAGTTCTAGCTCTCACAACACGAAGTAACAGTTAGCTTGAACATCTTTTTTGGGTCCAGTGATCGCAGAATACACCTGGAAAAAACTCACAGAATTTATGTACAGAGGTGCAAGACGGCCATGTAAACGGGCCCCGCAACAGTTTCTAAACCTAATCAGCAAATGTGGCTGATGTGTAGTCAAAACTTCTGTGAACATATTAACCAAATATTATAGCATTGTATGCAGCAGGGCACTGACAAATTTTTATAAAAAAAACAACCAAATATCACTTAATGTCCCCTCTGCAATGCAGTCCCAACTATAAAGCAAAGGGGGGGGGGCACACCAATGGGTGGCCTTGGAAGCAATTTACTGCGTCTTGTATATATTGTGGACACTTATGAGTTGTTGCCACATGCCAATGCCACACACGCCTGAACCAGAAGTAGCAAATAAAAAAGAAGAAAAAATGAGAAGGTGGGTACAAGTTTTTGGCGGCACACTGCCCCCTTGCCCACCCCCCTGTATAGGTTCCAGCGTGCTTGCGATGAGGAGAGAGAAAAAGCAAATGACGACGCATGTGAAACATTTTTGTAGCAGGAGATTCATGGGGCAGAAGAGTCCAATAGTAATGTCATTCAATGTTTACTTAAAAAGGTGCTGCTGGGCCTCTTTAAAGAAGTTGACATTTCGACCTGCTGCTTATGATGAGCCAGAATGCTAGAACAAAGACTGAAATTCTGGTGCTCTCACTGACAAAAATGTGACTGAAAAATTATGCTGTCTGTAATGAGATCATACCCAGAGTTACCATAATGCATGTGGTGGAATTTTTTATTCATTAAAATAAAAATGGTTGGAACATTGCAGGTGAATTAAAGGTGAACGTCATCGCGATGGTGTTTGCACGATGCTCTGTGAAAACTTTAAAGGCCAACTCCGGCGATTTTTGGACCATGTCAGGATAATGGTGCTCTTATGTTCTTGAGACACTCTTATTACGCTCCCGATAGCTGAAATGCTCGACAAATATGTAAGTAATTTTTAACTATCAATAACATCAACACTGAAACCAAAACTCAGCTGAGTGCGCTTCTACGTGTGACGTAAGTGTTTGACCGAACCTGCCTGATTGCGCATAATACCCGCGAGATGGCACTACCTGTCCACGCCGTGCAAGTTTGTGCCTGCGACGATCAGATAATATGGTAATGCTGTTATGGTGAATATTGTATATTCCCCGTCATCATCTTATTCGGACTTCTGTTCACAGCTAGAAGAAATACTTAATCTCTTAACCAATGAAAATAAGAACATCATCATTTGTGGTGACATCAATATAAACATACTTCCTCCTAGCTGTCAATCGTGCTCTGATTATATCAACTGCTTATTTAGCTATGGTTTCTCTTCCTTAATTGATGTTCCAACTAGGTGTGACACTGCCGGTTCTTGCACGTTAATAGACCACATATTTTCATCATCAACCTCTGATTACACCACCGGAGTGATTGATTATTCCATTACAGATCATTATCCCCTGTTCTTCGTCCTTGGTACCGGAAAACGTGCACAGCACCGTCAATATACAAAAAATTCCTTCAATGAAGCTTTATTTGCACGAAAAGTGCATGACACATGCTGGAATAACGTTTTTCGAGAAGATTGTCCTGAGAAGGCATATTCGATTTTTCTATCAACTATAACGAATTACATTAACGATTGCACAACCCATGTAACCCATAAGCACACATTCTCGTCTCCTAGGAATCCATGGATTACAAATGCGCTGCTGCGCTCAATAATAAAAAAAAAATAATCTTCACAAAAAGGTGAAATTGCAGCCTTTCAACGCATCTTTGCGAGCTATATTTAAAAATTATAGCAACATTCTTTCTAGCGTCCTCAAACGTGCAAAACGGGAATATTATGAACGGC
Source organism: Rhipicephalus microplus (assembly GCF_043290135.1). Classification (NCBI taxonomy): domain Eukaryota; kingdom Metazoa; phylum Arthropoda; class Arachnida; order Ixodida; family Ixodidae; genus Rhipicephalus; species Rhipicephalus microplus. Next base: position 234,054,774 of record NC_134710.1, read on the forward strand.
GAATAATTGAAAACGGAACAAATACTCGGCGTAATTGGGAGCTAATTAAAGAATTTCTGAATGTTAGGGAGTCCGATGCCAGCATTAAAAAAATAATTTACAAAGACAAGGAATACTCTACCGAAGCTGATATGTCAAATGTTTTTAGCGATCATTTTGCCGCGTGCCAAAATACGCTCTCACTTAGCGTTCCAGCCCATCTTCCACGTAGCCCTCAGTCCTTCTTCCTTCGCCCGGTTTCTTCTTCAGAAGTTTTTAACGTAATTTCTTCCCTCAAAGTTACGGGACCAGGCCTGGACTCCATCCGGCCCTCTAGAATAAAACTGGTTGCTGCAGACATATCATTAAATTTTGCAGATATTGCTAACAAAATTTTCAGAACCGGTATATTTCCTGAGTTGTTGAAACGTGGTAAAATAATTCCTGTGTACAAAAAAGGCTCTCGTGATAACATTAACAACTATCACCCCATTTGCATTTTGCCATTTTTTGGCAAAGTCATTGAAAAGCTTATCTACAGTCGTCTGATGCACTACCTAAATAAATTTAATCTTCTTTCCCCACACCAGTTTGGCTTTAGGAATGGTTATTCAACGGAACAAGCATTGCTCAAATTCACAGATAACATTAAACAATTTATTGACGAAGGGTTCGTTGTAGGTGCCATATTCATTGATCTAACAAAGGCATTTGACACACTAGAACATTCTATTCTTCTGGATAAGCTCGAGTCTTTTGGTATTACTGGCCCAACTCTAAATATTATTCGTAGCTACTTGTCTAACAGGCCACAAGTCATATATCTTAATGGTCAATTTTCATCGACTAAATTAATTAACTGCGGTGTTCCCCAAGGTTCTATATTAGGTCCGTTGTTATTTCTACTATTCATAAATGACTTACCTAATACGCTTACGTTTTCTAAGTGTTTGCTATATGCTGACGACACGACCATTTACTCACTACATAAATCGCTCACCGCACTTCAAGCCAAACTTAATGCAGATCTTAACAACGTGCATTCATGGTGTAGAAATAACAAACTTCAGATTAATCCTACTAAAACAACTTTCGTACTCTTTCATAGCCCACAAACTGTGGTTTCTTCCTCCATAACTGTCTTGCTGGATAATTATACTTTACTGGCATCTGACAATGTTAAATTCCTTGGTGTTACTCTCGATAAACATCTTAAATACAATAGTCATGCCAATTCACTTATAAAAAGGGTTTCATTTGGTATCCGCATTATCATTACAACACGTGCATTTTTTCAACTTCATGTTCTCATCTCACTTTATCATGCTTATATTAATAGCCATTTATCATACTGCTTATCATCATGGGGTAACACATACGCCATTCATCTCAAACCACTTCCAACGTCTTCAAAACCAGGCGATCAAGTTAATGACTTTTAGCCCATTCCGTTGCCATTCTCTACCTATCTATCAACATCTTCGAATCCTACCCATTCAACGATTGTTTTATCATAGATTGTCGCTCATCACATACCATCTCATTCATCGCGAAATATCACTTGATAATATTCCTTTCCATATCTTCGTCAACAACAATAATACCAGGTTTTCAGAGCGTAATAACTTCCTTTTACCTAAAATCAGATCAAACTATGGTAGATACACAGCACGCTTCTTTTGTGTTCATCTTTGGAATAATATCCCTCTTCATGTTAAGTCGTCTCATTCATTGCAGTCTTTTAAACATAACATGAAAAGCATACTGTTAATTGAGCCCCTTGTTCATTTGTAATAAAACATTTTCATTATTACCTCTACGTTTTCAATTCCTGCTTTTACGTATTCTTGTAGTTTTGTATAATGTTGTTCTGGTAAATTAACTTTTTCGATTTGACTATTTATTGTTCTGTGTTGAATGCACTTTTTATTTTTGTTCGCACTTGTAGCTTTTGCTGCTGTTACTTACCTTTTATGTACCCCATTAACGATAGGAGGTCCCCCTGACAGTTTCTTACTTTGGGACCTCCTGACGCTGTATATATTATGTGAGCTCATTTTTTTTTGTACTCATGTATTCAGCAATGAATATGGTGAATCGTAGGCAGCCAGCAATGCAACACAACTTGCCACCTATCGCATGCCCTCCAACACGAAAAAAGAAATCGTACAATCAACAAAGAAAGCCCTGGCCAAACACACAAAATACGTAGCAGACAAGCAGACGCTGCAGTGGCAGATCACTTCCGTCACTTCCGCCAGGCAAAACTCAACTTTACACACACAATGTTGCCATTAAATCTGGCAAGTGAGGTGGGCATTTGTATGCAAGATATAAAATTCATTTGAAAAAAATCTGGGAAACTCTCAATCCAGCAATTTGGCATGATGGCACAAACGTGCAAATGAATGTACTCAGTGAATTTCATTGAGATCCATTGACCTCGACAAGTTGCCGGAGTTGGCCTTTAAGGGCTATATGCAATAAGTTCCTATTGCAGCCTACAAGCCACATGCTGAAGGTGCAAAGCAAGAGTTCCAAGGTTAGACAAGAATATTGGGACAATGCATGCCATCTTCTCATGCAACAGAATGGGGAAAAAGAGAAGGGGCAGCTTAATACATGTCTATTTCTCTAACTAGTCCTGTTGTGGCTATTGCACTAGGACTTTGTGCTGCCAAGTCTAAAGACAGTGCACGCCTTATCTTGCAGTTACACCTGCAGTGAGTGCAAAGACTCAGCAAGCCATGATTGCTGATGGCCACGAGTACTCTGTCTTTCCGCAATCGAAACCTTGGAGGCCACATTATCTGAAAGAGTGGGAGACATGTCAAATAATTTCTGACCTCTGCATGGGCACTGGCAAAGGGTGCAAACATGGTACTTGCCCTCTTGTTCAAACAACGATGGCAGTTGTCCCCAGCCAAGTTACCCCAGTAGTACCCCTCTCCATCAGCCACATTGCTACACGATTTTGCACCATCCAAGACAAAACCCTGCCAACGCTCGCAGACCTCTGCCATAGGGGGCACCATAATTCAGATGCACCATATTATCAGGCGATACTTCATCTCACGTAAGCTCTACCTTCTTCAGGTACAGTACATTATGGTTACCATCAATGCTTTGCGTTCTCGTCGAAACTTTGTTTTCCTTCCTATTACTTTTTGTGCAATCAGCTCAGGCTCTCTATAGCCATTCACATACTAATCAAAATAAACTTCTGCGTTCTGCACACTAATGAGGGTCATCTGATGAAAACACTGCCGGTATAAAGCAGTGTAATTCAAAGGGATGCAAAAGGCAAAGAATGCTTTAGGGTAGCTGCCATATTAATACTAGTATTTGAGAGCACCTAGAACAACAATATTATTAGTACTGATAATGCTTTATCAATCAATTAAAGTAAATGTAGGGTATGACTGGTGACTCTGGCAAGATGTTCTAGTTACTAACCCCAAAGACGAAGCACTTGTTCAGCAAAATTGCATCAATATTACCAACAACTCATGAAAATATTATAGTACATAATCTATTGTAAGATAGAATATGCTAGTGCTGCATTTCTGTATACATATTTGATTCTTTGAGGAAATATCTCTTTAAGATTAGCCTATAGAGTACACAAACTCGTACTCCAGGGACGAGTTCCCTCCGGGTAACAGTCACCAATTTCAACGCTATTTGTATATTTGTACGAGAATATGTACCCTGTGTATTCCCACTGCAATAATGTCTTTGGGTGCAGCAAGATATTGAATCAATCAGTACATTTGCATGCTGCAAGCACAAGCTACAACAGCGAAAGTCAGAAACATGTCATGGCCACTATTGTTAAAGGAACCGATAACTCCCCAGAACATGAATTTAGATCACTGCATGGACGGAAGGAATGTTCCTCATAGGGACTGTGAATCAAACCAACCCTGTTTTTCTGGTAAAAAGTAGAGTTATATTTTTATTTCTTCATTGAAAAGTACCAAATAGCCTGTGGCATCACCTGGTGGCAGAAACTTAAAGTAAATTATGTGCCCTGTCATGTGATCGTAAGCTAATGTACGTGGTCAACAATTTTTGTTAGTATGGAAATATTGTTTGCTTCTTTATAATAAAAGATATTACTACATAAAAATGCACATATAGGCCTGTGTTAGAAGTACGCATTATAGTTGCGCTGCCTCCGCATGACGTAATCATCCGATGCTGGTCAGCGCGTCTTGAGCAACTTTTCTGCGTGCTCATGAAACCGTGCACACAGTTTCTAAGTCGCTAAGAATTCGGAGTAACTCAGTGTGTCTCAGAAATGACGTGTACTGCGACTCAACACAACCATGCATATGCACAGTGACGTTTTCAGTAACTTGGCTTGACTCATGTGCCGAGAGAGTAATGACGGCAGAACAAGCCATCCACGACACAGGCGCAACAACCTTGGGCGCAAGCAGCACGCAATGCGGTACAAATACAGAGAAACTACAAAGAGCCACATCATCTCATTGTAATGGCTTGTTATCTACAAAAATAATTGTAAAGCTCAGAATAAGCATGGTTAAGCATAGTGAAATTAACTCCTGCGAAAGCAGAACGACAGCATGCACAGGTTGCCAGAAAGGCCACCGGCATCGCTATCGATTCTCAGTGTTGCTGATGAAAGGGCTCATTCGTGTTCATAGCCTTTCTGGTCGAAAAATACTGCTTATAAAATGACTATGTGCTTTTTGGATTAACTATGGCAGCTACAAACACTACGAAGGGTAAGCTGTCTGTTGCGCCAGAAAAAAACTGGGTCGAAAAAAATCTGTTGCTGGTCCCTTTAAGACACCATCTCTAGACAATTATGACGTGGGAGACGCATTGAAAACAATATTAAAGGAGAACTGACACAAAATGTTGAAGCCGAGATAATGAGTGAGATAGATTTATGTGGATATATACACAACATCAACAAGATATGAAGGTCAAATATAGCTTAGAATCTACTTAAAATCAATTTTAACGTGCACGTCGCGCAACTGAGTGAGATGCAGAGCTCCTTGCAACATCAACATCAACACTGGGGCAATGTAAACAAACCTACATCATGAGCGTAAAGAAAAGATGCTATACGAAAAGATGTGTTGGGTGGTTGCTGGCACGTGTCTTGCGCTTGTGCTACCTGTGATTTTCTACTTCTGCTAGTGGTTTCGTGTGCTGGCAGTCAGTGCAGAGATCGCTTGCGCATACTCTCGCACGTGGCGCTCACGTCACAGTTTTGCGTGGTCATGTGGCCAGCTGTGTTTACTTTGCACTTGGAACTGCTCCTGCCTAGCTCGATGCTCTTTGAAACCGAAACTGAGACTGGGCGCTCTAAAAACGTCTCTAAATAAATAACCGTTGCACACTTGTGCAAACAAGGTTTCCAGCCGTGATAGGAGGGTCATAAGCTACCTATTGTGACAAAAAAAAAAACACACACACACAAGGTGCAAACTTCTTGTGTGAGTGCTCCTTTGAAAATTTTCATTGCCTAGGAATATTTAGCAGTTTAGTTGATGTGTACAGCATTGCTGGCTTTGCTTGATTTTAAAACTCCCAGCAAGAAAAAACACTCTATCCATGTGATGATGCCCATTGGCTTCCTAGCCACACTTTTGAATTTTAGGCAAGAAACCATTGCTCCCTGTCAAATAGAAAGGGGCAGTGATGTCTCACATCACATATTATCACTCTGGAAAGGGTGATTTGGATTGTGCTAGGGGTATATAGATCCTTGAAATGCATTTGTTTTCCAAATTAAGTATTCTATTGGCATGACAGAAATACGGCAAGGTTTTAGGATGGCAGTTCATAATTAAACAATATACATCAACCTAATATTCGTCATTAGCATTCTTTTAGACTCTATTCAAACTTGTATGGTCACTATGTTCTTTGCAGGACTTCACAAGGGCTGTGATTTGTGCTAGTCAGTGATTTATGATCATAAAAAGAAACAGCACAAAAACAACAGACAACCACACAGAGAGAAATGAGCACTGTTGCAACTGTTGGAAGTTGGGAGTCAGTGCTCGTTTATTCTTGTGTTTGTCTATTGTTTTTGCTCTGCTTTTTTTAATGATATTTGCAAGAATTGCTCTATTCATTAAAAGCACAATTTCTTCAAGAAAGCTTTGTAAATTCACTTGTATTAGACAATCAGTGCATGTTTTCCAAATTTACAATGATTCTGTTCATGTGCCATTGTGTCTACCGATTTGCTTTTTTCAAAATTCCCTGACTTTTTCAGGTTTTCCATGATGATTAAAACCAAATTCCATGACCGTTACATCTGCTTCCTCGAGTGGTAAAAAAAATCAGGCGCTCTTATAAAATCAGTAATATATGTACCACAAGTGCTCAGAATGTTCTGAGCACGTGCGGTACATATGAAAAAATATGTATATCTGGCCAAAATGCAACCTCCGAGTCTGAGAATGAGCAAGTTGGCTATTTATTGTTTGGAAGAACCAGAAAGCAAACACATTAGTTAAAATTAACTGCACCTAAAAATTTGAAGGACCCAATGACTGTCCCACAGTGCAGCCAAAGCTACTACAAAATGTAGAAGTTGCACCATCTCGTGGCATCTGTATAAAAGTAGGACGCCGGAGCCCGACCGGTTCCGCCACTTGAGCACATTCTAGTTCACTAACATTTACAGCCCAGGCCGCTTAGGATGTGGATTGGATTACATTGACCAGTATTTACTGACTTCACTGTTGAGGATGTGGATTGGATCTGATCTGACCTGGATTGCTGTATTTTGACTATTAATTTGGATCCCCACCTGAATAACATACCTCTAGAATATAATTTTCATAGAAAAAAAAAACACTACTGCTCGCATACTCTGTGCACCTTGCATTGAACAAATCACTAACAACAACATCGCAAGAACACAGCCGTACTACATGATTTTCTTTGTTTCTATCTTTAATTCTTGTTTTTTTTTCCCACGACGAGCACATGCATGTTGATGTTTCATTTCTCTCGGCTCTGACGCTTAGAGTTCGACAAAGTCCTCAGATACCCGCAATGAAAGCTAGAGGTAGCGTTTAAAGCGATGGCATTTGAACATGTGCTGGCAAGAAAGAATCTGTAAGGGCGTAACAGCTCCCTTGATACCATAGATTTATCACAGATGCTGGCGGGTTACCTTCGTTCGTGTATTCTTCTATTGTCATAACGCTGAAAAGTAATAACAAATTTAATAATACCATCTCAAAAAATTGAAATGAGATATTTATATGAAGTTACCTAACTCTACCCTTGAAACGCGAGCTACCAGCAATAAGTGTGTAGCTGAGAATGTTTGCTGATGCATCGCCAATATAATGACAGCGATAATAATAATAAAAGGCATGACATAGCCCAGCAGGCCTCTGCTAATGGCAGTCCTAGCCGAACCATAAGACTTTCAAGCCGACCCAAATCATCGTCATGATAAACATTCAGAAATTTAACGACGTGAGTAATGTTGTGGTTGGAAAGTCAGATATGCTGTGGGATATGTAAAAGCAACAGACATCAAAATAGTGTATGTACGAACAAGGAGGTTAGGGAACACTTTAGACAACGTGAAGGGCAGGTTGCCAAGTGAAACTTTCTACTGTATTTTTTACTTTAGGCTGCCACGATTATGACAACCAGTATATCGCGGTGAGACCACTGATTTCAAGGAAAGTGTTAAACAAAACACGAATATTACGTCCGGAAACTACGTGTGACCTCATATGGCCTCATGAAACGTGTGGAATCTACAGGCCACTAAACTGACTGGTCAAAGGCGTGTATTCTGGCCAAAGCAAGCTTGCATCATACGTCGCCTGGAATAACAGCACATGCATACAACTGCTCATATGCTGAACAGGAGAGATGGGACGCTTTCAACAATGTACTTCCAGTGCTTACGCCATGTACTTAGGCATCCTTAAATATGCTGTGCCTTTCTTATGCCTATTATTCTGAACAGGGCTCAAGTAGAGGGTGCCATAATGTCAGTAAACTTTGTATTCTTTTGGTAGGTGTATTCTTTCACGTCTTCACTATGAGAGTGATGTTTCCCTGCTCCAAAGTGACTTCTCACGCATTCAAAAATGTGTTCATGGTGGAAAATTACATTAAATGCCAATAAATGCATTCATGTTACTTTCACATGTGAAAAAAAAACTAATTAGCTTCATGTATGTAATCTGCCATATGTACTGAAGCACAAATTATAGTAGCACAAATTATAAATATTTAGGCGTAACTTTTTCAGCCGACTGTTCATGGAATGCACACGTTCATTTAGCTGTTGGAAAGGCCGCCAAGTAACTAAATTTTATACAACGCAGCCTGCGACATGCACCGGCATGTTTAAAATTAACATTGTATTCAACATACATTCGCCCTATGCTTGAATACACTTGTGCCATGAGGGACCCCTGGCAAAGTACTTCAAGTTACAAACTTGAAAAAATACAAATTAGAGCTGCAAGGTTTGTTTTAAAGGTCGGTACTCAAGAATTTACAGTCCCACCAATATAAAAAATGAACTTGGATGGGAATTACTCTCATTCCATCGAAACAAACTGCAGCTACAGCTCCTGTACTAAATATTTCATGGTAAAACCGACATTCGAAAAGAAAAGTACCTTCACAGTCATTATATCAGTTCATGAAATGACCACTGTTTCAAGTTTTTAGAGTATCGCACCAGATCTAATAAAAATTTGTATGCTGATTCATTTGTTTGTTCGACTAAAGAATGGAATCGCTTATAAAATGAACAAGTGTGCTGTATTAATGAAGATGTGTTTTTTTCGACATTGTAACCCCCCAGTTGCAGCGCCTTCGGGCTAAGTGGGGTAATCATTGAATAAAGAATAAAGCAACAGTTGTGCAATGCTTTTTTTTACACATTTTTTAGCTGTTCACTGTAGTTGCAGCCGAAGGAGTGGCTTTTTAAGCTTTGGTCAAAGGTAACGCTTATTTTTGTAACAGTCGCACAGACTGCCATCAATTTCCATGATCAGGCCAGATTTTTCAGAAATTCCCCGACTTTTCCAGAAGGGTCCAAATTCCCTGACTTTTCCAGGTTTTCCAGGCTGGTAGACACCCTGTGCGCAGATGTGGCTGATGCAAACCTCTTTCATAACCACGTTACGAGTTACTGGGTGCACTGCTGTCATACTGAATCCTTTTACTATCTGAATCGGCCAATGCATGGCAGCTTAACAGGAATAAAGCAAATGTCTACATGACTTGTACGCTGCTATTGTGTTACTTACCCTCAACATACATTCCATTAAATGCATTGTCAAAGTGTACTTCTTCTGCTAGTGCAAGTGAAAAAAATGGGACCAAAATAAAATAAATAGTCTGAATGACTTTTAAAAATAGCTGCATGAAAAATCATTCAGAAGAACTAAGGCAAAGTGAAAAGCCGACCTTGCATTATTGCATATGAACGCAGCAGAGCATAGGTTGGGGTGGTGCGATACCCAAGGACTGCTATGACTCCCAGTATAATCTAACAGTAAATTTAGCAGAGCCATGGTATTATCGCAGTTTCCTTAGCTGTGACTTTTCCTAAAATTGAGCCAAGGATGAACTATTGATGTTTGCGCTCAGTCTTTGGAGCAGCTCTGATGCAACTGCAGCATGTTCACTGATTTGGTGCAGCTTGGTCAGCAAGTTGAAAATGTAGCACTCTGGACAAAATTAGTGCTGCTGTGCTACTGTACCACCCCTAAAATAATTTTGTATGTTTCTATCCTGTATATTGCTTTGTGCATTTTGTATGTTTGTACAGTGTATAACCCCCTTCACGTGCAAATAATGGCACACTATTTACAAACATGTCACATTCATATAACATAATTCCAGGGCTCTGAATATTAGATTCCAACAAAGAAAATTAAATATGTTGTTTTAGCAATGAATTATTATATTTAGCTTGTAATTAAATACCTCATCATTCTACAGTCAGTCATATTTAATTTTAACAAAAAAGGAATAAAATCATAGGCTCTGAATGTGTAAGCATTTTATTGCAATAGAAATTATATAGACACTCTCGGCTGGATTTTGCTGCCGGCGTCAGTGAGTGCCATCAGTGATCGTATATGCATACGTATCTATATATATGAAAAAACAATAAAGAAGAATAATTTAAAAAATGACTCCGGTGGGCAGGATCAAACGTCCAAGCTCTTGCTTCTGAGTTCTTGGCATTAGTCACTGAGCCATGAAGAAACACCTCTTTCAACGTTGAAACCGCAAAATATTTATCATCATCATCATCAGCCTGACTACGTCCACTGCAGGACAAATGCCTCTCCCATGTTCCGCCGGTCAACTCGGTCCTGTGCTTGCTACTGCCAATTTATACCCACAAACTTCTTAATCTCATCTGTCCACCTAACCTTCTGTCTTCTTTTAACCTGCTTGCCTTCTCTGGGAATCCAGTTAGTTACCCTTAATGACCAACAGTTATCCTGTCTACATGCTACATTCCCGGTTTATGTCCATTTCCTCTTCTTGATATCAACTATGATATCCTTAACCCCGGTTTGTTCTCTAATCCACTCTGCTCTCTTCTTGTCTCTTAAGGTTACACCTACCATTTTCCTTTCCATTGCTCGCTGCATCATCCTCAATTTAAGGTGAACCTTCTTTGTAAGTCTCCAGGTTTCTGCTCCGTAGCTAAGTACTGCTGCTAAAAGATGGAGGACAGATTGTGTTAGAAAAACTAGGGACTCTGTTTACGAGGTGTCTCCTGACGGGAAGAGTAGCAGAATCTTGGAAGAATGCTAACATCATCCTAATACATAAGGAAGGAGATGACAAGGACTTGAAGAATTACAGGCTGATCAGCTTGCTCTCCGTAGTATACAAGCTATTTACAAAAGTAATTGCTAATAGAATTAAGACAACATTAGAATTCAATCAACCAAAGGAACAAGCAGGATTTCGAACAGACTACTCAACAATTGACCACATTCATACTATCAATCAGGTAATAGAAAAATGCCCAGAATATAGCCAACCACTATACGTAGCCTTCATAGATTACGAGAAGGCGTTTCATTCAGTAGAAATATCAGCAGTCATGCAGACACTGCAGAATCAAGGCGTTAACGAAGCATATATAAACATCCTGGAAGAAATCTACAAGGGATCAATTGCTACCATAGTGCTTCATAAAGAAAGCAACAGAATACCAATCAAGAAGGGTGTAAGGCATGGGGACACAATCTCCCTTATGCTATTTACCACATGCTTACAGGAGCTTTTCAGAGGCCTAGAATTAGAACAGTTAGACATAAAAGTTAATGGAGAGTACCTTAGTAACCTGCGCTTCACCGATGACATTGCATTGCTGAGTAACTCAGGGGACGAATTGCAATTCATGATTACGGAGTTAAACAAGGAAAGGAGAAAAGTAGGTCTTAAAATTAATCTGCAGAAAACGAAAGTAATGTACAACCTCGGAAGAGAGCAGCGCTTCGAGATAGGTAATAGTGCACTTGAAGTTGTGAAAGACTATGTCTACTTAAGACAGGTAATAACCGCGGAGCCGAACCACGAGATTGAAGTAACTATAGAAGAATAAGAATGGGGTGAAGCACAATTGGCAAGCACTCTCAAATCATTACAGGTAGTTTGCCACTATCCCTCAAGAGGAAGGTATATAACAGCTGCATCTTGCCAGTACTTAGCTGCGGAGCAGAAAATATTTATATCTACCACTTACTGCTGGCGATGCCAATCTCAGGAGAACTATCGTGTTTTCAGCATTACCAGCAAGATGGCGCAATGAGTGCGCGGCGCCAGATCGTCACGACGCGGTGACACGCGCTCATGTGAATATATATCATGTGTACTCTGCCCAGCGAAAAGGGGGAGGGGGCGAAAGGCACTCATGCGTGCTTATTTTGCGGTGGGGAGAATTGTGTGCCTTGGAGTTTCACTGGAACAATTCTGTTGTAGTTACTGAGTGCACAAAGGTAACTGCACTTGCTGCGCAGTCTCCGTTTGCGAAAACGATGCGCTTTTCAGACACAGCGAAGTAACAAATGAGATACTTATTCACATTGACCTGTATCTGTGAGTACGTTTGCTGCATCATTTGTGTGTGAGCAACGTGGGGCACAATTCAATATGCTTGCCATTGTCTGCGTGACATTCAAATTTGTTGCTATCGCATTAATTGCTTCGCCTTTGCGGCAAAGCTGTGACTTTTAGTTTTTGGCTGCATTCATTTCAAGAAAAGAAAAGTCATACTTTTGATGTTCGTTTTGGGACATGGCATGTCGAACGACCCGTCAAACATTGTGGTGCCTTCTTAAGAGTGATCGGCTACATTCATACAAAGCACACTGAGGTTTATTTGAGACATATCGGCTACAGAAAAGATTCAATTCATATAATGTATACGTATCTTATTCTCTTTTGGCCACAGATTCACACAACTAGCATAAACAAGCTGCAGACGTAGTCACTAATGCTGAAGGGGATATGGCTCTTTATTTGTGCTTTATGATTTGCGTTTGCAATTTTATATTTACCAGCAAATTGTTACTTTATCGTTTTATAAGCATTCGATTTTGTACCCGCACTTTTACTTTTCTGTATGTTTCTGTGGGTATGTTTCTGTTTATGTTGCCAATGCTTGTGTGCAAACTGCTCTCGTTACAGATTGGAGGACCTTGTCAGGCATTAACGCCTTTTGTTCTCTTTTTCTGAAGTATAATTTTGTGCACTTGAATACCTTCTTATCCACCATGCAGTGTTGATATAAAAAGCACAGTGTCATCTGGTTTGACTTCACAGTCTAGTCCACCCTGCAAGTGAGATTAAAAAAAAAAAGAGACATAAATGAATGACTTTAACACCGTGACAAATATGGATAAAAAGAAAGACAAAGTCAGGCAACTGTGACATCACTCTTAAAATAAAAACTAAAAAAAACACACATACACACACATACCTATTTTACAAAAACACACAATCTTTTGACATATTGTGAAAGAATATGTGTACTATAAGGTCTTTTGTGCAACTAGAGCAAGATATTTTATAAAAAATAGTTAATCACAGCTGAATAAAGCCAATATGTGGCTTGCTGCCAAGTGGTGCTCGTTTGGAAATTTTCTATATTTGTGCTTAATTAGTTAAAAAACTAAGATCACATATGAACTATCTTTAATATCCACTTTTGGTGCAAGTGCACTTTGTTACATCATAGAGGGCATTCCAAATCAACAGGTCTAGTTTTTTTTTTTGTAATGTAGAAACTCTTTGGTGATTTTTTTTACAGCATGTAAATATACTCACTGAAATAATTTATTTTATTTTTATATTTAAAAATAAGTTTAGGCCTTCATTGAGACATTGTGTAAAGGGGGCAGCACAAAAAGTGAACTCGTGTTAGGCTTTTATAATACAATATGCATGAACAGCAGTCATGTACCAGATCACATATGCGAAATAAAACCTCGCCACTGGGTTCATGCATAGTCGTACTGCAGCGCTCGCAACTGTGATTCAAGAGCAACCGGCACATGGACCGTCAACCTATCACTTATCTGGACGATGGCACTTTCATGTCATGTGCAACCATCAAAAATGCTGACACACTGGGAAGCCAACGTCCAGACCTGCAGCCGCTCATGTCACCACAGTCCATGTGTTGAAGCTACAGTGTCCATAAGCTGAAGGGATCAGCATGTACAAACCCAGTGCATATTTCTGGATGAAGATATGAAACTACAAAGAATCGTCTTGTAGAAACCATATGGCACGTCTTGCAGTGGGAGCAATGAAGCTGCTTGGCCTCTGGACAAGCAGCTTTCTCAGTAAGAGCCCCGCCACGGTGGTCTAGTGGCTAAGGTACTCGGCTGCTGACCCGCAGGTTGCAAGATCAAATCCCGGCTGCGGCGGCTGCATTTCCGATGGAGGCGGAAATGTTGTAGGCCCGTGTACTCAGATTCGGGTGCACGTTAAAGAACCCCAGGAGGTCGAAATTTCCAGAGCCCTCCACTACGGCATCTCTCATTATCATATGGTGGTTTTGGGACATTAAAACCAACGAATCAATCAATCAATTTCTCAGTGAGAACCTTCACCAAAGTTACCCTTAGGCACAGAAAAGTTCAAACTGTGACTGAGGTACTTTGCCAGCTTAAGCTTTAATGTTGATCCAGAAATGACTTCTAAAATTAACTGTAACATTAAAGCCTGAACTGCAACTTTGATTACAATTATGTGACCATTTTTTGTGCGTTGTAAATATTCAGTCATATAATAAAATAATCAAAGCACTGTTCTTTTTAGTCCTTCACACATGTTCCATAACATTTTTTGTGTTCTCAAATTTACTGAAAACGGCTTTGGTTGTGCTAATGTCCTTATGGCAACACAATATCGCAGATACAATATTTTTTTATAATTTTGCTCCTTTCTTGGCCACATTTCTGGCTCTGGCCAAAGTTGGCTACTTGCTGAAATTTTCAGGCTACTTTTCACATTTTCGACTCAGCATCCCTAGAGTATGACATTCCTTTCTGTCACAATTTTCACTGTATCTCAGTAATATGACTGCAATATACTTATTGCAGTCATATTATAATATACTTATTACAGTATCATAATATACTTATTGCAGTCATAACAAATCAGGTTTTATTATACACTTAAGAGGTATTCGGTCCATTTGATTTGCCTCCATATAAACTGGTTCACTTCGTCTTCTCTGATTCATAGATGAACAGGTCAAGTTCAGACATTGTGTAGCTCGTGCTCAGTGTATGTAAGATGAATATTGTGAGGGTTATGAAAGCATGTTATGGTACAAACTAATTCAATTATTCCTTTTAGAGGTTCTCATCTAAAACATACTTAGCTGCAGGAGTGCACCTACTGAGCTATCAGAGTCACAATGATTTAACGCACAGTACTGTAATCACACCAGAGTTGAGAGCAAAGCACAGAAATGTCACTTACCAGGAGCTCCCAATCTGTGTCGTTCACCAAGACGAGAATTCCTGGCCGTCTGCGAAGTTTTCCACAGAACATCACATCACATCAACAGGGGCATGGCATGAGCAGAGGGTGCGTGCACTATTCAGTGTTATCCACCACCACTGCTTATGTCCCCTTTGCCTGACCTCAAAGTGCATAAACCAACCAAGTATGCAATGGCCAGTATAAACCAGTCCCCATGTTCATCATGTGAGCAAAGATCAATCACTGGCTAAATGTGCATAGAGATGAAGTCAATAATAGAAAAATTTTGTCATTTTTATAGTACACATAAACACATTTCAACACATCAGATTTTATTACTTGAGTACAAATATTAGATCTGCTCGATTAGCCTGCATTTGAAGTAGTTCAGTTTGCCAGAGAACTGGCTCACTGCTGGATCTGCACGGATGTCCCGACAACAGCGCGCATGTGCTAGGTCATTCTTTCTATCGCTACGAATGCAACCTATGAGTGTTGTGACGCTTATATCGCTCACTTATTATGCATAATGCAAAATACCTAAAAAAATAAATGCATAGAAAGTGGTTTATAAATTCTTCAGACTTGAATAAATGTCTATAAGGACACTGCATCATCCCAGCTGTTATACATCGTGCTAGCTAGTCTAGGGCTTCAGACATATCAACCGCTATCCACTAAATATTTAGCCACACTGAATATGCTACTTATTCCTGTGTCTATACTCTGTTTTACCACTTTGGTTGAGCACTGCCAAAGTTACGGGGCGTAATAAAGCTACACGCTTGCACAGCGAAACGTAGTACCAAATAGAAATGCCGTAAAATTGACAGGGTTGGCTAGAATTGGCGTTTCCTTGGTGTGTTTTATGCCACATTCATACAAGATATGTTTATTTTTCTTCGCATTTATTTCTCACAGATTTAATTATTTGTGTCGGTTACTGCCAATAACTGTTTACAAATGAACGTGGCAGTACCCATGCAGAAGTGACTGCCCGCTTCCATTCGGACTTGCTCTTGCGACACGCCCCCTGCACTGACAGCAGTAAACAAATGGTAAAATCAGCCATCAGTTTGTTTCATCTCACTCTGGGAATAAAGCAGCAGGTACGTTTTGCCGATATTAGCGAGATATGCTACTTGCTTAGCCGCAACAGCTAAGCCTAAGGCGCCGAAGCAGTGTTCGGACTGCGTCGTAAGACGAACAACGCTGCCTCTCCAAATATCGGACGTGCAACTCCGCACAGCATTCTGTGCGCGTTGGATCCTCCTTCCGTGCAAACAAAAAAAGAGAGGAAAGGAGTGATGCAGCAGGAGACGCGAAGGAACGCGCGACGGAGAAACAGACCTACGAGAGCCACGAACAGCGTAGGATAGAAACAGCCACAAAGTGAAGTTATCCGCTGGCATCAGATTCTACCGATCATCAGCCCAGCAACAAATTTACGCTTCTTCAAGTTCCCAGTGTAGATGCTTCTTTAATAGCTTTACTGCAATTTTAAGTTAATAAACTAGCCATAATAACTACCATTAATTGAGCAGACACCGTGAATACGGTGAGCAGGCAACACGGCGCGAATGAATACATGGGGAGGGACTAAGCACCCTTCCTATTGGCTGTGGGGTCTGTAGCTTCCACAGTGCTGAAGGGAACTTCTGAAACGGAGTATAAGTTAGCAAGAACAGTCACATTTATGCCAACAGTTCATCATAGCATGCGGGCGTTCTCACTTCAACGCCGTTGAAAAGACCGCAGAGAAGCAGACGAACAGATAACAAAGCTGCCACCAACAGTGAGCAGTTGAAAGAGAGCTGGGACACCCGCTCCCATGGAAGACCGCTATCTGTGCAGGTCAAGAGTACAGAAAGTTATGGTTCAGACATTGCGCAGCTCGAGCCTACTGTGCAGGCCCAATGAGACAAAAAAAAAAAAGAATGAAGAGATGCTGACTCAGTGCAGGCCCTATTTTTTGTCAGCGTAATGTGCACAGTCCACATAAGAAGGAGAGGCCGAGAACCACACATATGGTTAGCTTCAGAGACATAAACGTTATCCTATATTGTGTAGACATGACAGACATGTGTAAGTGTGGCTTTAACCATGCCACATGCTGCATCGTTGCTTCACATTCATACACTATTGCTTTGCACCCACAACTGCACCAAGCCAGCATTGGCAGCAGAGAGGGTGCAGGAAAATCGTGAACCAGCCTTGCTGCCTTTTGAAATGACAATGCCACACTGCTGAAATGAATGGCAAGATGCAGCACCTCGCAAACTAGTTCAGGTGATGCAATTCAGGTGTTCAGGAATTGAATAGATCTAATAATTAGACATGCCCAAGTTTAACTTCAAGTAAGCAGATAACAGCATGATCTAGCAACATATATAATGGTATTGAATAATGCCAAAGAAAGTCATAACTATTTTGCTGCCACTGCAAACTATCACCCAAAGTAAGCACTTGATTCTGCAGAGAGTAGGTGAGGCTACACCCACATTAAAGCATGGCAATGTACTTTAGTTTTATTTTATTTTTGCTTGAAATGAACCAGCGCCAAGAATTATATAGTTTTCCATTATCAAGATAGGAGCCGACAGATAGAAACACGTAGTAGGATAACCAGAATGAACAGAGGAAGTTCCTCAGACAGGCTGGCCGGTGTTTCGATAAGAGGACCTATCTTTGTCAAAAGTGGCTTGGTAGTTATGAGGGGGTTTGTACTGATGTTGTCTCCTGTGGTGGCGCTTGTCTCTACCGGTAATGCCTGTCTGGAAAGAAAAAATCTATAAAGCAGAAGAGTTCAGCCCTTGCCTCATCTCAAGCAGGGGTGCAATGACTCAAAGGATTCTCTTCTTGGAAGTAAGGGGAGCTGTAAAAATGAGGGGGGGGGGGGAGGGAAGGAAAGTAAATGCAAAATAAGGATGTTGCAATTTTCTTCTTTCAAGACAGCAATTACCAGCTGGGACAAGCATCACCACAGGAGATGACATCAATACTAAACCGCCTACAACTAATACACCAAGGATGACAAAGCGCCTTTGACAAAAATAGCTCCTTCTATCAAAATGTCGGCCAGCATGTCTGAGGCACTTCCTCTGTTAATTCTGCTTATCCCACATAGTTTTCCATTATAAATTTGCAAGCTGAAAATGGCAGCGGCTAATTGAGAAATGGTACTTCAATCAGTGCTTGCAATGACATTGCAAAGTTAGCATGTGTGTAAATCACGCATGCAAAAAAATATATATATCAAGTCACTGCATGTGAAACAGACTTCGCAGAGCAGAAAAACATACTGCCTAATTCAGAGGATTGCATTGAATAGCCTACACATAACTTGGCACGTCACAATAATTTTTCCTCAAGATTTTTCTTAAGATTTATCATTGGCTTCTCATTAATATATGAGATGCGTAAATTCGCAATATGTTCAGCACTTCTCAAAAAACAACACTGATATAGACATGTAGGAGTTGATGGCATATTTTCTGTAACTGTACTGTAACTGTGAAATGACAAGAGACTGTACCACGTAAAAGAGTGTCAACACATCTATGGTTGTCAGCAATGAGGTTCAATACCTCTAACTCTACTGCTTTCTTATCAATCCCAGTGACCATCTTCCATTCTACTAAACAGCATCATGCAAGCAAGCCAAGAGTTCTCCCTTTTGGGAATGAACATTGATAAATGATGGTAATGTACCGAAGAAGGCTGAAAGCTAGTTAAGCTTACTTTAAAGTTTATACTCTAAGGACTTACTTTAAAGGGCAAAGCTGTACTTACACAGTGTTTCCCTGAACAAACAACTCTTCTTTTCCTTTTAGGAGGTTTGTCTTCAACCACATAATTAAATCAGACAAGGTGCCTAAACAAAAAAGATAAAACGAAAAAGTGTCAGTGCAGTTATACGGTCACTAAACACGCAGCTTTGAATAAGTGCAGGTAGTGTGAACAGCATTGAACTGATGGTTACTTTCAGAAGCTCTAAACTGCACTGCTTTAAACATACAAGCTATGCCACATTGTCTAGATGCTACGCCTATAGTCCAGGGACGTAGACAAGCTGTTTTCGGTCTGGTTCAACTACCCTTCACATATGCTCGTATACACATAGACTTGCAGAATTTAATAAAAAATTCATGGAGGGTGGAACCCCACCTTAATTACGCCAACGCTATTGTAAATAGTTGCCGCCTACTGTGTGGGCTGAAATCATACGTTATGATTAAATTATATTTACAATTTTCGGGAACTGCCGTTCCATCAAGGTCTGAAGAACCTGATTGGTGTTGACAGTGCATGCCACGCGTTTCACTTCCTTCAGCCAGCCACGAGGGAAGTGAAAAATTGTGAAAGTGTAAACAATATGACATTATTACGTATACTTCGGCATAGCAGTCAGGAGACTCAAGGCGCAACGGAGACATTACAACTGCAACCCGGACTTTTCCACGTGCTAGGGGGCTCTCAATAGCTTCCCTGGCCATTGGGCTTCCCGATCATAAGCCACCTACTTTATTACGGCCTAAAATACTATTCAGAGGGCTCCGTTTGCCGACAGTGCTGAGCCTCGACCCCGACATATGTTCGTGCAACGCCAGGCAGAATTTTACAAAGAGTTACTTCTATTGGGATTGGCTACTTTGTTTGGAATGTCATTTGGCGCTTACATTTCTTGTGCCCGCTACGTAAGGCAACATCATGCTTTTTCTGATTCCCGAAAAGTAGCTCCGCGCCGCCCCTGTAAGGAATCGATGTGAAAACAAATTAATATAACCAGAAGTCGCGATTGCAGACGGCAGGCCTTAAATACAAAATATATGTACCCGAACTCGACTCGAACGTGAATTTCAGTAGTCATGGCATTTGTTATAGCGTATACAACATAAAACAAAGTTTATATGTATCTGCACGCTTGTAAACTGAAAATCGCGGCTTCTTTACTCAGCACGAATAAATCGCCGCTCACGCGCGCAACCATGGAGGAAGGAATAAACGTGCGCGCAACTATATTCTAGTACACTATAGCGCAACACACGTGAAAGCGCAGGTGCTGCCACGCACCGGTAAAGACGCGTTTGTGCAAACGGTGCAAACATACCAACACTTACAATATCACGCGCATGGCTTAGACATAAGGGTTAGTATGGGCTGTCACATAGTAACAACGTACAATTATTATTATTCAAATTTAAATCAACAGTGATTTTTCGCGCCATCTTGCGCCTGCTTTTCAAACGCGTTCAAAAGGCGCCAAACTCCCAATATGGCGGCGGGAAGTCCGTGCATTTGTGGTGATAGGAGTTTATTCGGTGCTTTCTAGTGGTTTTTTTTCTCCAGTATTCAATATCCTGGTTGCAGTTTGTTGTAGCGACATGTTCATAGTAAATTGGTGCTGATATACATTTGATGTGATGGTTTTAGCTTGGTTAGGAGAATGGGGCTCAGAGGCTACTGAACCCTCGACTTGAAGTTTGTTTCCTGCTCACCGGATGTTACTGGTAATGAACGTTTCCTCTGCATGCGGCGTATGCAAAGTTTTACTAAGGCGTCAGTTTTAAATATCTGCGTGGGCGGAGGGGGTGTGCGAACCAACGTATTTGGCTCAATTGCACCGGCCGGGTCGCCGATGACAATTTCAGTTATTTGTTTAGTTGTAGTACTCGTTCTAGCTTGATCCGAAATTGCGCTTCCAACTGTGATACACATATTTACTCGTACTAGGCGCCAAAAGGCTGTTCCATTATCATTACATCAGAAGCCCAGTGCATTTCTTGTGCTTCTATTCACTCCCCCCCCCCCTCTTTTTTTCTTTACTGTGTTGTTGGGCGTTCGTTACTGACCTACTAGCAGACGTTCGAACGTTAGCTACCGGGTGGTTACTTTGGCGATTGGGTTATTTCGGAATGACTTGAAACTTCACTCACCCAGTCTTGTGCTTCAAAACCAGACAGGCGAGTAATTTCGTTTTGTGAATTTCCTTACCCATTTCGGCCACTTTCGAAGACGCTACATAAGTTAAGGACTGCGCCAAAACTTGTCATCGTTTGCTTGAAAAAAAAAATTCAGTAAACGCTAAACCCTTCGCGCTTTTTGGTTTTCTCTCAATTTTACTTCTTAAAAAGCTAAAACTTGATTGGGTGATTAGCGCTTATGCCAATCAGATCGTACATTTGATTAATTAACAATTTTAAACTGGCGCAAAACAGACGAATGATGTACAAACTATTTCTCAAGCGTCCGCCTTTCAGTGTTTAGTCTATTTCATTCAATACTGCCTGTTGACCTTTGGATAAATTGTAAGTTAGGGAAACTGGCAAAATAGTTCCAACACAACTGCTTGCAACTGATATTTGAAGAAACTGAGCCAGAAAATTCATCTTCTACTTTGTTGGATATGTGCAAGTGTTCCTTTTCAAGGGAATCGTCTCTAGCAACAAGTGGCACTTGTATGTGGGTTATCACGTTAATTTGTGCTGAGACTAGAATGCTTGTTCTTGTCAAGGAACTTGTGATCGTACTCACATATTTGGAATTCTTTTTAAACGATTATATGTGATTGCCTAGGTGTCAATACATGTTATCATTAGGCTTTTCTCATAGTTGATTAGTTGCTGTCATGAGAGACAAATAAAGGTGTATTCATGTGTTGTCAACATGTGCCATTTTGTTGTACAAATTTCATTTTCAACTGTGCTGGCTGTACATCAAAATTGTATCTTTGATACGATCAGTGTGTATGTGCTGTCTGGACTGTTAGTGCTATACTGCTAACAGACAGTGTGAATCAGATAGCTGATTATTTTTTACCTTGTTTCCTTAGCCGATTCATACTATCACTAAACATGCAAGTGGATGCAAGATATTAAACATTCTTATGAATGCATGAGGTAAAGTGTTCTTGTACATGTCCACTGAGCACCCCTTCTACCTTAGTGCTGTTTGTTTCTCTAACAAAGCTTTGTATTTGGAATACTAGAGGAAAAGTCTGGCGCTATCAGACTTGCACCAATTGCATTAGTCAAGTGCAGTAGGCGTGGATGCAGATCTTTTGTCTTTTTTAGAATAATACTTTGAAATGGTGATTATTGATCGATATTGATTGTATAGCTTTTCGGATCAGTAATAATAAAAGAATTTATTGCATTTTACTTAGCATTTTAATAGCAAAGTAACACCATGGAAGTAGCCCCATTGTGGTGGTCTAGTGGCTAAGGTACTCGGGTGCTGACCAGCAGGTCGCGGGATTGAATCCCAGCTGCGGCGGCTGTATTTTCGATGGAAGCGAAAATGCTGTAAACCCGTGTGCTCATATTTACATGCACGTTAAAGAACCCTAGGTGTGCGAAATTTCCAGATCCCTCCACTATGGCATCTCTCATAATCATGTGGTGGTTTTGGGACGTTAAAACCCACATATCTATCAACACCATGGAAGTAGTACAGTGAGAGTGGAGAGAGTAGGGGTCAAAAAATATGGGCATTATAATCATCGAGCAGTCTTACGGAGCTGTTTATTTGGTTTAATGGCATGATTAATTGTAGCCTGTGCTTTTAGATCTGATATCTCACTATGCTATATGAGGATTTTTTGCAAAATATGTAGTCTCATTGGTCACTTCTTTTTATGGGTGACCAATGTGTCTCACTTCATGGTCTTTGGAAATCAATTTAGATGCTTCTTTTTGTGCTAATCAAGAGCTTGTGTGGTTGCATACACTTTGCCATTGGCTCATTATATGAAAGCTCATCTGCAATAACATGTCGTATATTTAGCCTTTCTTTAGCCCATATTTTCTACTATTACTGTTTTGAGAGATAGTGGGTAATATAAAAAATTTTGTCATTGTGTAATCAGTGTTTTGTTTGTTGCGGTAATTCCTTTCAATAAAGTGGCAATGAGGGCATATATTCATCACTTGTGATGATGATTCACGAGCATAATACTGACACCTGTTGTCGGTTCACTGCCTATACTAAGAGCGTCCTAATTTTCATGCTTATGGCAGAAGCTTTATTTCTACAATTTCAAATATAAGCTGTTCACTGGAAAAGGAAAAATAATAAATTAATGATTTCATTTTTAAAAAACTAAGTGATAATTTATTGATATCTACCTAGCTGCAAAGCAACGAAAGTGATTTCAGGTATAACAGCATGTAATTAGTAAGATGTGAATGATCCAGGAACTTTTAAAGCAGACATGGTGATAGATTGTGGGAACAAGGAATTCACTTGGCCAATTTGAAAGACTCCAGAATGCATTACAGCTTACAAATTGCTAAAATAGGCGCAGGGAAGATAAATTCGCAAGCTTATTTTTTGTTCTTCTCATACGTACTAGATGTTCTCTTCTTGCTCAGACTGCTGTACTTGTGATTATACTTGCAAGTTCTTACTCTCTTGTTTGACCTTTTTGATGCAATAACCATTACATAAACACGTCTCTTCAAATTTAAGCACTACTTTCTGTATTTGAATTTTGGATTTTTTTTCCTCCTATCAGTATCTAAGTTGTCATGTGGGCATGCCTGAATGTTTTCAACTGAAAGCACTCAGTAGTGCCCTAAGGATATTACCTGTCCTAGATAAGCTATTTGTTATGTCTAATGTCCCTACTGGACTTGTGATCTTTATAATGTCCAACTTTAAATGAGTTGTACAACTTGGTCTACTATAGTTAAACATAAAGATTCGCGCGAAACACTGGGAAAGGCATAATGTGTAGCCAGACGTGAAACTGCATGCAGGCACCGACTGACCGCTATCACTTTTTAGCACCTCTTCGTGGTCATAATGAAAGTAGACTGTGCAGGAGTGGCGCGAACATTAGCAAGATTTTGTACCCTTTTTGCATGCTCAGATTTTTAAATAAACAAACTATATTGCCTGATTTAGCATGCATGTCTCTTGCATTTTCTCTTTGTTCATATATTTTGTACTGCTTTAGTGCTCCAGATTTTCAACCTTGTTTATGGTTCGCATTGCCGGCCATAACTTTATAACTTGACTCACTATATTTCAATGCCCCTTATATTGATATTGTGGTTTTAGGATAATATCACCTGGCAATTATTGAAATATTATATATTACTATTTTTCATTTGCATCAAATTTAGAAATACACCAATTTTTATGAGTGCAGGCGAAGTCACCAATCAATTTTCACAGTCTTATTCTTAAGACCCCCTTGATTATTCAGACTTGATCATAGCAGCATCACATACTCATAGAAGCAATGTGCAAAGGCAACTGCTATTCAATGAATCTCATAAAGGAACCTTTGTGTCACAAGCATTTTTGCTGAGGGTATAGAACAGTGTGCTTGTACATAGCATTTTACAGTCAACATTTGAAGTGTAAATCAATTTTTTTTTCATAGGTTTTAGTGTTCACAGCAGTAGTAAACAGCTCTAAGCTTGGCAGGTCTGCTTG
This sequence comes from Rhipicephalus microplus, assembly GCF_043290135.1. Taxonomy (NCBI): domain Eukaryota; kingdom Metazoa; phylum Arthropoda; class Arachnida; order Ixodida; family Ixodidae; genus Rhipicephalus; species Rhipicephalus microplus. The sequence goes on from NC_134710.1 coordinate 234,079,209, forward strand.
TGGGAAAATAGAGCCAGATTCATGTCAGGTGTGGTGACATTTAGTAAAGCTTTATTGAATTCATCAGCTTTAATTAACATTAAGGTGTCGGGCATGGGACCTCTTCTCGTGTGCTTGCAAAAGTGTAAATGCATGCATATGCAGTCGTGGTACAACAGCACCATTTTTGTTTAAAATCGCATTTCTCTTCTCCGTGAAGTGAAGCTTGTGCCAACTCTGTCAAAGTTCACTAATTGGCTTGCTTATTCTGCAGTGGAGCGCTTCTGAACCTTTGAAGTATTCTCGGTCTGGCTCCAAAAAAACATTCCATAGTTCAAATAGTCTGTCATTGTGAGGAAGACACCCATGGGCAGCCAAAATCTTTTCTTATATATTTTTGTGTTTTAAGCATGGGTCGGCATTATTATTTTATTTCACTAATTTTTATAGGTGGCCTTTTTTTTTTAAGTGGGTGTTCAGTTTAACAATTCACAGCTGAAACTTGGAAATTTGATAATCGGTGAGTATATGCAAAGCCTGTGAGAAAAAATTGTAGAAGTGTTGGCTGCATGCGAACTTCTTTAGTGCACTGTTTGACAGAAAAGCTTTATTATACTAGCAGCATTTGACCTGAATCATTCTGCTTCATGATATGTGGTACCATGCAGGTGCATTTGTTGCTAAGTGAATGCGTGGAGTGTTTTTTTTTGTATACTAACTTGCAGCCGTAGAGTTGCCTGCTTTAAAGCTGTCTGCAGATTTTTCATGAGATTGTCAGTCAATTTCTAGTCTATGTCAGTTGAAAAGGGTAACGGTGGGCTTTTAGGAGTGCACATAGCAGAAATATACATATTAGATTACTTGATGGGGTACTTGGTTGAGACATTCCAAGGAAAATTTTAAATACATAGGCTTCATTTGGTTTTCTGTCATCTTGATGGCACTGTTACCCAAGGATGAAAAATGTATCACATACCACAGACTTGCTTTTAAATCTCCTCATGGTGCCCGACTCCCCCCTCCCTTCTTTCACCCCTTTTACTCAACTGTACTTAAGTGAGCTACTGTTGTGTTTACGTGCTAACCTTGCTGAACTGTTCATCAATTATGACTGTTATGACACCGCCATGGCAAAGGCATTCCATATTATGCTTGTGGAAACATTTCACTACTGGAAACTGTGTGTAAAATATAAAAAAAGAAACAAAAGATGGGTTGATGTGCAAAGTTAGACGAAGAAAAACTAGCATTGACCAGTGATAAGTCTCTGAAATTTTACTTGCTCTAACTCACCGTTGCATATTCTGAGTCAGGTTTTTTTTTTTCTCTCTCTCTCTTCTCGAATTAACTTAAACTGATAATGGCAGTTTTGTAGTATTTACGTTCATTTTTGCTATACATTTGCAGTCTTTATTTCTTATTCTAGTTCGTGCAAGTGTATGTGCTTATCTCTTTAGCTTTTTCCTCTGGTATACTTGAGCCAGAATGATACAGCTTTGTTGTTATTGAAAATAGTGGTGTGTATTACTTCTTGCCTTAACCTACATGCTTGAACCATCTTGTATCGTGATGAGGGCAATAACATTTATTATCATTTTGTGATTAATATATAACCTTCTATAAGTTGGAGCTTATATTGATCATTGCAAACTATATATTAGGGCTTGAGAAAGCTTTTTACTCAGTTATCTTTTTCCTAATTCTCATATTAAGCCTCTATGAGCTCTTTTTGTGTGCTGAAAGGATGTGCCAGAATAATTATGTCAATGTTAATATTTTTGCTTGTTTTTATAAATTTTTACAGTTTTTAGTGTTTTATTTGATGGAGTTTTATAAAGGCAGAGATATCCACCAGGTTTTACATCGCTTAAACTTAATTTTTTGAAGCCTCCAGTTCTTGGTAATAATGAGGCAGGAAAAGGGGAAAAAAAGCATTTGGTTTTCTCCTAATTAAGGTACCGCTCGGTTTTAACTTTTGCAGTTTGAAATCATTACCCAGGCCAAGTTTCATCTGTTCTGGTCTGAAACGATAAAAAAAGCAAAGCTCAAGTAAAAGATATTTACTTATGCTTTTAAAATATGGGGCAAAATCAAGTGAGAAAATGCGTGTGTGAATGAACCACAAAAGTGCTCATTCAGCAGTGCCTCGCCACTGACCGCAGAGTGGTTTAGCGTCTGACTGAAAGAAGCTTTTGTGTTTTGGATGCAGTCATTGTTTGGATGGTGAACCTTATCTCCCGAATCAAATATAATGGCAGGATATCAGTGTTGTGCCTGAACACATTATTTACATTTTTATTTAGTTTTTAAATAATACATTTTGATGAATTGGCATTGTAAAAAAAATGCATGAATATAACAGCTTAATACAGCACACAGGGTATAGAATTCATATTGGCCATGTATGCAGAAACAAGATGTAATATAAGGCAAACTGCTTTATAAATAGTTGTATATGAGAATTCTGGGGAGCCCTTGTAAGAACTTTTTGTAACACTGTTGAAATGGAATCTTTCTGAGAAAACCTATCCAAACAAAGTGCCCAGAGCATGTTAATGTTATGTGGCCTGAACGCGCCAGTTGCTGTTATCGGGAAAATATAATTCCATATATTATATGCATCTGTATATAAAATATTATTGTTAGCTATTAATTAAAGAAACAAATGCTTTTGTTTTTATGAATATGTGCTCCTCTACTGCATTTAGTACGCCATGTCCCGTGGAGCACTGCAGGGTGGCCGGGAATTGAGGCTGCGAGTGCGTCATAAGAAGCCAAAACGCCTATTGCGCAGTTGGTACAACCTGGTCGGAAAGGACCACGCCATCGCTAATGGAGTGGATCCTGCAGATGAGGTAAGGGTACTTTTTTTGTGAGTGTGTGTGTGTGTCTGATGATTCGTCTTCAGTTGATTTTATTTGTACAGCCAACTGAAGGCGCTAGCAGCTGCTGGGATGATTCTTTATCGCCGACTGGAAATTTCACATAGGTGGAATTTTCTTTGGAAGCAATTCGTCATTAAGTGCGATTTTAACATACTATCATTTGAAAAGGTGGTGAAGGAAGAATTCAAAGCTTTCTAACGATGTTTTGTCTTCTTCACACTGCTTGTCTATATTGCCAATTCAACTTTTTTAACCCGTGCTATCTTTGCTTTTGTCGGAGAATGTTCTTGTGTCTAAAAGCAAGGACTTTCTGAGAACAGTGTTGACTTGGAAAAAAAAATGTAAATTTCACACGAATGTGGGAACTGCTTATGAATGAAGCTTCCTTTCATGTTGAATGAAGCTTCCTTTCAAAAATATCTTCCCTTCATTTTTCTGCACTTACATGGCCCTCAGTTGTTTTGATGTTGGTGTGGTGTTGGAACACTTTTTCTGTCTGTTGGTGTCCCGGAGCTCGTGATCTTATTACTAGATGGCAGTTGAGCAATAACCCCACACGTACTGCCTGAAGGGATCAAGTGATTCAAGTCGGCCAGAACAAGACCCTCGCTGTCACATGCTACGTGACACCAACAGGCAGAAAAAGTGTTTCACGCTTGCCGCCATGGCTGCCAGTTGTGCTGACTAATACATCATCATCATCAGTTTGACTATGCCCACTGTAGGGCAAAGGCCTCTTCCATGATCCGTCAATCAAGCCGGTCTTGAGCTTTCCGTTGCTACATTATACCTGGAAACTTTTTAATCTCATCGACTCACCTAACTATCTGTCTCCCCTTTGTGTGTTTGCCTTCTCTGAAAATCCAGTCAGTTACCTTTAATGACCAGCAGTAATCCTGTCTACGTGCTATGTGCCTGACCCATGTCCATTTCATCTTCTTGATTTTGAACTATGATATCCTTAACCCCAGTTTGTTCCATGACCCACTGTGCTCTCTTCTTGTGTCTTGGAAAATGATAAGTTACACTTATCATTTTCCTTTCCATCGCTAGCTACGTCGTCCTCAATTTAAGCCGAACCCTCTTTGTAAGCTTCCAGGTTTCTGCTCCGTAGGTGAGTACTGGCAAGATGCAGCTGTTATATACCTTCTTCTCGAGGGTCAGTGGCCGTTTGCCATTCATGATTTGAGAATGCTGGCTGAATGTGATCCACCCCATCCTTACTCTTCTAGTTATTTTACTTTCATGGTTTCCTAAGTAGACATATTTTTTTACAACTTCCAGTGCCTCTCGATCTATCACAAAGTGCTGTTTTCTACAGAGACTGTTGCACATTACTTTATTTTTGTGTATATTAATTTTCAGACCTACTTTTCTGCTTTTTATGTCCAGTTCTGTAATCAAGAGCTGTAATTCTGCCCCTGAGTTACTCATCAAGACAATGTCAGAAAATCGCAATTTAGGGTCTTGAAAACCTCCTCCTGTAAACATGCGGTGAATAGCATTGGAGAGGGCGTGTCTCCCTGCCTTAAACCCTTCTTTATTGGGATTATGTCGCTTTCTTTATGGATAACTATGGTGGCTGTGGATCTACTGTAGATTTCTTCCAGTATATTTATGTAGGGTTGTTCGATACCCTGATTTTGTAGTGCCTGCATTACTGCTGATGTGTCGACTTGGTCAAACGCCTTCTCGTAATCTATGAAGGCTATGTATAGGGGTTGGTTGTATTCCGCGCATTTCTCTATTACCTGATTGATAGTATGAATATGGTATATTGTGGAGTAGCCTGTATGAAATCCTGCTTAGTCCTTTGGTTGATTGAACCCTAATGTCGCCTTAATTCTATTGGCTATTATTTTTGTCAATAGTTTGTAGAGAACGGACAGTAAGCTGATTGGCCTGTAATTTCTCAAGTTCTTGACGTCTCCTTTCTTATGGACTAAAATGATGTTGGCGTTCTTTCAAGACTCTGGTACCCTTCCTGTCAAGGGCCACATTATATATAAGGTGACCAGCTTTTTTAACACAATTTCTCCGTCATCTTTCAGGAGGTCCGTACTTACCTTATCCTCACCGGCGGCCTTGCCTTTTTTCATTCCTTCTCAGGCTTTCCTTACTTCCCCTGTCGTTACTGGTAGGATGCCGAAAGAGAGAGAGAAAAATAACTTTATTTAATTGAAAAAAAAAATTTACAGAGGAATGGCGATCAGGCCGTGCCTGGCCGTCGCCTCCTCAGCTCGCTGTATGGCCCGGAGCTGTAACGCTAGGCTCGTATCTGGGAGTACTCTTTCCCATGCCTCGGACGAGGGAGTGGTCAGGAAATCAGGCGGGGGTGGGTCCTCACTGCAGTCCCATAGTATATGAGAGAGGGAGCCAGATTTTGTGCAATGCGGACCGAACAGGTCGGGGTAAATGTGTGTGTATATCCACGGGCATGGGAGCGAGTTCGTTTGGAGGCGGCACCATGTGATTTCTTGTGGTTTTGTGAGTTAGGAATGCGGCGGTGGTTTTGTTCGACGTGCGAGGCGATAGTGCTGAGCTATTTCGTGATCGGATATGAGGGGCTCGCCGGTGTTCTCTGGGTTCGTGGCGGGGCCCACCGCTCGGTTGACGAATTCTCGAGCTTGTCGGTGGGCGGCCTCGATCCCCGGGTTTCCTGCGTGCGCCGGGACCCAGATAAGAGATATGGGAGGCGGATCCTCGTCTTCGAGGTAGGCGGGGGATTCAAGGAGCCTTAAGGTACCGGGAGCAATGGTACCGCAAGCGAAATAGGAGATAGCAGTTTTTGAGTCGTTGAGGATCGTAGTGAACCCGGAAAACACCGCGAGAGCTATAGCCGCTTCCTCGGCTTCGGCGGGGTGGAGGGCACGGACAGAGCCGGCTATTCGCAAGATTGCATCGGTGTTGAGGGGGGTGCGAGTAGTTATTTTTGCCAAGTGCGTACGCGCTTGGCTGAGAGAGGTAGCGGGCCGCGTCCACGTAGGCCACATCGGGCCGCGAGGCGTAATCCTCGTGTAAGGCTTGTACTCCTGCTTGCTGTCTACCGTCATGGTGTCCTGCAAGCATGTTTTTCGGCAGTGGTTTGGTGAGAAAACAGTGACGTAAAGTCGGAGTATAGAGACCGGGTCTGCGCCCGATGGCGAGGTGGTGAGTCCTGTGCGAGTGAGTATCCAGCGGCCGGTCTTGCTACCGGGAAGTCTCTGAATCTGTGCTGTGCGATGCGCTTCGATGAGTTTGTCGACAGGATGTCGAGGCTGAGGAGATGCGACGGAGAGGTCGTGCGAATGAGTCCAAGAGCCGTCTGGTACACTTTGCGAATAAGTTGGTCCAGTTTGTTCCTTTCGCATCCCAGTAGGCGCAGACATGGTAGCGCGTACATGAGACAAGATATGACGAAGACGTGGATAAGCTGGAGTAGCTCTTTTTCTTTCATGCCTTGCTTTCGAGTGGACAAGCGACCAATGAGGCGGGTTGTTTGAGTGACGGCAACGGTGAGGCGTTCCAGTGCGATGGTGTTTCGTTGATTTGATTAAATGAATAGGCCTAAAATGCGCATGTGGTCAACTTGTGGTACGGCTACACCAGTATTGACATAGATTTGGATGGCCGGTTTGGGAGGGTGCTTGTTCCGACGGTGGTCGGGAGGACGAAGCAGGTAGGATGTCGAATTCCTCTGGACTATTATTGTTTCTCACGATATCATCCTGGTTGTTTTGGCTGCTGTACAGCTCTCTTTGTAGAGCTCCTTTGCCACCTTGACTATCTTATCCATATACATAGTGTGCACGTGCGTCATGCAGCGCCCCTTCGTCACTTCTGGAATGCGCCACGGACATGCCCGGGTACCTACTGACTCCGTCGCCTACCGCTGCTGTGTTATCTCCTCATGCTTGCACCCATTTAGTTTTGCCTCACGATGCAAGTTTGAGGGCTGCTAATGAGGCAAGTTGATTTAGTAGTCCCCGAAGAGGGAGCAGAGCTTCAGGGTGTTTCTTCGCCGAAAGTTATTACCTAAAACTGAGAACGCACATTGCAATTTTCAGAAAAGTACCGGTGTGTTTGGCTGGCGCAGATTAAAAAAAAACTACTTGAAGAAACTCGGTGATATTTGCGTCTTCAGGTGTAACTTCATTCCGGGTAAGTGCCATAGCCAAGCACTTACCTGCAAACAAAGAACTCGCTAAGATACTATACATACAAACTTGTCCGGGACCACTGCGTGCACAATCAGCGTGTCAGGGAGGCGGTTAAAATCGTGATGGCGATCGTGGAAATTCGGGTATTGCATTGAAACAAACTGTGAAAATGGATGCGAAACAATATTAGTTCACTTTAAAGTATAGCCGATCAGTTCGAGTTGAGTCAGTGAGCAAACTTTATTTAACCAGCGGATTGAGGCGTGGGCCTAAGCCGCACCAGGGGCGGTGGAGAGACCCTGTCTCTCAGCCGCCTCTCGTGCTCGCTGGATGGCTCATATTTGACCTGTCCGATCTGAGCTGATCAGCGCGGCTCTCCACCGCGCCCCAAGCTGTTCTGGGGAGACTGCATTGGCGTCCTGTATCTGTGTGCATTCCCATAACATATGCTCTAGGGAGGCGCGTCTCATGCTACATAGTTTACACGAGTCACCTGGGTATAGTTCTGGGTAGATGCGATTTAGGTGCTTCGGGTTGGGAAATGTTCTAGTTTGAAGTCGCCTCCAGTCAACCTCCTGAGATCTGTCTAATGTGGAGCTAGGTGGGGGAAATCTGCGCCTCGACTTTTGGTAGAATTGGATAATGTCACAGAACCTAAACATTCTGTCCCTTTCCCACCACTCATCTCCTCCCAGTACCTCATGTGAAGCTCCATTGCGAGTGCGGTAAGTGAGACCTCGCGCTACGCGGTGAGCCTCCTCGTTGAGGTTGGGAATGAGCGACGCACACGGGGTGTGGGATGGGAACCATATAATGTACCTTTCTTCAAATTCCTCGGATGATATGAGATTTGCCTTGCGGAGGAGTATGTTGGCTGCCTCGGGAGATATTCTTCTTCGTGCATAGTTACGGATTGCTGACTGCGAGTCGCTGATGACATACCTACACTTTGGGGAAATTATGGCCTGTGCAATAGCCACCTCTTTCGCGATTTCTGAATTATCCGAGCGTATGGAGCACGCGTTTACGCATTTGCAGTCGGTGTTTATTACTGCCGCAACGTTGGATTTGTGACTAGGGTACTCCGCTGCGTCTACGAACAACGCTTCCTTGTCTCTGCCGTAGGGTTTAAGCAGAGTTCTAGCGCGGCTTTCTTTTCTGCCCTGATTAAATTCGGGGTGCATGTTTTTGGGCAGATTGGGGACCTGGATCTTTTCCCTGATCACCTTTAAAACTGACACTTTGCTTCCTTGTTGCCTATGGTAATTTATCCCCAACTTGTCAAGGATACTCCGTCCTGTGCGCGTGCTGGCTAGCCTCTCCAACTGGGCAATCTGTTGCGCTTTTATCAGCTCCTCTAAAGTGTTATGTAAGCCCAGTTGAAACAGTTTTTCGTTGCTGGTGCTATCTGGAAGGCCCAAAGCTTGTTTGTACGCCTTTCGTATGAGTGCGTTGATTTTGAGTTTTTCGGCTGTATACCAGTTTAGATATGCTGCTACGTATATAATGTGACTTATGGCGAATAAATAAATAAGCCTGATGACGTTAGCCTCTTTCATGCCTTGGTGTTTGTTGGTGACTCTCTTGATTAGCCGTATTGCGTTGGTGACTTTGGTTACTAACCTCTTGACGGTTTCATCATTTGTACCCTTAGACTCGATGATGAGTCCAAGGACTCTGATTTGTTGCACTATAGGAATAGTCCTGCCGTTTTTGGTGTGAATTTGGATCTCTTCATAAGCACGGTCCCGGTTGTATCCCTTGGGTGGTCTGCTTTTAAGCGTGGGGCGATAGAGGAGGAGTTCGGATTTATCTGGCGAGCACTCGAGGCCAGTACCATCAAGATACTCCTCAATAGTGGTGACGGCCTCCTGTAGTCTCTGCTCTATCTCTCCGTCACTACCTTCACACGCCCAGATGGTGATATCATCTGCATATACAGAATGATGTATTCCGTATATTGAGTTCAGCCGCGCCGGGAGTCCTATCATTATGAGATTAAACAGCAATGGCGATATGACCGAACCCTGCGGGGTACCAGCACTGCCCATAAGCCTTTCCTCAGATCTCAGTTTTCCCATTACGATAGATGCCGTTCTGTCTGTTAGGAAGTCCTTGACATAGTTATACGCTCTTGATTCTAAGCCTAATTGGCAGATCTGATGTAAGATAGCCGTATGCGATGCTTTGTTGAAGGCTTTTTTAAGGTCTAACCCTAAGATCGCCCGGGTAGCTCTTGTTTTGTTGTCTAGAATCTGCTGCTTAATTTGCAGCATGGCGTCTTGCGTGGAGAGCCGTATGCGGAACCCCAACGTGGAATCTGGGTAGATTTCGTTCTCCTCAAGATAAGTGTTGATTCTGTCTAGAAAAGCGTGTTCCATCAGCTTCCCAGCACAAGACGTTAGTGATACGGGGCGTAAATTCGATAGATCGAGGGGTTTCCCGGGCTTGGGGATGAAGATTACTTTAGCTTTTTTCCACTGTTTTGGTATAGTGCCCTCGGTCCAGCACTCATTAATATATTGCGTGATGTTCTCTATGGCTTGGTCGTCGAGGTTCCGTAGTGTTCTGTTAGTGATCCCGTCTGGTCCCGGTGCAGATTTGGTGTTTAGCTTCTGTAGCGCGGCCCTGATTTCAGCCACAGTAAACTCCTCATCTAAGAGCTCGTTCGGGCCTCCGGAATATGGTCCGTGCTCTATGACAGGCATGGCGGGAATGTACGTGTTGCTAGCCTCAGCGATAAAGTTCTCGTCACTGCCGTTATACTGGTGCACCAGTTTACGCAAGGTTTGCTTGTGTGCTGATTTGGTGTTATCTGGGTCTAGCAGGTGTTTGAGCATGCGCCATGTCTGACCAGCATTCATTTGGCCATCGAGACTATTACAAACTTGGTCCCATTGCTGTTTGCTTAGCTGCTTACAATGTTCTTCGATCTGTTTGTTCAGCTTGGCTATGCGCTTGCGCAAGGGCCTGTTGTGCCTCTGTCCCCGCCATCTATTCTGCAGTGATTGCTTGGCCTCCCACATGTGTGCGAGACGGCTATCAATCCGCTCTAGGGGTGGACTTGAAGTGATACTTCGCGTTGTCTCGCCGACGTCGTTATTGACATCTTTGATCCAATCTTCTATATTGCTGATAGGGTCTTGTTTTTTCGCGTTTCTGACTTTCTGAAACTTATCCGTCAGTCCATCTAATCTGTCTCTGAATTTTTGCAGCAGCCATGGTTTCTATCCTGATTTCTAATATTCGATGATCACTCCCCAGATCATCGAATGTGTTTTTCCATTTAGCGGTCCCCGCGTTACGAACTAACACTAAGTCTGGAGTGGTGTCTCTTGCAAGCCCAATTCCCATACGCGTAGGGGAGTCGGGGTCAGTGATGAGAGTTAGGCCTGTTTCTTGAATATCCTGCCATAGCGTTTTTCCTTTGGCTCTTGTATATCCGTATCCCCAAGCACTGTGTCTAAAGATTGACGACCCATTTGTGATCAAAAACTCGCAGGCTCTGATAGAATTTTTCAAACAGTCAAATCAATCTAATCTTTTCGGTTTTTCAATTGACATAAAGGACCTATACTACTCGCTGCCTCACGATGAGGTACTAGAATGTGTAAGCGATAACATAGAAATTTTCGGGGAATTGAACTTCCAATTAAAAACTGGCATTAGTTCGCGGAATTTTCTTGACCTGGTTTTGCTGTATCTTACGTCTACATTCGTTCAATGGAATGATCGCATTTATCTGCAGAAAAAGGGTGTTTCAATTGGTTCATGCATAGCACCTCTACTCAGTGATCTTCTATTGGCAAAAATGGGCAAAAAACTGCAGGAAAAGGTAGAAGGCTCGCATGTCAAAATTTTTAGATACGTGGATGATTTCTTGGTTATTCTAAATTGTAAGTCTTCTATGTTTCACTCGTTGGCCACTCAAACTATAGGCGTGTTCGAAAATTGTTTGCAGCCTCTTGTTGTGACACATGAAATGCCCGATAATGACAAATTACGCTTCTTGGATTTAAATCTGGTTTTTAGCCCACAGCACATCTGTTGGTGTTATGAACCACGTGCGCAGAAACCTCTACTCCCCTTTTCTTCTGCTCACAGTAAGATAGTTAAGCGAGGCATAGCTCGAACCTGCCTTGAGAATGCTTTAAACAGGTCTTGCGCCCACAATATCTCTGCGAGCTTCAAAGCGCAAGTTTCCCGCCTTAAGGCTTCAGGCTTCCCCGAGGCGTTTATCGCGTCTGTTGCGGAGACGATCCTGCGGACTATGAAGGCGGAGCAGAGGACGCGACAGAATCTGATCAACACGGATACAGAACGTGAAAGGATAGCCGTGATTCCTTACATACACCAGATATCACATAGGCTCAAAAAAATCGGAAAACGTGTTGGAGTTTGCGTCCTGTTCTCAGCACCGTTCAAATTAATCAGCCTCACCAAATCTACCAACCCCCTGAAAACAAAATCAACAGATTGCAGAGTTCAACATCGAAACAGGTATGCAGCCTGCTCCCGGGAAGTCATCTATAGGACCCCCCTTTCATGCGGTGCTTGTTATGTCGGAACGACCGGAAGGTGTCTGAACGATCGGCTTAGAGAGCACGCGAACAATGTTAAAAACGGGAAAGATGGTTTTCTTGCCCAGCACTGCACTGAGTGCAAGTGTGTTCCCCTCTTCGAGGAAACAGCGACGTTGTACAAACACAGAGATGGAAGCACCCGGGTCATTGTCGAGGCTGCGCAGATGGCACGCGAACAGGTGCCTTGTGTTAGCAAGCCCTCCGTGGCCTTGTCCGAGAAGGAGCGCAGGTTCCTCGAAGGATTCGGTGCGGGCAGGTAACGCGAACAGGTGCCTTGGATTAGCAAGCCCTCCGTGGCTTAGTCCGAGAAGGAACGCAGGTTCCTCGAAGGATTCGGTGCGGGCAGGTAGCTTTACCTTTCTGGTTCGGTTTCTCCTTTGCTGTTTTTCAGTGCCTTTGTATTTGTGCTGCTTGTTTTTGGTTTTCTTACTCATGTTCTGCTCTTGTGCCATGGTCACTGTCTCCTCTATATATTTTCGTGCTCTGCGCAATAAACTCAGTTGGAAGTTAGCGCTCGTGTCTTTCGTGTCCTTCTTGTCTCTGTGTCGTCGTTTTGTTCTCGCGCTATAACTATCATCATGCCATACCAACTAGCCCAAGCTGCCACACTGTGTGGAGCGTTAAAGTCTCCACCTATGACGAGTGGATTGGGCCCCGCTATATCTACGGCTTTCTTAAAGAGAAGAAGGAAGCGTTGTCGTATGCGTGTGGGATTGCTGTACAAATTCAGAATAAATATGCTCGGAGATTTTTTTCTTTTAGGGGCAAGTTGTACGAGTATATGTTCAATTTCTGTGATGCGGGTGTCGTGGCAGATTGCTACGAGTCCCTTCCTTACTAGAGTGGTTAGTGTTCTAATATCCCCTGTTGAGGGGCCGATCGCCTGATATCCCGGTAGCTTAGCTAAAGCATGGGTTTCCTGCAAAATTAGAACATCCGGTTTGGTTCTGTCTCTAAGGTGTTGTTGCAAGACTGCTCTCTTCCCCTCATAGCTCCTGCAATTCCACTGCCAAATAATTAAGTCCCTTTTTCTGGGCTTCCCTATTTTGAGTTGGCTATCGAAGAGGGAGGAGGGTGAAAGGAGGCAGGCCTCATGAAATTAGTTGATATAGCCACTGATGTGGTGCCCTGAGTTAAGTGTGAATTTCCTTCAGTGCTTATCGGAAGGTTGGTAGCTGGAAGTACCGGAGGTGTCCTAGGGTTGAGATTGGCTACGTTAGCTTCGAGTTTATCTAGTCTATTCATGATCATGGATATTGCAAGCGAGAGGTTGTTAGTTGCCTCTGCCTGTTCCTTAACTGCTTTCTGTATTTCGGACAATGTTTGATTAATGTTCGAGGTTTGCGGCGTAGTTTTGTCATTAGACACCTGAGCTTTCCTTTTAAGAGGTGGCGGGGTACTGTCCTCGTCCATTCGGTTATCTGGCATTTCTTTGAGGCGCTCTTGGGCCGCGGAACGCATTTGACTAGAAGTTCTATTTGTGCAGTTTTTAAGACTTTGAATTTCCTGAGTAAGTTGTGATATCAATTCTCTAAACTCAGCGTTTTCTTTTTTCAGCTCCGCTATATCACTGACATTATGCGCAGTCTCCCCCGAAGGCTCAGGGCGCGTCCCTTTAGCCACGTCTGACCAGCTCACCGTGAATGCCGGGTTCCCTTGATGGCCATTGCCACTCTTTGGCTTAGATCGGGATCTGGAACGGGATGTAGTGCCCCTTCTCGGTCCCGGAGACTGGGTGGTGTGGCCGCGGGGCGTTGCGCAGTACCAGGACTTTGATCTGGACCCAGGCGTTGCCCTCGTCCGGAATTTGGACCTCCCGCGTTCGGTTCGCTTGGTGGTAGGGGGGGTAGTTCTCCTCGAGCGTCTCTTGAAGTTGTCGGAACCACTGGCGTTGTTTTACGATGTAGGGTGTCTTGAACTAGGCCTTGCAGAGTTTGTCAGCCGTGGGATGATCCTTGCCGCACAGCTGACATCGTGGCTGACAGTGGTGGTCCTCGCTCGGATCAGGAGTTCCACAACCCGCACAGAGCTTGTCGTTTGGCCTCCAACACACGTCACTCCTGTGCCCAAGTCGGTTGCATTGTTTGCAAAAGTCAACTTGTTTCCTGTATAGTGAACAGCGTGTGAGCACTCCTCTGTACATAACGTGCGTCGGGACTCTGCTGCCGTCAAAAAGGACTATCACTGTCGTGGTGTTGCCAAGACGTTTGGCTGCGATCGCCGTAGGATTTCGGGCTGTAATAATAGCTGCCGTGATGTCCCGTGGGGTTTCGTTCAAAGGAACTCCTTTGATTACACCTTTGGCAGTGAGTTCCGGGGCCGTCTCGTATGCTCCCACCTCATACAACTTGTCGTTGGCTTTTATATGCTTGATGCCTTGGTACTTGTCTGCATGGTCTTGGTTTGGGGTGCTAATGACCAAGATGTTCTGAAAATTATTCGGACAAATCGTGTCCGTCTCTCTTTCTTCATAAGGGATCTCGGTCGCTTCATACACAGCTTTGTCTAGCTCCGTTAAGCTGAGCTTGGATAGCTGCAGTCCTCCTCTTGGCCTTATAACGATCTTGAAGTCGCCTGTCGGCAGTCTTGGCATTTTGCTGGCTCTGGTTATCCGGCATATCAGATTTGCACCGCGCGTTCTAGGTGTTCGGGTAGGGCTAGGGCTACCACGGCGTTCCTGGCTACCTTTTTTCGCACGTTTTCTGTTTCGAACTTCTGTCCACCCGTTGCCTGTGTCATCTTCCTATTGGTTGACGTCTTCGTCTTCCCGTTGGGTGGCGTCTTCATTCTGCTGCGATATCTCCTTTATTGATGATTACGGCCTGTATGGCGCGAACGCCGAGGCCTGGCTATTGTGAGGCCACCCCAGTCGATGCGGAGCGCCGGTCGTAGGAATAGTAGACGCTGCTTGGTGGGGGCTGGTTTTCGGTCGTAAAATCTCGAAAAATGATCACCCACCTCAGAATACGGTCCCTTCGGATTCTCGGTGGCGAGAAGAATCAGATGGTATATAAATCCGAGCGGTGCCTGGCTGTATTCGCTGCAAAATCATTCTATGAGAACGGAGCCGACGTGAAGAGCGTCCATTCACCTCGGTGACCGCAGCGCCTCCCCTCAGTTCGAGTTGGGGGGGTCAGGATTTTGAAAAATTGGCCAATTATTTCCTGTGGAGATAGGTTTGCACAAGGCTTACCTAGTATGCGCAACCGTGTAGGGATGCGATGTCCTCCACTGCCGCTGCGTGCGAAGACGTTGCTGCCGGGTTCGTCATTTTCTCCGGCACGGCGCAGAAACCGCACATGAGGCAGGATAACAACAACAACAAGTTTATTAACCCAAGATGCAGCACAGTGCGACACTCACGGGCTTGCAGGCCGTATAGGGAACTCCGCAAGACCGAGCAAGTACGCTTGCCTACGGCGCTACGACTCCCGCACAAGGGCCGAAGTCGAACGCTCGAACGAGAAGCCGCCTGCTAAGCAGCGCGTCAACCTCTCGTGGAGGCCTGAGAGCATCTGCCGCGACGAGCGAATCGTCGGGCAACAGCTCGTAGGAGAGGAGGATGTCACGCGCGCCCAATGGGAAATGGCACTGCATTGTGACGTAGGCCCGCGCAGCGCACCAGCGTAGCGTGCCCGGACATGCCAGCGCGGGAAGAAGCCGACGGTTGACTGGCCCAGACCAAGAGGCGCCCTGGCAGCCATCTTGGCGGATGCCGGAGCTTATGCGCGCCAAGGCTACGCTGTTGGCGCGCGTGTGGCAGCTGGGAACGAGGCGCCAGGTAGGAGGGCACTCTCGATTTCCACATTCTCTATCACGGCTCCATCATTCTCAGGGACTCCACTGTACATTAGCGTACAAAAAAGTAAAATACAAGATGAAAAAGGTGTCAAAACATACGCAAAAAAAAAGTGATGACCGGCATTACTGCGGCACACATCGCGCGAAGTCTCTGTCTGCCTCGCATAATATTTTCCTTAGCTGTTTCTTGAAATTTCAAAGAGGCTGTTTAAAACACTTGGGGGGGGGGGGGGTGCAGCTACTTTTGTGGCGTGGGCCGCAGCAATATATTAATTTTAATATTTTATCTCTTGTAAAGTTGCTCTTTTTCGATGGGAGCTGCTGTGCTTCGCTCATCCACTCTTAAAATTGCGGCTCGAGAGACTTTGGGCTTTTATTTGTTCTTCGGGCATGCAATTTGTAGTGTTTGTAGTGAAAGCGAGATAATGGGCCCTTGTAGGTCGTGCCGGGCAGCCAATGTACGTGTGCGCGGTGGCTGGTATACGTGCCGCACACCTCGATTTTCTGGTCTTGTATCCAGTGAACAAACGAGGCCTTCCTAATCTGATGAGCCCGTTAAAGTACAACCACAAAAAATCACAATGCTTCCCTTTCAACATCGTTCACAGCAACAGATGACGAGCCCCCAACAAACCACGCTGCAGCACGCAATTTGCCGTAGGTACCCAGGGAGGTATCCGGCCATGGCGGGAGAGGGCGACAACAGCGGAAGTGACATCACATGAACACTATGTATTGGTTATGACATTGCCTTTCTTGTTCCTTAATCATGCATCCGACTTCGGCTTATGCACTAGTTTGCCTTCGCAGCTTTTAGGCTTCTGCCGCTTTTTACAGCCTGCTCAATTATCTCCATGATATACCTTCTGACGTCGGCTGCCTTATGCCTATTGATTAACTTCGGAAGCTCCACTAGCTCTATTTTGTCGGTTGCATTTCAGACTTTCATGGTTTGTCGTCTCTTAATAAGATTTTTCGTCTCCTGAGGTAGTTTTGCAGTGTCTTGTCTAGTGACTGTACCTCCGACTTCCATTGCACACTCTTTGAGGATACTAGTAAGGTTATCGTTCATTGTGTCAACGCTAACATCGGTTACCTCGTTTAGTGCCTCGAATCTATTCTAAAGTGAAACTCGGAATTCCTATACTTTCGACCTCACTGCTAGTTCATTAATTGGCTTCTTGTGTATCAGATTTTGGCCTTTTAAATCTAGGTGAATACTAGCTCTTACCATTCTATGGTCACTGCATCGGATCTTGCCAACTACTTCTACATCCTGTACAATGCCTAGGTGTGCATAAAGAATGAAATCTATTTCATTTTAGTTTCACCAATAGAACTTTGCCACGTCCACTTACGGTTAGCCCATTTTTTGTAGAAGGTATTCAAGATCTGTAAATTATTGCGTTCTGCGAACTCTACTAATAATTCCTCTCTGGTATTTCTAGAGCCGATGCCATATTCCCCCACTGCATGGTCTCCAGCCTGTTTCTTGCCTACTTTGGCGTTAATGTTGCCCATCACAATAGTATACTGTGACATGACTTTATTAATAGCTGACTACATTTTCATAGAAGCGTTCAATCAAATGATCCTCATGGCTCGATGTAGGTGCGTAGGCCTGTACCACCTTCATTTTGTACCTTTTGTTAGACTTGATTATGATACTTGCCACCCTCTCACTGATGCTGTAGTATTCCTCTATGTTGCCAGCGATATTTTTGTGTATAAGAAACCCCACACCTTGTTTTTTTTTTTTGTCAACTAATCCATGGTAGCATAGGACATGCCTGTTCTTCAGCACAGTATGAGCATCACATGTCCTCCTAAGTTGACTGAGCCCTATTGCATCCCATTGAACACATTTCTTGAAGAGGACAGCTAGGCTAGCCTCAGTAGGTTGCGTTCTAGCATTGAAGGTAACCAAATTCAGATTCTAATAGTGGCCTGTCCGGACCCAAAGATTCTTAGCACCCTCCGCTGCGTGGCAGGTCTGACCGCCGCCTTGGAAAGTTGCTTCGCAGCCGCTGGGGACTAAGGGCCAAGGGTTTATTGCTGTAGTCATGGGAGGTAGTCGCCAAGTACAGCACTTGGGTGGCCAGTCCTGCTCTGGTGAGGAAGTGTTTTCTGGCAGGTGGTCGCCAGTGAGGCAGCACCCCAGACCTCTTCTTTTGTTTTAAACGATACCTTTATCACGTGTTTTAAGTAAATATACGATTAGAAATGGTCCTGCATCTGCTTTTGAACAGAATTTTGTCATTTCATGCTACGCTGCTGCGCTTTCTCTAAGTAGAGGGTTCTGTTGCACTTTCCTAGCACTGTAGGATACTACCTGACCTCTTAACTGCTTCAAAGTCATTTTCCGCTTCTCCCTTCTCCCCAAAAAACAAAAAAAAAATACCCGGCGCGGTTTCGAACTTCTGACCTTGCGAGCTCAGGCTGGCTTAGTGCCCAGGATGGCCCTCCTTCTCACGCAATTATTCTCTCTTGACTTCTTCCTGTCTATTTCAAATTTGGCATTGTTGGTTTCAAAGTGTCTGCAATGTCTGTGTTTGGTGATTTTGAGTGGTGGCACTCCTACTTTGACGTTTCCTGTGAACTGACAAGTTTCACGCACTTATTTTGCAAATTAATCGGCTGCTTCTATTGTTGAATTCCAGTGGCAGATCCAGATCAAGTTTTCTGCTCTGAGCGCAGCAAACACATTCCAGTGGCGGATTGGAAGTGCGAATTGTGTGTTCCAATGGCAGATTGAGAGCTACCGCAGATCACGGATTGCTCCGTGGAGCAAGAATTCTTGCTCCGCTGAAATCGGCGTATTTGACTGGAAGTTGAAGTGACGTATTCTGTGCGCCTGCCTTTCATCCAATCACATATGGATGTCCGGAAAACGCTTTGCACTCCCTGGCACCCTCTCGTGCTACCTCGCTAGATTTCCGCTCACCAACAGCTCCTGTCAAGACGTGCGCATTCCAATCACAGATTTGGCGAGAGCAATCTCGCTCGGATCTGTGCGCTCCATTCGCAATCCGGCCCAGCGCTCGCGATCTGCCATTGGAATTCACTATATGTGGTTGTTACGTTGAGTGTATACGTGGTGGACGGTTGGAGTACATGAAAATAAATGCGAAAAGTTTTCAACTACTAAAGGATAGACAGGCACTGCCTTCAAGGCTGTATCTTATTTTTGTTAGTGTATTGGAGTAGTAATTAAAACCCGGGTAAATAGATATAGAAGTATACAGTGGCCCTCAGTCGGGAGTCAGATATACGTACTGGTAATTACATATACAGTCTAGGCTCCGACGACTCTCGGCACCACTCTCATACACAATTATAAGTCCATGCGACGCAACAATGTTTAAATGCACATATATACACCATAAAATCTGAAAAATAACCATCTCAACCTGCCCCCCCCCCCCCTCCCCAGGCTTCTGGGTAGAGAGCATTGGATGCGTTATTTGAAGGTCCCAGGTTCGGTTCCTGCCAGCAGCAAGTTTTCTTTTTGTTCATTTTCCATTCTTCATAGCATTTACATTACGAATACAAATAATAACATCCCTTATACTTTCCTTGGCATCATTTTCTCTTTTCACGAGGTCGGGACGTTGACAAAGGCAGCAATCAACATATGCAAGATGAAACTTTATTTGGCCAAACTTGTGGCCGCGAAATGGAAACTCAGATTACAGCAAACAATGCACGCTGTACACTGATATCAGCGCACAGAGCGTCGGTCGTTGATTAACTGGTAATCGTTGGAATGCACTGTCTTATATACATTATGCATAGAATTTTCCAATCTTTTATCACTGGTTGTTGCGCAGGCTCTGGATTAAGGTCGAGTGTTCAGGTATTCCGTGCAATCTTAACAAAATGATCTACTACAATCGTGAAGTGTCTCGAACACTGAAGGCACGGCGCGGTTTGGGCTAAGCATTTCTGACAGTCTTCGCAGGTGCAAACTGAATACAGCAAAAGTGAAATAAGAAACATGCGTGGCAATATTGTGTCTAATAAAAAGAATGAGCCCTTTAATTTTCCTTTCTTTCTTTCAATACGTTACATTTGTACTCGTATCACTCGGCAAGCCATAGTCAAACACCGATTTGCCCTATAGGAAGTACAGCAACAAATGCTACAAAATATGCACATCAACACATCGTAGTATGCTTGAATAAAAGGAATGTTTGTCTCGAATTTGAGGGCCGACATCGTCAGACCATAAGGTGGCGTTTAGGCACCTGTGTAGTTTACATACCTGGGCAGCCCACAATATGCTCACAAACTACTCAATTTATACAAAGACATAGATTCACCTGATAATGCATAGCTCAAAATGAAAAAATATCAAATCCATTCTCGCAATGTGTGGGATACTTGAAATTGATGTCTGCAGTGTGTGTAATATGTTGAAATTTTTTTAATGAATTTAAGTGCTATTGAGTGAAGCTTCAATTATTTTATGGGTTTTTGTTTTTCTGAAAGGAGGTTGATATGACACATTGTGGCTGTAGGGCTTGATCACATTATGGCTATCTTTCTTTCTTTCATTCTTTTTTGGCACTGATCATCATGGTTGTGCTTTAGATATCTAGTAAAACCTGAGAAACTATAGTACTTTCATCGCCACATAGGAATGAAACGTAAAGGTGCAGGACCTAATGTGGTGTGTTGTTTGGAACTGTCGGTGTTCCTACAGCTGTTTCCTTTTCATCAAAAGGGGGGAATGTTGCCATTTTATTGAGAGTTGGTGGAACTGCAAGAGCAACTCATTACACTTTTAAAGGAGTGGCAGGAGAAGTTATGTTACTTTCTTAAACATTCCACAGCATTGAACAGATGTGTGTTTGTATATAGCACATCATTCAGGGTGGATGGGTGAATGCACGAGACGCAGAGAACTACCACTTGCCTGTAACATTACTCTGGTGCATTCTTTTAATGAGGAAAGCAGTGTGAGCTTAATGTCTCTAATTGCGTAACCTCAAGGTTTAAGCTCTCCTAAATCCCAGACAGTTGTCTCTACAGATTCCTATGTAATACTAGAACGATCATCACTATAGAAACAAATTTCATCACTATTGAAACAAATCTGTTGCTGTGACCAAACAAGCCAGCGCAGATGTTGCCACTTCCAGGGGTAGAACAGCTGCGCCATTTGCGCTGAACCACCCCTGCTGCGCCAAACTCTTATATTAAAACCGTACTGTGCCTCAGTACCAGAATTTAACTGCAAATTGCAAAAGCCATCAAGTGCCATTCCCAGAAACATGGCTGAAACATCGTCTTTTTGGTTTCATCGGAATGGTTATAGTTTCGGTTTTGTAAAGGCTATGATCACACCAGGAGCAGCTGTGAACTTTGATCCTAAGGGTTTGGTCGCGATCATGGCAGGCATCAGCGCGAATGGTTTGTGAACCATTTTACGTTCTGCACTCTAAACGCGAAGAGACTGAATCTCTCTTTGGCAAAACTGTATTCTCTTACACCAGCGTTTTGTAGAGTTACGCGATATCTGCTCTAAAAAAGTTGGCTGCCAGCCTTGCAATTTGTTGCTATCGCATTCATTGCTTCGCCATTCCGGTCAAACCGTTTCTTTTTTGAACTTGATGGCAGTGTTCGGAAAAGAAAAAAAAAACAGATGGAAGTAACAGTGCTCAAAAGAAGAGGGCGGGTGTCCAGTTCCCGGAACAACCTGGTGCACATGATTGATCAGCGAGCGCATGTCCATATTCTCGTTCATTTAGCCACTGTGCTTCACGTTGATCGACTCGGCGGTTGACGCTCACGCGTCGAGGTAAAAAAAAATACAGGCAGCTGTACACAACTAAAAAAGTCACAGTTGCACCGCAAGGGCGATACAAAGCATGCAATTGCACCGAATAGGAAATTTATACGAAGTGAAGCTGGCAGCTAACTCTTTTGGATGCACTCTCACGTAACTGCAAAACGCTAGTGTATGAGGATATGGCCACTTCAAGGAGAGCTACACTTTTCGCACGGTCTCTTTGTGATGAGAGTGCAGGGTGTAGAAATGTATGGGAGCTGACCGCTGATGGCTGCCAAGATAGCGTGTGCACGAGTGATTGTGACCACACCCTTATAAGCAGAGTTCATAGTAACGTTGCTCAAACGACACTCGCCCCCTCCCTTGCTTTTTTTTTTTCCATGCTCTTTCAAGACGGGTGGATCGCTTCCCCTCTGTATCGACTGCAGGCCTCCTGGGCGTGGGTATCGGATGTTATAGCACGCATCCTCCAAGTGCCGGAGTGGGGCCGGATCGTTTGATCTCTGCTTCAACCGCATTGGTCGCCCTTGCTTGCTTGCTTTCACCCGCAGATAGAACACATGATGCACAGGGGTATTTATCAATTTTTAATTTATACGGGACATGACGGCAACGGCAAAAACTTGCCGAAAGTGTACACATAGTTTCTATCGCAATATTGAGGCCATTGGACAATTTAGCTAAGTGTTTGAAAAAGTGAAGCATTTAACAAATGTTGCTTCACAGGTGCTTTGAACAGGGCTACATCGGCTCTGACGGTTCTTACTACTCTAAATTTGCTCCAAAAGGCCCTTCTGGCTGCTCCAAGCCTGCTACAAAAAGAACTTTTATCTGCTCCCAGGAATGCTCCCAAATCCATGTACCCTGTTCCACCCCTGCACCTCATGCACGCTGGAAGATCTCGTTCAGGCACCAGCCTTTTTAGGAGATGCACAGAATGTGCTGTTGTGGTACCTGCTGGTACCAATCTACTACCCTCTGTCGAAGATGAAGAACTTCGAGGAATTGACTGCACGTTAAAGAGCCGCCGGTTGTCGAAATTTCCAGAGCCCTTATAGTGTCTTCGTGATAATATCACGGGGGCTTGGCTCATAAAACCCCAAATATTATTCAAGAGACCAAATAAACCTTCTTCAAGTACAACATGCCAGTACCTTCAAGCGCTTCTATGGAGCAGCTTTTCAACATTGCTAATGAAGTGGCGTAGAAAAAAAACTTCAGGATATTTCAGCTTTACCTCAAACACTAGAATTTGATAGCGGGATCGGGCTCTATTCTCGTCTTTTCATTCACTCACCAGGCTTCGCTTCCCAGATGACACCTGAAACATCATGTAAGGAAAAGGTCTGTTGTGTGCTGCTACTGAAAATGTAATTATTTGAAGGCATAAAGCAGATATTGCATTTACCTCATTTCTGAGGATTTTTGAACACATTTCTTGAAACACTGTATTGGCTGATATGATTTTTATGACCCCTTTCATGGGATTGCTGTTCAATTAGTTTTTTTGTCAAGGAACTTTTGATTGCTTTACCAAAATGCGCAATGAACTCCTTACATACCTGTATATCATTTTATTGTTAACTTGGTAAGCTCTGTGCATGTTTGCCCTGTATTCTCAGCCATGTTGATACCCATTTGCTCATCAAGCTGTTGGTTTTTCTCTAGGAAGTTAGTGTCATTACAATATGTTGCATCTATGGAAGTTTTTATTGTGCTATAATTTCAATGTATTTTGTGCAATAATACTTGGCTCAAATTAGCTGCGTTTTCTTCTTCTGTTGAAAAATTGTAGTCTTGCTTTTCTAAAACCATGCAGTTTGCTTATAATGCCAATACTTATGCCTCATATTTTGCCGAGCAACTTGTTGAAGATGGTCATTATGATAGGGGTATCACGTCTGTGGGCATTTGCAATGCTTATTGAATGAAGGAAAAAGTATTTTTGGAGGATAAACTCCCAGGCCGCGCTAGCATGCGAGGGGGACGCAATAGCGTCACGGAGCAATGTGGTTTACACAAACGCTCGGCAGATGACGCTTTCAGCGTGTTGCCATCTTTTACATGCACTTCTATGGACGCAACACATAAAAATCATGATAGCGCCTCCTACACTGCAAAATTAAAAAAAAATTTGTGTGTAACATGAATAACTAGATGTGGCAAATATTTCAGCGCCAGTTACAAACTGATAGTGTGAGAATTGCAGCCGCAAAATGCCTGAAACGAGCTGTTAGTAATGGCCTAAAGCAGACGTCTGCCGCGTGCACACGCCTCTCGCTTCTCGCTGGCATGTTGTCGGCGCGCATGCATGGGTGGCCTTGGGAGGGACAGTTCCCCACAAGCTGTCACGAATCCCTTGCACAATGTCTGCTTTCTGTCTCTTCGGTGTGCTGCGCCGGTGGCGCTGTCCGCTTTGCCTGCGGGGATGAAAGTTACTGCGCCAAGAGTAGTAGTCGAGTGTCAGGGTACGTCTGTTTTGTGTGTGGTGAAGCAAGTTACCACGCCGAAGGGTAGTCTCTCTGCCGAGTCTCCCTGCCCTGTGGCAGCCAGTGGACGGGCCATGACCACAACGTGCCCTGCTTGTTGGGTTAGCCCACTTTGCCAGGGTACATGCGCTTTGTGTGTTGTGACCGAGCTTACCACGCCGAAGGGTAGCCCCTTTGTTGGGTCTCTGTGGTTTGTATGCCAAGAGGCAGGCCACGTCTGTTTGGAGCCTGGTGCTGAGCGGTGGCCCTCTTGCCAGGGTCTGGCTGTCTGCCCAAAACAAATCTTCCCTCTCGCCAAACCCTGGGAGAGATAGTGCTGGGACAGACGTACGGATGATAAGGGGTTGATGAGTTACATGAGACTCTGGGACAAAGTGCCTCCATTCACCGTGTCTCCTTACTATCTGACAACAACACTTTGCACGCACTTTTCACGCCACAATAAAGGAGAGTGTTTTGCAGAATTTGAGCAGTTTCTTCAGGATGGGGTGGAAATGTGTTGTGCCAAACTGCAACAGTGGTTACACGTCCCGCAAGGAGAAGGTAACTACCTTCAAAGCTCCTAGTGACCCGGTGAGGCTGAAAGTGTGGGCTCGTGGCATACCTAGGAAAGATCGCGAGCTGATGCCTCGTGACTAAGTTTGTGAAAAGCACTACTCTGATGGCGACTCTGCCATGCCATGTTGCATGACACTGCATGACATTCGTATAGTTTTTTTTCGAAGCAGCTTCCTGCAGTGTTGTAGCTCTGTGCGAATGGCTGCATGCCATGAAGAAGGCGTGGTTGCGATTCCTACCTAGAACTGAAGACATTTGCATCTGTTTCAATTCAATGGTCACGGACAACACTGATTTTTCTTTTCCACCCAACGAAGATGGGACGACCTTTCTGCGTAATTGCGTTAAAATTTAGAGTTGGCGAGGACTGACAAGTTGAAATACACCCAGTTGGATCTGAAGCTCTAACGGCGAATTGGAGCGGAGTTTCCTTGAATGAGAGCGTGGTGAGAGCGACGCGTGTTTTTTCTCCTCCACTAACGGAGTTTCACGACAGAGGGCGCATAAAAGCTGTGCCCGTTTTCGTGACTTTTTCAGGGTGCCTGAGCGAGCACAGTTTCGCCTCCTCAAGAATTCTTGCTCCGTGGCTTATTGTCACACTCGTGCTGAAGTCTTAATGATATGCCAACTAGTATCTACTTACCAAAAAGCTGACAGATATTTTGTGGTGTAGTGTGGCACCCACAGCATTGAGTTGAAGGTGCAGTTAACCTAACAAAAAGTGATTGCGTCATACGTTAAATGCCATACTCAAAGGTATCTGTGTCGGGGATTCATTGCAGCTTGTATTAACTTGCATTGCTTTTTAATACAGGTGCATAATGATACGGTTTTACGTTATAAAAACAGTTCACCTGTAGGGAGTTTCTGCATAGTCTCAAAAGAACCTGTTACAGCCAAATTCTTATTTGAATTCTTCATGTTTAATAAGTAGATCTGTCTGATAACCCCAAAATTATATCTTAAGTTTTCTAACACTGTGATTCCACTCCTGCGCAAAAGTGTGCCAAATCAGATTTACTGCGCCAACCTGATAATATCAATGGAAATTGCGCCAATGATTAGATTTAGGGCGTCTTTTTCCGGCAATATCCACGTTGTCGTGTCAACACATGGGCAGCTTGATCTCCGGGCCACCAGAGTCACAACTACATATCTAGAATTGTTCCGCTGAATAAACAGTGGTCATGCGTGTGTCCCAAGTAATCCACGAGTCTATGCTTGGTGCCGATGCAGCTTTTGTTGTGTGAGTCGGCTCAACGGCAAAATGCGCTTCTCGCAGAGGCTCGTGACGTCTAGGCCAATTGGTAGCGTATAAGTGCGGCGGCGATTCATCGGCGGACGTCCTTTGTCCCAGAAACGCTGCTGTAGCTCGTTTCACGAGTCGCACTACACGTATATAATTACAGCAATTTTTACTACTTCACGCATGCCGCCAGAATGTCTGTCTCTTCAATTTTTGGACATAGCGGAATGAAATCTGAAACATTATAGGAATAGATATAAGAAACAATATAAAAGTTTCCGTGCTTTGCGTCTATAGAAAAGCTTGTGAATGGTGGGATTGACATTTGTCTTGAAATATACTTTATCCATGAGTATTCATCCAGAAGTTTCTTAATTCCTTTCACCAGCGCATCTACGTTTGTAATCGTCGTTCCGGTAAATGCTTCTAAAAGGCCCTGCCCTTTCGAGCTTGTGAGTACAGGGGTCCCAATTAGAATTTTTCGCTTGCTTTTTAAAAATGTTATCTCAATAATAAATGTATGCCTCCAGGTTGGAGCAGCCGCAATTCTGTT
Source organism: Rhipicephalus microplus (assembly GCF_043290135.1). Classification (NCBI taxonomy): domain Eukaryota; kingdom Metazoa; phylum Arthropoda; class Arachnida; order Ixodida; family Ixodidae; genus Rhipicephalus; species Rhipicephalus microplus. Next base: position 234,105,236 of record NC_134710.1, read on the forward strand.
TTAATACGCGTAGCTAGCTGTGTGCAGCGGGACCATCGCTGGTTGTCCTGACATGCCCTCCTGCCTGAAGGCTTACTGGGAAGCCATGTTACATGTTCATCCCTAGCTTTCTAGGGTCAACAGTTAAGAAAACAAAAAGGTATTTATATCATTGCTTCGTTTTGGTGGGGGGGGGGGGGGGCAGCATTGCTTGAAGGGCACATTCGCTGGCACACGCTATCTCGAGGCATCATGAGATTGCTTGTAAACATACTTTGCTCTCAAGATTTACTTCGTGTTTAGAGAACTGATTGCACGAAAACCACTTCAGCATCTGGAGTGGCCATATTCCCTTTAACCCACATTCCGTTGAATTAGTATGTGAGATAGCTTTAGAAAGAGCTCCTGGCCTTACTTTGTATAACAATTCTATTTGTTAGTTTCTCTTAAGCTCTTAGCAATGTATAAATGTATGTGATGCCCACAAATTGTATTGTTTTACAAAGCAAGGCTTGATGTCATCTGTGAGGAACACTATCAGCGGTGTCGCTATTTTGAAAGTCAACGCACTCGCCTTCCGCGCAAAACACTTGCTGCACGCGCTGTGTTCGTGATCTGTAAGGCGACTTGGATCACTAGAGACCTCTGGAACAGCTCTTGCACACCGATACGTAGTAGTACAAACGGCGCGTACGAGCAGACCTCTGAAATGGCGTAATGATGGTGTTGCTGCCTTGCGATTGAAGGCTCTGTACGTACCCTGATATGGCCGCTCCATAAAGAGTAGCACTTTTTCCTCAGCCTGTTCGCAGTGGTGCCTGCCTAAGTTGCGCACACGCCAGCGATCGTGACTGCGCCCTTCAAGTCACAGTTGCTGCTCTAACAACACAACCTCCCTCCCCCACCCTTGTGTTCCTTTATGCTCCCTGAAGATAAACGGGGTGTTCTTCTCTGCTAAACGAGCAATATGTGGCAGGTCTCGCACACGGGGTGATGTTATCACATGCGCTCTCCGTGCAACAGAGATAGGTCGACCCTTTTCATCTCTGCTTCGGCTGATTTTGTTGCCCCTGCTTGTGCGCTTTTACCTGCGTGTAAAGCATATGATGTGCAGGGTATGTAATTGATTGGGGCATTACACAAAAAGTGACGGCAATGGCAAAAGTCAGCCGAGAATGCCCATAAATTGCTATTGCAATAAAAACAAAATGTATTTCGCCTTTGAGTCGTCTGGGGTGATTGCTTAAGGTACCCTGTGAATTTTTTTTGCCCTGCTTTCTAGAGGGCACTAAGGTATTTTCGGTATACAGACAGCATGTTCTAGCCATATACAACTTTGCTGCAAAAGTACAACGAAGTTTGTAAAACATGTGGTTCACCGTTGAACGCACTTTCTGCCACTTCCATGGAGGCTTAGTTTCCATATCTGGTCAACCCGGCGTGATCTCAAGCGATAGTCTGGAAGCACGGTGAGAATGCTCTCGCTTCGGCGCAGAGAGGCTTCAGACGGAGGGAAGGGAGTGTCGGAAGAAGTTAGCTTTTTGAGGCTAGCCAACTGACGTCATGTTACCCCCATTCGATTGTGAAGAAAAATAATCTTTCTTTCTCCCTGGAGTTGTCTTAGGGGAATGCAATTTTGACAGTGTGAGCTTTAGCGTTGAGGCATTGCTATACGTTGCAGCTTTTGTCTGATAATAACCGTATTACAATTTTATTCAACCAGTATTCTGTTTATTTGATACGGAAATCACTGAACAAGTCGTTCGAGAATGATCTACTGTGTTGCCTCATTTTTGCTAAAACACATTGGTATGTTGGTTTGCATCGATATATTTTTGCATCAGCTAGTGAAATAGAGAGTGCTCCTAAGATGATTGGCTTCATGAGATATGTAATGAATCGAATTATTTGCAGCTCTTCACAAGGACCCCAAAACAATTATTCAGGTCCTTGAATGTAAATACAACTTGCTTCTTCACTGTACTCCAGGATGTTAAGTTAGATGCGCCAGAGTGCTCCAAGATGAAAAATTGCCTGATATGCAGTGCTCCAAAATGGAAATTTCGCTGTTCTGAAAATTGCTTCAAATCAACAGACCTCGGTAGCATCACTGCCATTTGTTCTCTGACCTCCTCTGCTCCATAATGCATGTACGTACATGATATGCCGAAAAACATATGTTGAATGGAACCACCATTTTTGTGGCTTCAGATATACAGGGGTGAGACTGCTGTGCATATTGCTCATTTTTGATACATTTCTGTTTTCTTGCGCCAAGCTGCTCCGAAAGCATAAAATTGGAAAAATTGTGTCGAACTATTCCAAAACAGCCTCGAAAGCTGGAGTTTTGATGCCAACCTCAGCTTCAGTGGGAAAAAAGACCAAGTTGACTATTAAGATGCACCCAATTGCGTTTTTTTTTTTACTTTGCACTTTTCTGGTGACAGAGGCTCTTATGGTGCTGCTATAATCTTCTCTAAACGTTTGTAAATATACGTGACCCCACAAAAATGTGCTGCCGTGCATCGAGCATGCTGCTTCTACTAGCTAGGCTGTGTGTTCTGGTGCCACTGTCGCCTTGTGAAAACCACAGAGTCGCGTGGCAAGTGTAGCGGGGTTGACTCTCAGGTTCTTTGCTGTGCGTAGCACGTTCCTCTGGTCGCTGCGGTTTTCATGTCGATGCTGCTGCGTGTGATCAGCTACGCGTTTGCCGTGAGCGAGTAACTGTAAACGGGGAGTCATTTCCCTGCATGCGACGCGTCTCCTGGATACTCTGGCGCGTGCACATGGGTTCTCAAAATAGGTTCTATGAGCGACAGAATGCGTGCAGTCGAGTCCCGGTTTACGCCCATTAGCTACTAACTTATTTAGGCAAGTGAGTTTTTATTGCATTTAAAAAAGCCATCACACGCGAAATTCGTGCTTCGGTGTCTACAGGGTCTACAGGTAAAGAGAAACACTTGGTTATTTGTAAAGCCGTGGTGACAGAACGCGTGTTCAAACCATATTAAACAATATGAACGGCCACCTTTGTGCTTTATTCATGACTCATGCCGTGTCAGCGATCACGTGGCACAGTTTTCACGATTTGCCACTGCTCGGTTTCGTAATCTAAACTCTCAACGTGCGCTTTAAGAGGCGTTGCTGCATGCCTGCTGGCGCTTGACTATGCTTTTAGGCTTAGCTTGATTGGTGTTTTGATCGGCGGCAGTGTGACTTCCTTTTCTTCCTTTTCTTCTTATGCAATATAACTAGCCTATGTATCTTCGGCGGTTCATTTGCGTGGACACATATTTCCTATCTGCGCTGCGCGAGCGCATTACGAGAGTTGCACAGCGGCAATCGCAAGTCAATGTATTAAGGTATGTGCACACTGGCGGGAAGCATGCCGCGGCGGTGTCCGGCCTGCGGTGCCCAGCAGCCAGCGGCACGCTGTCCACATTGGCGGCGGCGCGAGAAAAGCGGGTCAAGAATGGATATGTCCAAGTGCGTGCAGCCACCTGCTAGCTGCCGGCTTGTCTTCTGCGCACAGACTGAGAGAGGAAAAGGCATGGGTGAGGAGGTGCCACCGATGCGAGGAAACAGGAAGGTAAAGCAGCCGCTCATTGGTGGTTTGCTTTCGCGGGTGCCAGGCTGGTGGCAGTGCCAAAAATAGCCCAGCGAGCGATTCTGTCGGCGCCAGAAATTCCACGACGCTCCCTCCGCGGGAGAGAAAAGCGGCGTCTCTCGAGCTGCGCAGGGCAGTGTGGCAGAGTGCCGCTCCGCCAGTGTGTTCGTACCCTTATCGAGAGTTCTACATCGACGGGGATGACCAACAATAAGAAACAAAAAAACTTGAACTGTTCGATGTGTGCCGTACTAATAACGCACGGTTGCTCGCATGGAGAGGCATTATCAGTATCATTCGCTTATCACTTAGTGCCATACACATGCGTTTACGAGATAGTCGGTGCGGCGAGGTTTCTTGTTCCCGCGCTGCAATCTTTATCCCGCACGAGATGGCCGAGAATGGCGGTGTAGCGCACTTTTGTTGTCTGTTAAGAGCTCTTGTGTCAGCCCCACTGTTGTGGTCTAGTGGCTAAGGTACTCGGCTGCTGACCCGCAGGTCGCGGGATCGAATGCCGGCTGCGGCGGCTGAATTTTCAATACAGGCAAAAATGCTGTAGGCCCGTGTGCTCAGATTTGGGTACACGTTAAAGAACCCCAGGTGTTCGAAATTTCCAGAGCCCTCTACTACAGTGTCTCTCATAGCCATATGGTGGTTTTGGGACGTTAAGCCCCACGTATCAATCAAGCTACGATGTCAGGCTTTTTAAAGTGAAGGACCACTGTTACGTAACTAAGATTCTTGGATTCTTGTGCAATTACAATTTTTTAATTTCTTTTTGAGTGTGATGCAATTTTCTTTTTAAATGTTTCCGGGGAACCTAGTTTTCAACAAAACCTTTTTTTATTAAATAATATTTCACATGTTTTTTACAAGGGCCAGATAGGTCACATGGTATGCAAAAAGGTAGTGCAGGTAATACCTGTCAATAATCTGTTTAAAAACTTCCTTCAAAATTGGTTTCAGTGTTATGTGTATTATAAACCAATTAAAATATGCACTGGTGCCCCCACGTTGCTAGAAATTTGTATTTTCAAGCTCCCGGGACGACATATTAAATGCCGCTAACTATTTCCAAGCAAGATTCTTCTGCTCCAAAATTGAAAATTTGCTACTCAAAAAACTGCTCCCAATTTCGTCTCAGCCATCTCACTCCTGGATATATTAAACGGCGAGAATCACCAGAAATGTAACGAAACAGGCCATTTGAGCCGCATTGTTGTGTGCATCAAGATAATGTGGTACACTGCGGCTCTTGACCTTTTTTTTTTCATTGACCATGGTTGGTCCTTCATTGTTTCTGCTGAAGGAATTGTTTTGGTTGGCTCTGGTATCTCTGGCCAGTGAGCTCCAAAGTGTTTCCAATAGCCACACTGAAGCACCCACATTACACACTCCATACTGAAGACAAAGCTCCAAGTTTTACATGAATTCAACCGTGGTAACATCACAAATGCATCATTTTTCATGAAGTTTGTCACCCAGGAAGCACCCTCACTGGAGTCATTAAAGGAAATAACAAGCAACAGGACACTTTCATCAATTTTGCATCATAATGTTGGAATTTGTGGTTGGTATACATAAAGAGTCGTGAACAGTATTTGATATGGGGCCACTCACCAGGCCCCATACCAAATTTTAGTTAGACCGTGGAAGTTGTTGGGTGTGCGATACGGAACATTTTGCCACAAAAATTTCTTGAATCGGTTCTTTACGAGCTGAGAAAACTGTTTCTTAGAAGCGGCGCAAAGCAAGGATGAGAGGATGCGAACTTGAAACCATTGCCACTCCACGGCGTAGCCTTTGCAAGCCAAATCTCTTCCCTACCCTCACCAGCATCCCACCAAGAGGTCACATGTGCATGACGGGCCCGAACAAGCCCAACCCCCGTGCACGCGAGCGGCGTTGTTTGCTGTTGTTAGTGTTGACCACCGTTGTTTTGAGGTCTACTGCCTGTTTCTGCAAGATGGTTTGGAAACGCTGGCTTAGATGCGGTAGAATACTGAGCACAATGAGTGCACGAACGCGTAGGAATGTTCTACGGTTGTAGTCTGCTCGATGGGCTGACCG